>NC_135547.1:102579069-102888969 GCF_045843805.1 Urocitellus parryii
TTTCCATGTATAGTGCTTTCAGTGTTATTAACCTTTAACACCATGTGAAGCAGTTTGGGCAACCATGATTGTGTTGCAATTATCTAATCCATTTACTAAACAATTGTATAAAATTATTTTTAAGACATGATATGCCATGTGGCATAAAATTCATTACATACATATTAAAACTTTGATGTTTCAATGGAGATTAAACCATACATTGTTTTAAATGAAAAGCAAGTTAGAAATGTACTGTGAAAATAGTATAAGAATGTCTAGGAGATAAGGTTGAACTTAAATCAGGGCTGGTGATTAGCTGGCACACAGTAGGATATTCTCACCAGTAGATAAAACCTTGAAATACTTATTTGCTAGTTGGGAACCAGCCACTGAGTGCCCACATCCAGTCCTTTAGCTGTCTCAAGTAGTCCCTCCAGAACTTGAACTCATTCAAGATCTATTAAGTAAAAGGTTAAGGTTTGTCATAGCCAGGGTTCTTCAGGATCCTAAGCCATTTATCTATAGCTCTCTTTTATGTTGTAGGATACATTGGCATGGGCCAAATGTTTTAATATCATCCTCTTTCCAGATGAAAGATGATTGTGAATCCAGAGAACATAGCTACTGTAGTTCTAATGACATCCATAACAGTGCTTCTGCACACAAGTGATTGCTAATACAATTGCACAAAAGTTCAGTGTCATTATCAGAAAAGCTACCACTGAAAAATTTCCTCTAATAATTGTTTGGCACAAGAGCTCCGTGTTGGTGCCTGATTTGTTGCAAAATCAAAACCCATGCCAATCAGCCATTTTCCTAATCAAGAGTGAGGTATGATTTAGCAAAATTCTTGAACTTTGTTGTTGTTGGTACTTGGAATTGAACCCAGAGGGATTTAACCACTGAGCCACATCCCACATTTGATTATTATTATTTTTATCCCACTTTTAAAAAAAATTTTTTAGACAGGGTCCTGCTAAGTAGCTGAGCTGCTTAGGACTTTACTACATTGCTGAGGCTGGTTTTGAATTCAAGATCCTCCTGCCTTAGCCTCCTGAGCCGCTGGGATTACAGGCATGTGCCACCACGCTGGGTAGTCTTTTCTTTTTTTTTAAACTTAAACATAACTTGTTTACTTTTGGAAATTGTTGTTTTAAGGTACTGCATTGGCCATAATTTCTGAATCCAAAGCAGTTAAATAAGGGAACTTGTTTATATAGATAATTTAATATGTGAGTTAAGAGAGAGTTTAAATGATAAAAATTATAATTTATACCTTACCCATTGATAGGTACTAATTGATCTTTCCAAAACAATTCTTAATATTTATTATAAACATACTGAACATTTTGTGTTGATAAAACATATTTCAAAATGTGTAAGCCAAGTGTGGTCATGTACACCTGTAATCCTTGCCATTTGGGAGACTGAGGCAGGAGGATCACAACTTTGAGGGCAGCCTAAGTAATTTAGGGAGACCCTGTCTCAAAACAAAACTGTAAAAAGGGCTGGGGATATAATTCCATGGTAGAGCACTGCTCGCCTGGCATGTGTGCGGCACCAGGTTCGATCCTCAGCACCACATATAAACAAAGATGTTGTTTCTGCCGAAAACTAAAAAATAAATAAATAAGTATTAAAAAAATTCTCATTCTCCCTCTCTCTCTCTCTCTCTCTCTCTCTCTCTCTCTCTCTAAAAAAAAAAGAAAAGAAAAAGAACCATTCTTTAGGATATTTTCATCTTTTTTTTAAGAGAGAGAGAGAGAGAGAGTTCTTTAATATTCATTTTCTAGTTTTCAGCGGACACAACATCTTTGTTGGTATGCAGTGCTGAGGATCGACCCCGGGCCGCACGCATGCCAGGCAAGCGCGCTACCGCTTGAGCCACATCCCCAGCCCCATATTTTCATCTTTTGGAGACCCCATTCTTAGTTCAAATCCGCTACCCTGTTACACATTGACAATGAACCATCTTGACTTAGCATCTTAGTTGCTAGATCAGGCAGTGGGAAATCTCAGAAGTATTTCAATAGCCATTTAATTGACCAAAAGAAATTTCTCATCAATTTTAAATTTATATTTAGTGGAAGTTATGCCAGTTTTAATTTTCAAGTATCACAAAAACATAATTTTAGGGCATCTTGGTTTTTAATTTAGTTTTTTATTATTATTTTTGTCTCCTTTTAAAAGCTTTTTTGAAACAAAATTAAGTAAGCAGGATGAAACATACTTGTATATTTTAACAAATCATTGTAAAGTGCATTCTCTTTTATCCACTGCTCTAGTCAGAAAATTGCATATTACAGATGCCCCAGGAGTCTACTGTGTATCCCTTCCCTATCACAACATGGTATAAATTTTGTAGTCACTAGGTTTCTATAACTATTGTTTTCTGTAATGTTGGGAATTTCACATTAGAGAAATTCAGCTTTGTTCTTTAGGCTTATTAAGGGTGTTACAGGAAATCAAAGTTTATTTACTTCCTTCAGGCTAAAAATAAAGATAGAAGTAATGGAAATATTTTGTTCTGTTTATAAATTTACATCCAATATAAAACTACCTGTATTTCTCCCATTCTGTTAATTGCTTTAATTCAGTATATTTAACTATCTTAATTTAATACTCTTAGCTTTATTTAATTTCAGTATTTAATTTTGTTTGACCTTTATCTATAACCTGAACATTTTCTGTATTCCAATGGAACAGAAATCAATATAGAAAGTGCTTTAATAAAATTGTTTCAGAAATTCAGAAGACTCAAATTCATTAGTTAAATGCTTGGATTTTATTTAAAGATTAATATCATTTTGAAGAATCTTTGAGAACTTATTCCCGCTCTTACTTTAAAAATAAAAGTATTATCTATTTGTTTTGTTATCTCTCACTTAATGAAATCATAGTTGTAAATGCCATTTTGGATCACCCTAGTCATTAAATATACAAATAATACTTACTGTTATAGATGAATGATAGGTGACATTTGCAGTGAACAATGACCTATGAATAAGAGCTAGACATGAAGATATTTGACTAAAGAGGGTATTTCATGATTTACATTCAGTGGAATTTTGATTAGTGCAGCAAGAAGCCATGCCTTACAATGAGTTTCACAGACTTGGGAAGGATGTGAAGTCATTGAATAGCCACCCAGGTTTTTCTTACTTAAGTGGAGCTGTCTGCATGGTATACTAACCAACAGGTCTCTATCTGCTCTGCCTACTGTACACAAAAAGATTGAGGTTAGCATATAGTATGGCCCAATATGATAAATTATCATCTTTCTAATATATTTTGTTTCTGATTTATAAATCAAGATAAAAGTGGGTTGTGATTAATGTGGAAGACGTGGTATTATATTTCCTAATACCCTTTCAAGGTAAGACATGCTGCTCAACTATGTGGACTGTATTTAGGTGACTGCCTCTACCTGGCAGCTACTACAATATCTGCTTCAGCCACTTGGTCTGAGGTTGTGCCCCAGCCATGCAGCCTCCTGGACTGAGGTTATACTCCAACAGATCCTTGTATCTCCAAGCTGACTAAGGCAGAGTGTAGAGGCTCATCCGTTTCAGCCTAATGCCAGAAATTCTAAAGTATCATCTAGAGTTGCAGTTATGTTGGCCAAGTCCTCATGGGGCCCACATAGCTGTTTTACTTCTTACTCTTAACCAATTCTGCTTGTTTCCTATTTCTTACACAGAAATCAATCTGTAATAAACTCCTAATATTACAGACTCTTTCTATTTCTGATGACCTCAACTGTTGACAGTTTAGGAATAAATATCTCACTTTTTAGATCTCTGATGATGGTTACAAAGCAGTCTTTTCCTGGAGTTCAAATGTATCTTGAATGAAAATGTCAAACTCTTTATATATCCATGTATCTTCCCACCTACCCAGTCATCCATCTATCTTCAATCCAAGTTGTCCGTCATAGCTTCCAAGTACTGTGTGTTGGTCTTGGACTTAAAAGGGAAAATATGAGATATTTATGTGCAAGGTGATTATGAAAGGACAAAGGGCAGAAGTAGAAAGACTTGTAAATAAGTAACACCTATCGATGGAAAATAAAAATGATTGATGATATGCCAGGGTACAGAAGTACAGAGGTGGTGGTAGACTTAAGAGAAGGGGATGAATTAGAAAGGAGTGATTTCTGATAGAGTTCTTGATAGAACATGACAACTAATGGCAGTGTTAGATGTCTAAAATCCTTTTACAAGAAAGAGTACTAAAAAGCATTTTATGTGCATGTAGGCAGGGCCACATGCACTCGTGTATCAATCTCTATAGCTTACTGTGAGCATATTAAAAGTTTATTTATAAAAAAATATTTAAGCCTTGGTAATGATAGTCAGTTTCTAGTTCTACCTAGTACATGGCTTCAAATATACCAGGATTTTCTAGTTGATTTGCTTTGATTAATGGAGTATTTCTTCTCTTTTATTAGTTAATAAAATGCACTATTTCTACTACTCTCCAAAATATAACACTTTGTAGTGGTTAGTAAAACTCCAAACCTTATCAGTTAATTTATTGAATTGTCCATGAAATTGATGATATTTTATATTCTCCTTGATGCCTCTTTCCTCACTTCTTCACTATTATCCTCTTCTCCACTCTCAGATCCAGAGTTGGTTATGTTTTAAAGGTTTTATTTTCCAATTTCCCAAGACCAGCAGCAAATTTTATCTCCATGATCTTAAAAACACGTCCTCTGTAACTGTGAGAATCAATCTTCAACTGCATTTTTTTAGTAAGCACGTTAAGTGTTTGTAGATATTGGAATCTGACCTTTTCCAGTGTCTTGCAAGACATACTGCTTTCCTGTTACTACTATAAAAGTATACAGAATAAAAAGCATTGATGGAAGGAAGTTGAGTTTATTTCTCTGCTACTTAAATGCAAAAGGTAGTTCAGAACTTTTCCTGCAGTGTTACCTGCCTTCCTTTCAATCTAAATGACCTTTATGTCCACCTTGCATAAACTTGATAAATCCTGATGGGCTCCATTTTAGCCTATATTTAGTCTGAAAAGGATTGGTTTCATGTTTTACAAGTTCTACAGACACTTCAAACCTCAAACCCATTACCTGACACTTGAAACTTGTGTCTTTTCATTTTATTCTGTGTTGTTTGATAAAACCTATGGCAAAAAATTACTCCAAATTAAGCAACAATCTAAAGTAAAATTTCATTTTATGAACCATGAGAGAAGGTGCCAACATCAGTTGGCAAGATCATGTTCAAAAGCATGTGTTAGAAAAATTACTTATCTGACTGTAACACTGTTCTTAAGTACATGTGGAACCTCAACTGCTTCTTAGGGATCTATAGCCTAGAATTTGTGAACCACTTTCATAGATGGAAACTGGTCAGTAATTTCACTATTAAATGTATTATTGGGGTCTCTGCGGGAAGATGGCGGCTGGGAATGAGTGAGCCGCTCTGTGCTCCGCGCCACCGCCGCCGCAGCGTATGTTGCTGCTTCTTAAAAGAAGAAGTAAAGATCATCAAAGGACATCTGTCGACAAGGATTCAGCACCGTGTCAAGAAAAGGGCCTAGATGGAGTGAATCCGCCACGACTTCAGCTCGAGCAGTAAGGCTGCAGCCCCCGAGCTGCCGGGCTCCCTGGGCCCCTTCTCACTCCCCTCTCCGCCTCTCCGCTTCGCTTCTCCCCCGCCATCTCTCCTCCCACGCTCACTCCCTAAATCTAGATCTCAATCTCTTTCCCCCACCCCACCTGCTCTCTCGCGTGCCCAGTACCCGGCCCGCGCGGGCCCCGAGGCGCTGCCTCCCCTCCCCCAGCCCGCACCCCCTCCACGGGGGTCCCGAAGGCCACAGCTTTGCCGCCACCACCGCCGCCGCTGTAGCCACCGCCGCTGCCGCCACCGCTTTCCGCGGAGCACCTTAGAACAGACTCTTAACCGAGTAAAATGGAACAGCTGATAAGATGAGTGACAATTTAAAATCTAAATGATCCAACATGGCGGCGGACGCGGAGAGATCAAGTCTCTAACCCCTTCAGCTGCACGGGCATAGGGAGAAGTAAACTGTCAAAATACTGTTCGCTCAGGACCACTAGGCACGGTTGAGCTGAAGTGGACCCCGGGCGAACGGTCTAGCCTTCTCAGAACACACCGAGCCCGAATTGGCTGCATTCTAGCTCAGGTTCGCCTGCTTCATGGACTCAACACTAATGATCCCACTGAAATAACTAGTCGGCCCGCCTGAACTCAAAGAGGTAAAAGCCAACTAAGCACCACAGCCAGACCCAGGGAATCAGGAGTGACGCAGGACTAGCGGCGCAGGACTCCCAGCTATTGCTATCACCAGTGCTGACAACAGGTCCCTTGCACCAGCTATCAGGGGAGTTGCTGCTACCTGAGGGCAAACAAATTCGCTGGGGGCCCTCAGCCCCAAGCCCTACAAACTTAGGGTCTGAGGGAGGCAAACAGAAAGGGTGTGCCCAGGCACCCATGAAAACAGGGCTCCCAGGAGCAGCAGACCTGGCGTGTAGTCAGTATTGTGGTGAGTGTCACAGGTGAGCGGGGCCTGGCTTGAGGAACCACAAGAGAAGGCCCTAGGCACTCAGGATTAGAGACCCACACAGTCTGGGAAGAAGAGCTGAGGCACAGTGATTGGTTCCCACCTATCAAGAAGAGAAGCCTGGCCCAGTGGGCATAGCTCCACCAACTGGATGAGAAGTTAATCGAGCTATATGACTGCATTTATTATTATTATTATTTGTTTTTAATGATTATTATTAGTATTTTTTTTTATTTTCACTTTTTGTTGTTGATGTAGTTGTTGTTCTTTAACGTTCCTATTAATGGTTTCAATTTTTTTAAATTCTTTTTATTTTATTAGTATTACTATTATTTTTTAAACTTTAATTTCCATTTTTTTACTATCATTATAAAATTTTTTCTTTTTTTCTTTTTTTTTTGTTGGTTTTAAATTTTTATTTTTTTTTCGTTTCTTCTTTCTTTCTTTTCACTTTTTTTTTCTTTTGTCTTCTCACTTCTTTCAATTTTCCTATTCCACCTTCCTTGAATTCTACCTGCCTACACTCATTCTCTTTAGTGACTTCTTCCCTCCCCTTCTAATATCTCTCCTCCCCAGTATCACACTAATTGGAGGAGGATCACAGCCACTACCTGCCCTGAAAGGGTGATTTTTCAACTATACAAGAGCAATATAATTAAATAGAGGGGGAAAATATCAAAGACACAACAATTTCACCAAGCAGAAAGAAACGCCAGCAGTATGAAACGACAAGGAAAGAAAGGACCACAGGCAATGCAGGTCAACTCAACTTTAGAAGAGGTAATAGCTGCAACAGATGGAATGTCAGATAGAGAGCACAGGACACACATGCTTCAGATGATCTGGAGTCTCAAGGAAGACATGAGACAGCAAAATCAGACAATGAAAGATCATATTGACAAGCAAATCCAGGAAATAAAAGATCAATTTCACAGGGAGATAGAGGTAATAAAAAACAAACAAATAGAAATACTAGAGATGCAGGAATCAATAAACCAACTTAAAAACTCAATTGAGAATACTACCAGCAGAGTTGATCACTTAGAAGATAGAACATCAGACAATGAAGACAGAATATTTCAACTTGAAAAGAACATAGATAGCTCAGCAAGTCTACTAAGAAACCATGAGCAGAACATTCAAGAGCTATGGGATAATATCAAAAGACCAAACTTAAGAGTCATTGGGATACAGGAAGGCACAGAGCTCCAATCCAAAGGATTAAGCAATCTATTCAGTGAAATAATACAAGAAAACTTCCCAGACTTGAAGAATGAGACAGAATCCCAAATCCTAGAAGCCTACAGGACGCCGAATGTGCAAAATCATAAGAGATCCACACCTAGACACATTATAATGAAGATGTCCAACATACAGAATAAGGAGAGAATCTTAAAAGCTACAAGGGAAAGGAAGCAGATTACATTTAGGGGTAAACCAATCAGGATAACAGCTGATCTCTCAACACAGACTCTAAAAGCTAGAAGATCCTGGAATAACATATTTCAAACGCTTAAAGAAAATGGATTCCAACCAAGAATCGTGTATCCGGCGAAATTAAGCTTCAGATTAGAAGATGAAATGAAAACCTTCCACGATAAACAAAAGTTAAAAGAATTCGCAGCTAGAAAACCATCTCTTCAAAAAATCCTTGGCAAAACATTACAGGAAGAGGAAATGGAAAATAACATTGAAAACCAACAATGGGAGGTAGGACAGTAAAGGGGGGAAAGTAGTCAAAGAGGATAACAAATCAGGTATAGTAACATCAATAAACAAATATGGATAGAAGAACAAACCATATCTCAATAATAACCCTAAATGTTAATGGCTTAAACTCACCAATTAAGAGACACAGGCTAGTAGAATGGATCACAAAACAAGACCCAACAATATGCTGTCTACAGGAGACGCATTTGATAGGAAAAGATGTACATAGACTGAAGGTGAAAGGTTGGGAAAAATCATATCACTCATATGGACCACGGAAACAAGCAGGAGTGTCCATACTCATATCTAATAAAATAGATTTCAAGCCAAAGCTAATCAAAAGGGATAAAGAAGGACACTTCATACTGCTCAAGGGAACCATACACCAACAAGACATAACAATCATAAATATATATGCCCCAAATAATGGTGCAGCCGTGTTTATCAAGCAAACTCTTCTCAAGTTCAAGAGTCTAATAGACCACCATACAATAATCATGGGAGACTTCAACACACCTCTCTCACCACTGGACAGATCTTCCAAACAAAAGTTAAATAAGGAAACTATAGAACTCAATAACACAATTAACAACCTAGACTTAATTGACATATATAGACTATACCACCCAACATCAAGTTGCTACACTTTTTTCTCAGCAGCACATGGAACCTTCTCAAAAATAGACCATATACTATGTCACAGGGCAACTCTTAGACAATACAAAGAGGTAGAGATAATATCATGCATCTTGTCATCATAATGGAATGAAACTGAAAATCAATGATAAAAGAAGAAAGGAAAAATCAAGCATCACCTGGAGAATGAACAATAGGTTGCTGAGTGATCAATGGGTTTTAGAAGACATCAAGGAGGAAATTAAAAAATTCCTAGAGTTAAATGAAAACACAGACACAACATATCGGAATCTATGGGACACATTGAAAGCAGTTCTAAGAGGAAAATTCATTGCTTGGAGTTCATTCCTCAAAAAAAGAAAAAACCAACAAATAAATGATCTCATACTTCATCTCAAAATCCTAGAAAAAGAAGAGCAAAACAACAGCAAAAGAAGTAGAAGGCAAGAAATAATTAAAATCAGAGCTGAAATTAATGAAATTGAAACAAAAGAAACAATTGAAAAAATTGACAAAACTAAAAGCTGGTTCTTTGAAAAAATAAATAAAATTGACAGACCCTTAGCCATGCTAACGAAGAGAAGAAGAGAGAGAACCCAAATTACTAGCATACGGGATGAAAAAGGCAATATCACAACAGACACTTCAGAAATACAGAAGATAATAAGAAAGTACTTTGAATCCTTATACTCCAATAAAATAGAAGATAGTGAAGGCATAGATAAATTCCTTGAGTCTTATGATCTGCCCAGATTGAGCCAGGAGGATATAGACAACCTAAACAGACCAATAACAATAGAGGAAATAGAAGAAACCATCAAAAGACTACCAACTAAGAAAAGCCCAGGACCGGATGGGTATACAGCAGAGTTTTACAAAACCTTTAAAGAGGAACTAACACCAATACTTTTCAAGCTATTTCAGGAAATAGAAAAAGAGGGAGAACTTCCAAATTCATTCTACGAGGCCAACATCACCCTGATTCCGAAACCAGACAAAGACACTTCAAAGAAAGAAAACTACAGACCAATATCTCTAATGAACCTTGATGCAAAAATCCTCAATAAAATTCTGGCGAATCGGATTCAAATACATATCAAAAAAATTATACACCATGATCAAGTAGGATTCATCCCTGGTATGCAAGGTTGGTTCAATATACGGAAATCAATAAATGTTATCCACCACATCAATAGACTTAAAAACAAGAACCATATGATCATCTCGATAGATGCAGAAAAAGCTTTCGACAAAGTACAGCATCCCTTTATGTTCAAAACGCTAGAAAAATTAGGGATAACTGGATCATACCTCAACATTGTAAAAGCAATCTATGATAAGCCACAGGCCAGCATCATTCTGAATGGAGAAAAATTGAAGGCATTCCCTCTAAGATCTGGTACAAGACAGGGATGCCCTCTCTCGCCACTTCTGTTCAACATAGTCCTCGAAACACTGGCCAGAGCAATTAGGCAGACGAAAGAAATTAAAGGCATAAAAATAGGAAAAGAAGAACTTAAATTATCACTATTTGCAGATGATATGATTCTATACCTAGCAGACCCAAAAGGGTCCACAAAGAAGCTATTAGAGCTAATAAATGAATTCAGCAAAGTGGCAGGATATAAGATCAACACGCATAAATCAAAGGCATTCCTGTATATGAGCGACAAATCCTCTGAAATGGAAATGAGGACAACTACTCCATTCACAATATCCCCCCAAAAAATAAAATACTTGGGAATCAACCTAACAAAAGAGGTGAAAGATTTATACAATGAAAATTACAGAACCCTAAAGAAAGACATAGAAGAAGACCTTAGAAGATGGAAAATCATACCCTGCTCATGGATAGGCAGAACTAACATCATCAAAATGGCGATATTACCAAAAGTCCTATATAAGTTCAATGCAATGCCAATCAAAATCCCAACAGCATATCTTATAGAAATCGATAAAAGAATCATGAAATTCATATGGAATAATAAAAGACCCAGAATAGCAAAAACAATACTAAGCAGGAAGTGTGAATCAGGCGGTATAGCGATACCAGACTTCAAACTATACTACAGAGCAATAGTAACAAAAACAGCATGGTACTGGTACCAAAACAGGCGGGTGGACCAATGGTACAGAATAGAGGACACAGTAACCAATCCACAAAACTACAACTATCTTATTTTTGATAAAGGGGCTAAAAGCATGCAATGGAGGAAGGATAGCATCTTCAACAAATGGTGCTGGGAAAACTGGAAATCCATTTGCACCAAAATGAATCTGAATCCCTATCTCTCGCCGTGCACAAAAGTTAACTCAAAATGGATCAAGGAGCTTGATATTAAATCAGAGACATGGCATCTGATAGAAGAAAAAGTTGGTTATGATCTACACGCTGTGGGATCGGGCTCCAAATTCCTCAATAGGACACCCATAGCGCTAGAGTTAACAAATAGAATCAACAAATGGGACTTACTCAAACTAAAAAGTTTTTTCTCAGCAAAAGAAACAATAAGAGAGATAAACAGGGAGCCTACATCCTGGGAACAAATCTTTACTCCACACACTTCAGATAGAGCCCTAATAACCAGAATATACAAAGAACTCAAAAAATTAGACAATAAGATAACAAATAACCCAATCAATAAATGGGCCAAGGACCTGAACAGACACTTCTCAGAGGAGGACATACAATCAATCAACACGTACATGAAAAAATGCTCACCATCGCTAGCAGTCAGAGAAATGCAAATCAAAACTACCCTAAGATACCATCTCACTCCAGTAAGACTGGCAGCCATTAGGAAGTCAAACAACAATAAGTGCTGGAGAGGATGCGGGGAAAAGGGCACTCTTGTTCATTGCTGGTGGGACTGCAAATTGGTGCAGCCAATTTGGAAAGCAATATGGAGATTTCTCGGAAAGCTGGGAATGGAACCACCATTCGACCCAGCTATTCCCCTTCTCGGTCTATTCCCTAAAGCCCTAACAAGAGCATGCTACAGGGACACTGCTACATCAATGTTCATAGCAGCTCAATTCACGATAGCAAGACTGTGGAACCAGCCTAGATGCCCTTCAATAGATGAATGGATAAAAAAATGTGGCATTTATATACTATGGAGTATTATTCTGCATTAAAAAATGACAAAATCATAGAATTTGGAGGGAAATGGATGGCATTAGAGCAGATTATGCTAAGTGAAGCTAGTCAATCTTTAAAAAACAAATACCAAATGACTCCTTTGATATAAGGGGAGTAAACAAGGACAGGGTAGGGACGAAGAGCTTGAGAAGAAGATTTACATTAAACAGGGATGAGAGGTGGGAGGGAAAGGGAGTGAGAAGGGAAATTGCATGGAAATGGAAGGCGATCCTCAGGGATATACAAAATGTCATACAAGAGGAAAGGAGGGGTAAGACAAGATAATACAAATGGAAGAAATGATTTACAGTAGAAGGGGTAGAAAGAGAAAAGGGGAGGGGAGGGGAGGGGAGGGGAGGGGGGATAGTAGAGAATAGGACAGACATCAGAATACATCAGACACTAGAAAGGCAATATGTCAATCAATGGAAGGGAAACTGATGTGATACAGCAATTTGTATACGGGGTAAAAGGGGGAGTTCATAATCCACGTGAATCAAACCGTGTAATATGATGTATTAAGAACTATGTAATGTTATGAACGACCAATAAAAAAAAATACAAATAACAAAAAAAAAAATGTATTATTGGGCTGGGGTTTTGGCTTAGTGGTAGAGTGCTTGCCTAGCATGTGCAAGGCACTGGATTCAATCCTTAGCACTGCATATAAATAAGTAAATAAAATAAAGATCCATCAACAACTAATAAAAGTATTTTTAAAAATGTATTATTGACGTTGAGAAGAGATGCTTTAGATGGATTTTATTGACTCCTGACATTGACAAAATAATGGAGTATTGATTAAGAATAGTCAATGGTCAATAATTAGAAGTGCTGGGCCCCGCCAGGCCTGGTGGCACACACCTGTAATCCCTGTGGCTCAGGAGGCTGAGACAGGAGGGTCAGGAATTCAAAGCCAGACTTAACAAAAGCAAGGTGATGATCAACTCAGTTAGACTCTGTCTGAAATAAAATACAAAATAGGGCTGAGAATGTGGGTCAGTGGTCGAGTGCCCTAAACTCAATCACCAGTACCAAAAAAAGAAAAAGAAAAAGAAAGAAAGAAGAAAGAAAGAAAGAAAGAAAGAAAGAAAGAAAGAAAGAAAGAAAGAAAGAAAGAAAGAAAGAGATGCTACATCATCTCCTGACTTCTTAAATGCCTGTGATGATTTCATTGTAGTTCTATTATTCTCTAGTAACTGTTCCCTGGCTTAAGTGTCAGCATTTAGCTTCCATGCTAATAATTTATAGTGAACAAGAAATTATGCTTCATTTATTCTTGCCCTAACCAAACAGAACACACATTTCATGGTGAGAATTTTAGGGGATTTGACCAGATGGTGGAGGAAACACATTTGGAACAAGGATTCTATCAGAGAGAATTCCATCATGACACAATGTTGATAGCCTCTTTGAATGACTTATAAAGTCAGTTCTAAATGTAGTCCATATTACTATCTTTATATAAAAAATAAAAAGAACTCTGCATTAGAAAAGATTAATGTCAGGTGTTTTGATGCATAACTATCTCTTCTTTATATGTTTTTAATGCTCATTTAAAACATCCTGAAATTTCTAAGACATAAAATTAAAATAATTCATAAAAATTATCTAGTCTGTTTTGGTTACTTTGTGATTGTCTTTCTGAAACAAGTACAAACACATTTCTGAGTAATGATTTAATGAATATGAGCTTGCTGTGTTTATATGGGTTCATGTCGTCACAGTGGGGATTTTAGCTTTTGGTTACCAGCAGGTACCAGATATTGATACACATAATATATTTAATGGCTATTGCCTCTGCTGAGAATTATATGGGATTAATATTAAAGATGTACAGAAGCAAAATAGCATCCTTAGAAATCATAGTTCTTAGTTTTACTAATAATTTTTCAACTTAGCTTTATTAGTCATTATAAGTCTGATTGCATTACCAGAGAAATCTACCATATGTAGAAGTTATATTCTTTGGGGCCTAACACAGTACTTTTTATTCTGTTGAAATGATCTGAATATCCTTCTGAATACTTAATATGTATGTCTTCCTTTGTAGAATTTTATAATCATCTGTCTCTCTCCTCTCTCTGTTTTCCTCTCTGATTCTGAGTTGGAAACTGGTCTGTAATTTCATTATTAAATGCATTTAATATTGACCACTGACTCACATTCCCAGCCCTATTTTGTATTTTATTTCAGTCAGGGTCTAACTGAGCTGATCAGTGCCTTGCTTTTGCTAAGGCGGGCTTTGAATTTCTTTTTTTTTTTAATATTTATTTTTTAGTTTTTCAGCGGACACAACATCTTTGTTTGTATGTGGTGCTAAGGATGGAACCCGGGCCACATGCATGCCAGGCAAGCGCGCTACCACTTGAGCCACATCCCCAGCCCTGGCTTTGAATTTCTGATCCTCCTGTCTCAGCCTCCTGAGCCACAGGAATTACAGATGTGTGCCCCAGGCCTGGTGGGGTCTATCAATAAATTTGTGTGTGTGTTTCTGGGCATCAAACCCAGGGACTTGAACCTTACATTTGATAGGTAAGTGATCTACCACTGAGTTCAACCTCTGATCTTAAGTGTTTATGAATTTATAGTATATATATATACACACACACATATATGTGTGTGTGTGTGATTTTACCCAAACTTTAGTATATTTAGGGAATCAAAATTTTTCATTTTTTTCCACAATTTATTCCTTAAAATTATATTTTAAACTGTGTTAACAACAGATTATAGAATTTTCCCATAGGTATATCTTTTTGAAAAGAAAATATGTATTAATAGATTTTAACCAAAGACAATGATTTAAAATAGTAAAAGTATGCCTTAAGGGAGATTTTCAGATTTCTCAAATGTTTCATTGAAATTGCAGTCTCTGCTTATCTTACTAAACTATTAGGTGATCTAACAAATCATATAATTAATGTGAAATAACATATATTCAATATTTTAATGAGTGAGCATATAGTTCTGTTCATGGTGAATATCCATGAAACTCTGATATTGCCTGAAGAATTCTCAGATCTTATTCTCCCATAATGAAGATAAACACTTGCCTGGACTTGGGTAAATTGGGATCAAAGTAGGGTACTAAATTAGTTCATTTACAATGAGTTTAGGAATGCTCATTTTTATTAAAAAAAGTGGCATTTTGGTCTGCAGATAACATTTAGTCCGTATTATTATAATGTCTGGAAGAATATCTCTAACTGCACTTCTTGCACCCTTCATTCAAGGATATTGAAAAACAGATGAGTAAAAATTACATATTAGATAGAAACTCATATTTTTGATTTGTTAAAAATCAAAAAGTTGAAATTCTACAAATTTATAACAACTAACAAAACAATTTTTCCTCATCTCACACATGATAGAGAAATTCTTTGCATACTGAAACATCATGGATGAGCTATACTGTCACAAATATAAACATTACACTCTCAGAACTAAAATTTACTTGTCCTATAAATCGACTTAATCAATTATCTACTAGTTATGGTAAACACTAAATGTTTAAATAAATGTAATGATTAATTATTTTGTGTATAAAGTTACATACAAATAAACTTGTTACTAGTTATTAAATTAAGAAATTTTTGTATAGGTGTAGATAGTACAAGCTGCATTAGAAAGCTTGCTGAAGAAAGATTTTTTTTCTGTAATAACCTTCCCTTAAGCAAGTATAGTCATTCAAAATGTCTTTAAATCTTTCCTTAAAACTTTATGAATAGTAATAAGCAGTTGTTTTTGTTGGTGATGATGGTAGTAGTGGGTTTCACAATGACGAACAATTTCAAAGGACTGCCTCAGTGTTTTTTTCTTCTTCACCTGTTTTTCACTTTATTCAGCCTGATAAAATTATAGATCATTTCTCCAAAGCAATTTACATGATAAAACTCTTACCCATATATAGGCATAGACAGTTTGCCAACATGTCACTTTGGATATAGCAATCTTGAGGAGAAAGGAGTAAACAAACAACCATATGACGACTAAGGAGACTTGTTTCTACAAACTATATCATAAAGTGCTGCTCATTTTCTTGATCTGTTCCTGTCTCTATGTATTAAAGTCAATTTCAATAGAACTGCTTTTTGAACATAAGATCTATTTTCCAATAATGCACATTGGAACAGAACCTCTGTTAAGATCATATATATACACCATAACACCATAATTTTTGGTATGTAGAATATATTTGATAGGTCATCATAGTATTTCATGTACCTCATATACCATTGAAAATGAATAAAATACCTTATTTACAAAGCAATTTATCATAGAAATTTAATTTAAAACTTCAAAATTCTATCCCTAACATAATTTTGGAAGGCAAGAATAAAACTGTCCTAACTTCACTTAATGATGGAGAAAGATTTAGTTAGAGACTTGAGATTAGAGTGTTATTATTCCTCTGGTAATGAATGAAGTGATTAACAGGGAGTCTTTATATATTTTCTGTAATGTCTTACATATGGTCATGTAATTTATTTTCAAAATTGTGGTTTCTAAACATATTATTAGTATTTCATTGGTTATACTCTATTGTGTACTTAAAAATTCTTGATTGACCTAGTGACTTGGGAGGTTGAGGCAAGATCACAAGTTGAAAACCAGCCTCAGCAACTTAGTGAGACCCTAAGCTATTTAGTGAGACCCTATCTCAAAATTAAAACAAAAAAAAGATAAAAAGGACTGGGGATGTGGCTTAGTGATTAAATACCCCCTGGGTTCAATTCCCAGTACAAAGGAAAAAAAAAAAAACCTACTTGATTGATTAACTTTAGGTTATGTTTTTTTTTTTTTGCCCCCACCCTCCATTTGGATATTTTTGTATGCTTTCATATTTTATAGCAACCATTGACTTCTTTCCTACAATCTAGCAGTAGGGGGAACTGTGAAATAGAATTGAGAGTATTATATGCTTAGGCTTGAGCTGGCAGTGGGGGAAATGATAGGGGGGGCAGGTACATGTGTATCAGTAAATGTGTGCATTAAAATTGGGAAGACAAATATATTGGGCTTTATCAAATAAATTTCCATTTTTGTAGTTATCCATTTCATATCATTCAACATAACATTTAAAAATCTTTTAGATGCCTGTAGCCTTCTTATAGATCAATAGGTGCCACTGTAGTTTCAGACATAACCCATAATTAGATTTGTGATATTCGGAAGCATCTTTTTTTTTTTTTTTGTAGCAGGAAATAGTATTAATTCCCAAGAAGCATCATAAGGATAAAGTAGTCCCCAACATGTCTCTATGGAGGATACATTCTGACATCTCCAGTGGATACCTGAAACCTCAGATAGAATTGAGCCCTACATGTACTGTTTTTTTCCTACATACAAACATACAATAAAGTTTAATTTAGAAATTAGGCTTAGTAAGACTAACAACTATAACTAATAAAAAAAGTAAACAAGCCAGGTGTGGTAGTACATGCATGCCTTTTGTCCAGGTTACTCTGGAGGCTGAGGTACAAGGATCACTTGAACCTAGGAGTTTGAGATCAGCCCAGACAACATAAGGAGATCATGGCTCACAATAAATAAATAGATAGATAGATAGATAGATAAAATAATATAGAACAATTATAGTACTATATTATATTAAAAGTTATCTTAGGACTTATTTAAATATTTTCGGGCTACAGAATCTGCAGGGATAAAGGGGGATTACTGTATTAATATACAATACAAAATTTCTGGAGAGTTACATCATTCTCCAAAAATTTGAGCGAGATTTAACTCATTACAAACAAATACAACCTTCAAAATTCTCTGGTACTTTATTACCAGCTATTGAAATGAATCATGACAACCTCACAAGGGTTGAGATATTCTTACATGTTGCAACAACAAAAGTATTTATAGCCTTCAGGTGAGAGGTTAATGAGGAAAGGGATGTTCATGTAGTCTCAATATTCACCCACAGATTACTTATTAATTTTATGATACATTTCCTTCAAAGAAAATGTTGATATCTCTATTACCATATTTATTTAAGATTTATATACACATTAGAACAATACACTGGAATTGATAAATTCTTTAGAAATGAATGAAGCAAATAAATCAGAATTTCTTAATAGCAATGTAAAATGATTTACTGATTTAGAGAGCTCTTGAATTTCACTCAAAACTCATTGGTTATTGATGTGATCTGAAATACATTTGAATTATGCTTTAATTTTTCTTAAATTATTTGTAAACAAAACAAGAATAAAAAGGCTAAGACTTGGAAGTTTTTAATCCTAGTGTTCTGAATTTAAAAGGAGGTTGAGAGCATTCATTGTGTAAAAGCACAAGCATTATAAAATATATTTTTAGAATCATCATGATGATAGAACTATGATATTTATTGTGCACTGATTTACACTAGAAGTCAACAGATTCTTGTCATTAAATTTCTAGCAGAAGTTAGCCAAATGATTTGTTTGGATGGACTAACTCAAATCCTATGAAATGTGAATCAACAAAAGATTAATATAATGTTTGGAAATGAAGTTATTAAAAAAGGATGCATCATACTAAAACTATTAACATAAGGATAATTGATTTGAATAGAAACAGATCAACTGTAGCATAATTCTTAGTTTCTTGTGGTTCTAAAAGACTGATATATTTTGGGGCATCCTTTGGAAAAATGTAGAAGTGTTGATTTCCTATGGTTTCAGAGGACAGCATGCACAGACCAAAGTTTGCATAAAAGAATGATACTATATTCTTACTGATTAATTTAAATGAAGATCTACTGATTCTGGAAATTTATAATAATGCATAAAACATCACCTTCATTTCCTCATAGGGCTGCAAAAGACATTTGGTTTCCTTTTCATCTTATGCTGCTGACTTGCACTCCACCTTTTGGTTCCAGGACCTAGTTCAGTAGTTCTCAGCCCTGAGATCCACTGGCCTAAATGCTTGAAGGAGCCCTTCCAATAGGCTTTACATAGCCCACACAGAAAACAAACATTTAATCTGCAGTATTATTGGGAGAGGCTCATACAAACTCAAAGTTACTTTCAGATACTTATTGGTTACCTAGGAGGAAAAGCAGCTTTAACAAGAAGTTACCTGGTGGACCCCACAATACCAAATGACCAAAATCATCACCACTAATAACATGCCACTCTGACCTGCTATGCCTCCTGATGGGACAAAATGAGAACTATACTTAGACATATATGATTTTTTTCTAGTCAGAAATGTTTAAACTATATCCATCCATGAGAGGACAATCAGAGAAATCAGTTAGCTGGGCTTCAACTCTTTAAAAAAATTCAGTGCCATGAAGAATCAGACAAAGCTGGAAGGTTGTAGTGGTTAAAAGGAGAACAAGTTCAATGAACAATCCCAGTTTTGACTCTGACAACATTGAGACTTTAGGGTTGGGCTATAAATTAGATAATGTTGCTGTTTCATTGTGAAATTCCTAGCTGTGATGATGGCATTGTTATTATATGATAGAATTTTTGTTTTGAAAGATAGCAAATATTTACATATGAATTTGTATGTGTTTGTGTGTGCATACATGAATATACTTTAAGAAAATAAATTGAAAACGAAAGAAATGATGATGAAGAGGAAGAGAGAAAACAGGTATGGCTCAATGTTAATTGGTAAACCTGTGCAGGATGTTTGTTTATTGTTCTAATTTTTCGATTCTTCTGTAAGTTAAAAAAAATTTAAAAAATGGAGTGGGGTTTTAAAAATTTACAACTAATTTGGGTGTGTCTGGGAAAGGATAAAAATAGTGCATTTGATTTATGTTTTTGTATCCATTATAATTATTGTTTAAAATTTTCACTTAAAAATCAGTATTTTGGGGGGAGATCCAACATGGCAGCGGGCGTGGAGAGATCAAGTCTCTGACCTCTTCAGCTGTGTGGGCATAGGGAGTCGTAAACAGTCTAAATTCTGTTTGCTCAGGATCACTAGGCATTGCTGAGCTGACGTGGATCTGGGGCGAACAGTCTGGGCCTCTCAGAACACACACTGAGCCCGGATCGGCTGAATTCAAGCTCCCGTTCGCCTGCTTCCCGCACACAAACAGCTGTGACTCAGCACTAATCCATCCGGCTGAAACAACTGGTCAGCCCTTCTGATCCTACGGAGGTAACTGCCAACCGAGCCTTCATAGGCAGTGGCCACAGGATTTAAACGGGGCTTGGGAGAGACAGTCAGGACCCACCCATTGCATTGGTCACCCGGCAAAGGGAAACGAACTGTCGCCATTTGCAAGAGATACCACCATGGCAGAGAACTGATGTCACCAGACTGCGGCAGAGGAGATAACTTCATTGAAACCTGCGGCTACAGGTGTGTAATCCCCTAGCCTTCCCTCTCCACACATCGGGAAAACTTAAGGGCCCCTCCCAGCTCTCCCGTAAGGGCCCCTCCCAGCTCTTCCATGAGCCAGACCGAGGGAATCAGAAGTGGTACTGGACCCGCAGCGCGGAACTCCCGGTTACCACTCCCACCAGTGCTGACAACTGAGGTCTCTTGCACCAGCTACCAGGGGCATGGCTACCAGAGGGCAAGTAAAATTCGCTGAGGATTCTCAGCCCCAAGCTCTACAAACTTAGGGTCTGAGGGAATGGCAAACAGGGAAAGTGTGCCCAGTCGTTCATGAAAACAGGGCTCCTGGGAGCAGCAAACCTGGCGTGTAGCCAGTATTGTGGTGAGCGTCACCGGTGAGAGGGGCCTGGCTAGAGGAAAAGTGGGGAAGTGACTAGACACAAGAGGAGGCCCTAGGCACTCAGGATTGGAGACTCGCCCAGTCTGGGAGGAGGAGCTGCTGCACAGTGATTGGTTCCCGCATATTGACAGGAGAAGCTTGGCCTGGTGGGCACAGCGCCACCTACTGGAAGAGAAGTTAATCAAACTCTAAGACTGCATTTATTAGGTTTTTTTTTTGTTTGTTTTGTTTTGTTTTTTTTGGATTTGGGTTTGTTTTTTTTTCATTTTAATTTTTCTTTCTTGTTGTTTTTTTACATTTTTTGTTTAATTTTTAAAATTTTTTCTTCTAATTTTAATTTTAATTTTTTTTATTATTATTTAAAATTTTTTTTCTTTTTTTATTTCATATTTTTTCTTTTTTCTTCTTTTGTCATTTCATTTCTTTTCAATTTTCTTATTCCCCCTTTCTTGAATTCTACCTGCTTACTCTCATTCTCTTTAGTGACTTCTTCCCTTCCAATCTAATACCTTTCCTCCCAAGCATCAAATAAATTTATAGGAGTAAACAATAACTCAGCAATCAAACAGAACAAGAAGTAACATGAGCAGCATGAAAAAGCAAGGAAGAAAAGGAGTACAAACAATACAGGACAGCTTAAATATTCAGGAGGACCTAGAGTCATCAGAAAAATGGTCATATAAAGAACTCAAGGAACACCTTAGACAGATGGAATGGAACCTTAAAGAGGATATGAGACAGCAAATCCAAACAGTGAAAGAACACATTGAAAACGAATTACATAAACAGATAAAAGAAGAAGTTAAGCATCTTTATCAGGAGATAGAGATTATAAAAAAATCAAACAATAATTCTAGAAATGAAGGAAAAAATAAACCAAATTAAAAACTCAATTGAGAGTATCACTAACAGAGTGGAGCAAGTAGAAGCCAGAACGTCAGATAATGAAGACAAAATATATCATCTTGAAAAGGGTCTAGCCAACTCAGAAAGGCTGGTAAAAAATCACAAGAAAAATATCCAAGAGATATGGGATAACATAAAAAAAAAAAACAAACTTAGGAGTCATAGGGATAGAGGAAGGTACAGAGATTCAAACCAAGGGAATGAGTAACCTGCTGAATGAAATAATTACAGAAAACTTTCTAGAAATAAAAAAGGAAACAGATATACAAATTGTAGATGCATACAGGACACCGAGCACACAAGATCACAGTAGACCAACGCCAAGACACATTGTTATGAAGATATCCGATATACAGAACAAAGAGAAAATATTAAAAGCTACAAGAGAAAGGAGGCAGATTACATTCAGGGGTAAACCAATAAGGTTAACAACGGATTTTTTTATTACAGACGCTGAAAGCAAGAAGATCCTGGAACAACGTATTTCAAACACTGAAAGACAATGGATGCCAACCAAGAATTCTGTATCCAGCAAAATTAAGCTTCAGGTACGACAACGAAATAAAAATCTTTCATGATAAACAAAAGCTAAAAGAATTTGCAGCCAGAAAACCAGCATTGCAAAGCGTCTTGAGCAAAGCACTACAAGAGGAAGAAATGAAAAACAACAACCAAAACCATCAGTGGGAAGTGCCTCGGTAATGACAGAGGGCAGGGGGAAAGCTAATCATGGAGAAACAAACTAAATTAAAAAAAAAAAAGATAAATAATCAAACATGGCTGGCAGTACAAACCATATATCAATAGTAACTCTAAATGTTAATGGCTTAAACTCTCCAAAAAAGCGACATAGGCTGGTATCATGGATTAAAAAAATAAATCCAACAATATTCTGCCTCCAGGAGACACATCTAATTGGAAAAGACATACCACAGGCTGAAGGTGAAAGGATGGGAAAAAATATACCACGCACACAGTCCTCATAAGCAAGCAGGGGTGGCCATCCTCATATTGAATAAAATCGACTTCAAGCTGAAGTTAATCAAAAGGGATAAGGAAGGACATTATATACTGTTAAAAGGAACCATTCACCAACAAAACATAACAATTATCAATATTTATGCACCAAATAATGGTGCTGCGACGTTCATAAAACAAATTCTCCTCAAGTTCAAGAATCAAATAGACCACAACACAATAATTATGGGTGACTTCAACACACCTCTCTCACCATTGGACAGATCCTCCAAACAAAAGTTGAATAAAGAAAGTATAGAACTCAATACCACAATCAATAACCTAGACTTAACTGACATATATAGAATTTATCAACCATCATCAAGTGGATATACTTTTTTCTCAGCAGCACATGGATCCTTCTCAAAAATGGACCATATATTATGCCATAGGGCAACCCTCAGTAAATATAAAGGGGTGGAGATAATACCATGTATTTTATCTGATCATAATGGAATGAAACTGGAAATCAGTGATAAAAGAAGGAAGGAAAAATCCTACATCACATGGAAAATGAACAATATGTTACTGAATGATCAATGGGTTACAGAAGACATAAAGGAGAAAATAAAAAAATTCTTAGAGATAAATGAAAATACAGACACAACATATCGGAATCTATGGGACACAATGAAAGCAGTTTTAAGAGGGAAATTCATCGACTGGAGTTCATTCCTCAAAAAAAGAAAAAAACCAACAAATAAATGAGCTCACACTTCATCTCAAAGCCCTAGAAAAGGAAGAGCAAAAAAACAGCAAATGTAGCAGAAGGCAAGAAATAATTAAAATCAGAGCGGAAATCAATGAAATTGAAACAAAAGAAACTATTGAAAAAATTAACAAAACTAAAAGTTGGTTCTTCGAAAAAATAAGATCGACAGACCTTTAGCCATGCTAACGAAGAGAAGAAGAGAGAGAACTCAAATTACTAACATATGGGATGAAAAAGGCAATATCACAACAGATGCTACAGAAATACAGAAGACAATTAGAAATTATTTTGAAAACCTATATTCCAATAAAATAGAAGATAGTGAAGACATCGATAAATTTCTTAAGTCATATGATTTGCCCAGACTGAGTCAGGAGGATACACACAATTTGAACAGACCAATATCAATGGATGAAATAGAAGAAGCAATCAAAAGACTACCAACCAAGAAAAGCCCAGGACTGGATGGGTATACAGCGGAGTTTTACAAAACCTTTAAAGAAGAATTAATACCAATACTTTTCAAGTTATTTCAGGAAATCGAAAAAGAGGGATCTCTTCCAAATTCATTCTATGAGGCCAACATCACCCTGATTCCGAAACCAGACAAAGACACCCCAAAGAAAGAAAACTACAGACCAATATCTCTAATGAACCTAGATGCAAAAATCCTCAATAAAATTCTGGCGAATCAAATACAAAAACACATCAAAAAAATTGTGCACCATGATCAAGTAGGATTCATCCCTGGGATGCAAGGATGTTTCAATATATGGAAATCAATAAATGTTATTCACCACATCAATAGACTTAAAGATAAGAACCATATGATCATCTGGATAGACGCAGAAAAAGCATTCGACAAAGTACAGCATCCCTTTATGTTCAAAACATTAGAAAAACTAGGGATAACAGGAACTTACCTTGACATTGTAAAAGCTATCTATGCTAAGCCTCAGGCTAGCATCATTCTAAATGGAGAAAAAATGAAGGCATTCCCTCTAAAATCTGGAAAAAGACAGGGATGCCCTCTCTCACCACTTCTATTCAATATAGTTCTCGAAACACTGGCCAGAGCAATTAGACGAAAGAAATTAAAGGCATAAAAATAGGAAAAGAAAAATTATCACTATTTGCGGATGACATGATTCTATACCTAGAAGACCCAAAAGGGTCTACAAAAAAATTACTAGAACTAATAAATGAATTCAGCAAAGTTGCAGGATATAAAATCAACACACATAAATCAAAGGCATTTCTGTATATCAGCGACAAAACTTCTGAAGCGGAAATGAGGAAAAACACTCCATTCACAATATCCTCAAAAAAATAAAAATAAAATACTTGGGAATCAACCTAACAAAAGAGGTGAAAGATTTATACAATGAAAACTAAAGAACCCTAAAGAGAGAAGTAGAAGAAGATCTTAGAAGATGGAAAAATATACCTGTTCATGGATAGGCAGAACTAACATCATCAAAATGGCGATATTACCAAAAGTTCTCTATAGGTTTAATGCAATGCCAATCAAAATCCCAAAGGCATTTCTTGTAGAAAGAGATAAAGCAATTATGAAATTCATATGGAAAAATAAAAGACCCAGAATAGCAAAAGCAATTCTAAGCAGGAAGTGTGAATCAGGCTGTATAGCGATACCAGATTTCAAACTATATTACAGAGCAATAGTGATAAAACAGCATGGTGCTGGTACCAAAACAGGCGGGTGGACCAATGGTACAGAATAGAGGACACAGAGACTAATCCACAAAGTTACAACTATCTTATATTTGATAAAGGGGCTAAAAGCATGCAATGGAGGAAGGATAGCATCTTCAACAAATGGTGTTGGGAAAACTGGAAATCCATATGCAACAAAATGAAATTGAATCCCTTTCTCTCACCATGCACAAAAGTTAACTCAAAATGGATCAAGGAGCTTGATATCAAATCAGAGACTCTGCATCTGATAGAAGAAAAAGTTGGCTCCGATCTACATACTGTGGGGTCGGGCTCCAAATTCCTTAATAGGACACCCCTAGCACAAGAGTTAATAACAAGAATCAACAAATGGGACTTACTCAAACTAAAAAGTTTTTTTCTCAGCAAGAGAAACAATAAGAGAGGTAAATAGGGAGCCTACATCATGGGAACAAATTTTTACCCCTCACACTTCAGATAGAGCCCTAATATCCAGATTATACAAAGAACTCAAAAAATTAAACAATAAAAAAACATATAACCCAATCAACAAATGGGCCAAAGACCTGAACACACACTTCTCAGAGGAGGACATACAATCAATCAACAAGTACATGAAAACATGCAATCTGCATTTGGGGTAAAAATTGGGAGTTCATAACCCACTTCAATCTAATGTATGAAATATGGTATGTCAAGAGCTTTGTAATGTTGTGAACAACCAATTAAAAAAATAAAAAAAAAATAAAAATCAGTATTTTGCACATAGAATTTATATTTGAAGCATGACATAAAAATTGGCCAGGATTTCTGGTGGTTTTTTATGTTTGTTTGTGTGTGTGTGTGGTGACATGAGGATTTCTGTTTTAATGTCACATTTTATAATGCTCTTTAGCGTTCAAAGTATGATTTTTAAAAATATTTTTAAATTGTTGATAGACCTTTATTTTATTCATTTATTTATTTGTGGTGCTGTGAATAAAACCAAGTGCCTCACACCAGTGAGTCAAGGGCTCTACCACTGAGCCACTACCCCAGCCCCAATATTTTTAACTGTTTGAAACTATAAACATTCCAGCTCCATAAGAATTTATCATATTCTCCATAAATACATTTTATCAAGATAATTTTAATTATGTTAGCTAATATTTACTCTGGGCAGCATCTGAAATCAAATGTTTTTCTTTCTGAGAACCCAGGAAAATATTTATAGCTTCTAGTACCAAGGCTTTTAAAAACTATTTTCTAATATGAAATGTAAATTACACATTATGGAACACTTAGAAATTATTAAACTGTATTTTGTTTAATAACATAATTACGATTTTAATGAACAAGTTTTAAAGTGCTTAATCCATTTGGTCCCATTTTACAAGATGTTAAACATCTATAAAAATGTAGATATAGTATATAAAACATAATATAATTATGCAATATAATTATAGAATAAGAAGAGTATAACTATACTATAGTAAGGTAATATAACAATATTAATATAATAATATACTAATCTCTAGACTATGATTTCTTACCTATTTTAATATACCTGTGTCAATTTTATTGAAATACTTAAAGAATTCAAAACTCAGGACTTAATCAGTTAAATTCATCATTGTTGATATAGCTTTATCCATAGTTCTAGATTTGAGCACATGTTTAGTAAGATAGAACTACAGACTAACCACTCCCATGCACTATTAGCATTATTTCAGACAGGGTGAACTTGAATGTACCTAGTCCTATTTTCTAATTGTGTGATTTTTTTTTTCTTTTTCTAATTATATGACTGAGTTTTTCAAGACTCAGTATCATAAACAAAGGTTGAGAAAGATAATAATATAAAATCTCTAAGAGTTGTTGATACTATTTATGAAATAAAAATAAATGAATGTTAAGTGTTTAGTACAGGGCCTGACATGAGTAGTACTGTCTATTCCCATCATTTTCATCAATATCTGCATCAAATCATCCCTCTTGTCTGGATTGGCATAGGTAATGTTCCTAAATAAAGTACCATATATTTTCTGGGAAATATTTTTATTAAACCATAATTAATATTTCCAACTGCAATTCCATTTTCTGTTTTAACATATCCTAATACTAATGATTCTGATACATGAGTTGTCCCTGTCTATATTATATAATTTGTACAATTTCTGTATCATGTGCTTTACAGAAGAATGTAAGTATATTAGTTTGTCAATTCTTTTTTTTTTTTAAAGAGAGAGAGAGAGAATCTTTTTGTAGATGGACACAACACAATGCCTTTATTTTTATGTGGTGCTGAGAATCGAACCCAGGTCCCACCTGTGCTCTACCACTGAGCCACAATTCCAGTCCTTGTCAATTATTCTTTTGTTTGTCAATTATTCTTTTCCCAGGAGCATCTGAAATCAAATGTGTTAATCTTCAAGAAAATATTTTTTAAAGAATATTATGTTTATTCCAATTTGATTCTCTGAATAGAATAAAATTACATTTTTACATTTACTTTCATTAGTTCCTTAACTTTTTGTAAATTAATGAATTGCTAATTCATCTTTTTTGTTCACTTTGCATTTGTCTTGGGTGGAATTGTCCGTAAAATCAACCTTTATATAAAGACTCATGGAAATGTACTATATTAAAGAAATGCTCCCAGAAAAAAATAAATAAATGAGGGGGTAGGAGAATGTCTTAGTCTATTTATGCTGCTTCTGCAAAATACCTGAGACTGGATAATATTAAAAGAACAAAATTTTATTTTTCACAATTCTGGAGGCTGAGAAATTTGAGATTGTATTGTCTTCTAATAAGGGCTCCTCTATGCCTCCAACATGGCATCCTGAATGCTATATCCTCCTCTCTAGAGGAGGGGAACACTGGGTCCTCACATGGAAGAAGTTGGAAGGAAAAAAAAAAAGAACAAATGCACCCTGACAAGTATATTTATGAGGGTGCCTCATCCCATTCAAAAAGGAGGAGTCCTTGTAGCCTAATTACATCATAAAGGCCCAAGTTCCTAATAACACTACTTTGACAACACTTGAATGTTAGAGAGGCCACATTCAACCATAGCAACAAAGCAGACTCAATCACCCCCAAAAAGTGTGGGATTTAAGTCAAAGTCCTAGCTTCAGCCTGATCTTACGGTGTTCTCCGGAACTGAAACAGTGTTTGTTTGTTTGTTTTGTTTTTGTTTTCAGTTTGAAGCAAAAAAGCTGGGATTTGAAACTCCCACACCAGACAGATATTGATTATGGGCCTGCTTCAGGGACCATTAACTTTCAGGCTCTTCTGATTTTAAGCTCCAGTAGCCCAAAGATAGTTTGCTAAAAAATATTAGAGACACTCCACCATGCTCACCCACAGGATGGGGACACAGCACAACTACATGATATCTGCACAAGGGCAAACCATCCATAGCTTTTGTTAAAGTAGTATTTCTTATTTTCTTTCTCCATCTGCCTTCTGGAATCATTGCTAAAACCAACATAATACTTTGATTTTGTGATATCAATGACAGTGATGTATGTGAATAAAACGTTGTACATGATAAAGGTAATTATTATTTAAATACAGGGGATCAATTAGTTTTAGTTAATCCTATCATGTTTTAAATAAATGTAGAATTAGTATTTGTTCTGTTAAAAAAACTTTAAATCATGTAAAATAGTCACACATACTTGTTGACTTTCTTTTGCTTCCATACCAATTGAGGGCAAACTAAATGGCTTTAAATGGCATCCACTTATTTCATAGTTTTGTAGGTGAAAGTCTTGCATGTCTGAGCCCTCTGTTCAGGTCCCACAGGCTAATATCATATCAACTGGGTTATAGTGCTCTTCTAAAGATTGTGTATTAACTAGAAGACAAAAAAAGAAGATTCTTAGCCCACTGATTAAACAACTACAGCAAGGCATTGGATAGCAGAAGCATTCAGTGAAGCATTTTAATAAACACACCATCACTCTGCTCAGTTACAAAAATCTTCCAATCACTGCTTAATATTTTTCAGAACTGACAAAAGAGAGGACTCTCATATTAGGAGAAAGGGGCAACAAAGGAATTGAAGGCATATTATGAAGGAACAATATGAATAGAATCAGAAAGAAATTTTTCATCATGACAGCAACAATACCTCCTGAAATGTTTGAAAGTTGAATGATTCTTTATTCAGCAAAGAATAATATGAAGAATATAATAGAATTCAAAAAAGTATGAGGACTATTATGGAATCTTTCCCCAAATTAAGAACAAACAAATGGCAAGGAAGCAACCATTAATTAATTTGAGGAGGGTAATGAAATCACTAAAACCTTAGTGAATTGCTTCCTTCAAATAATTTTGATGATAAGAAATCTGGCTAGTATAGACTTCTGTGTCTTAATATATATGAGTTAATAGAATAATTGTTGTAAAATTCAATGAACTGGTGGTAGTTAGAGTGTATTTGAGACATGTATTGAATCATGGATACAAGATGAATTATTAGAATTCAGAATTTGGTTGATAAAGGAGGAGGAGATCATAGAAAATAATTGACTGCTTTTATCTTTTGGGATGACTCCCTGCTTTTGTGATCCATTAGTTTAATTACATTATTCTGAGAAAGTCATATATTATAAAATATGAATTAAAATTCTGATGCATTGTGGTTCCCTTAAAAATATTTTAAGGAAAAGTAAATCTAGGATGAGTTAATTTAGTTGACACTAAAAAAATTATAGAAGTTATGCATGGAAAGGAGAGTAGGAAATTTATGATGGAATAGAAAAATTCTATCATCCAGATGTTATGATAGCTAAGGTCAGGAATAACAAGTTTTCAATTTCTGGGTTAATTCTGTAATAATTTATGTTCATTAGCACTCAGTACTTTGGAGTCACTTAATTACAACATCTAGTTTGAATTTAATGAGTTATTTCCATTAATTACAGAGCATCTATATCTCTATCCTGATGATCATAAAGAATGAAAATGTTTTTATAAAGCACCTGAAATGGGCTGGTCATGTTTATTATCTGAAAGATGGTTTAGCATATTTAAATCATCAAGAACTTTGGAAACTGGAAGTATTTAAAAGGGTAAAACTAGGGTAAACAAAAGCTGCAAACATTTTGAGTTATTTTGCAAACCTAAGTATTAATGTAATACATTCCCTGAGAATTTACATGCACATATTAACTCGTTCTATTTGGGTTATATTTATCACATTTCCTCATGTAATCGACATCCAAATTCATTTAGTTAGAATAAAGCTTTGTTCATAATATCACTATGGATATTAATAATCTTACAAAAAACCAAAGCCTTGCATTGTTTTTCTGGTTATAAAAAAAATAGATACTTATTTTAAACCACCTGGATGGTTTAAAACAGAGGGAAAATTTTCACCATAATGCTAACTTTCAAAAGTTTTTGCTGCCAATATTTTACTATTTTGGTTATCTTCACCTATGTGTACATACCTATCTTTATATACAGTGTCTATGGGCAAACAAAGATACTGAATTTTTAAAAAATATGCATGTAAGCCAACTTGTTTTTCAAATTTTTATGGAAAGCCCCTTCCATGCCTACCCTCCATGCTTTCCTATAAAGAATGTGCCATATTCTTATGAGGTGACCATTTTGTCTCCCATATTTCAAAAACTTTATGTCGGGAGGTGAGGTCAACTTCCACTTTAAACTCCATTGCCTCTTCCAGAATATGTCACCTCCATCCTTATTTAAGTTCTCTTGTCCCATTTCATCTCCAGTCATGTGAGGAAAAGTTTATTTGGGTCTCACGATTTCTGAGAGGTCTCAGTCCATAGACAGCTGACTCCATTGCTGTGTGCCCACAATGTGGCAGAACATTATGGTAGAAAACTATGGTAGAAGAAAGTGGTTCAGAACATGGCCATCAGGAAGCAGAGAGAGACTTCCCTCACTATGAACAAAATGTATACCCCAAAGGCATGCTCCCAATGACCCACCTTCTCTAGCCACATCCTACCTGCCTATGGTTACCACCCAGTTAAGCCTTATCAGAGGATTAATGGACTGATTAGATTAAGTCTCTCATGACCCACATCTAAGTTTTCTTACATTGTACCACCCATGGGCATTTGGGGGACAACTCATCTAAATCATATCAGGTAGCAAAAGTACTATATATAAAAGCAAGATTTTTCTTGGTTCCTCAAACCTATTTCTTCTATCAGGTCAAAAAAAATTAACTGCATAAAGAATAATTTTTAAAATGAAACTACCTGTCAAAATGGTTTAATAATGAATTTTAAAGATCCAATATATTGTTTTCCTCTGAAATTTACTTATGTAATGTACCTATTTACATATTTAATTTACTTAAAATAGTCAAAATTTTAGTAAATCAGGTAGAAAATTGAACGATTAGAATTAACTCCTTCTAAAATTCTTGAATTAAGATAATTTTATGGTAGTCTGCAAATTATTAACACATCTGTTCTATTAAATTTGCCACAGTATGAAAACATTAAAAAATAATTTTATAGCACAAACTTTGTCTTATTTTTCAAAATCTGAATGTAATAATACATAGGAAACCTATTGATCTAGCTCAATTCCACTCACTCTTGGACACAATATATTTATTTTTTATTTTTATGTGATGCTGAGGATCAAACCCAGTGCCTCATGTATGCTAGGTGAGCACTCTACCCCTGAGCCTCAACTCCAGGCTTACATAAAGTTATTTAAAATATTATTTCTTTTAAAATCATCCCAAAGAATGCATTACATTTTATATGATACAAAGCAAGGGGTAAGAAGACAGTTTTGGGAAGAGTGGTGAAGATATTCTTGAATTGAATGGTGATGATGATTACACAACATTTTGATTGTACTAAAAACTATTGAATTTTACACTTTAAAATGGTTAAAATGATGAGTTTTATGTTGTGTGAATTTTATCTCAGTAAAAAATATCCAAAAGTTTAAAGAACAAATTCACACATCTTGATACCCCTCATTTAGAAATACTATAAGGAAAACAAATGTCAAATATGTTGACATTATTTGGCAGGGTATTGTACCAACAGTATTTATGATGAAAAGGTATTGGATTAAAATTTGACATTTTCTGTACTTTACAAAGCCTTAGGATATTCCAGGTATTCAGACAGGAAAGATTAGAAGGTGACATAACTATAACTTACTGTTGTTGAGAATATCTAGAAATGGAAGGAGAAACAGAATAATATTGCAGACAAGGTTAACTGTTAAAATGGCTGATATTTGAAATGCATATTTGAAATGTAAGTCATTTAAAATTAACAGATACAAAATTAAAATGACTATCATCTTTACTGGAGCCTTTGATAGCATCCCTTTGCACTTTAAATCTCACTCTTCTTACAAAATCGATTCCCTTTATTTTAGAATTATCACATTAACAAAAACTAAATTTATAGTTTCCTATCTAGAAATAGAGACCAAATAACTAATTTAATTTTTATATTGCAACAAATCTCAGTAAGCCACTCACTGTCTCTCTTATCAAATGTTATATTTTATACAGGCCATGTAGTATATGTTAGGTAAAATTTGTTCATAGCCAGAATGGTTGCAGTTACATTGTATAACATCAACTTCAATATACAAGCCCTTAAAATAAATTTAACAGTGTGCTAATTAGAGCCCAAGTGTGTTGGCAAGATGCCAGTATGAGACACTATGAATTGCAAAATTGCATTACAAAATAAAATGATGAGGTAGTTCAGCATTTTTGTTCTCTGGACATTTAAAAGCATTATCAAATGACATGACATTAAAATTGGTTCTGTAAGGGAAAAAGAAATTGAAGTTAAAGTGTAAGAGTTAAAGTGTAAAAGACCAGGCATTGTAAAGTTTCCAAGCTGCAGGGCCTGATTTAAAAAGTGAAGGACCAGGTATTGTTAAAATCCTCTGTTAGGACAATACCCGAACTGCCCAGTAAATATTCCCACTGACTCCCTGGTTGTCTAATAACCTGGGACTCTGTGTAGTTTGTCACATAGTCCTTTAGGCCCTAAAACCAATCAGTTTAAATGTGTACCCCGCTTAGGAGTGACCAATCACCCCCGTCCAATCTGTTCCCGCCAATGAATGTACTAATCATGTCTCAGAGTTGTTGTTCAATTTCCCCGCGCCTCATGATGATTTGTTCTGATGTATACAAAGCCCCCCGCCCTCCCCAAAAAGTGTACTTAAGCTCTGCTTGACCTCTGCTCAGGGCTCTGGGCCGCTCTCCCTTCCTGAGTGAGCCTTGAGCCTCAGCGCGCTGAATTGGATCCTCAATAAACTCCCTCCTGCTTATTGCATGAAGCCAGTCTCTTGTGGTCTCTTCCTCCGACGCTTCGCCGGACCCTTACAGTTCTGTGTGAATATTTCAGTTTGATCAAAAATAAAATGTAGTTCCAATGACATAAAGTAAAAATCCTAAGATCTGATCTGTGGCCAACTTCAGCTAAATCTCTTATTCATTCTAGAATACAACCACATACAACCTTTAGAAAAATAACTGATGGTTATTTACAATATATGAATGAGTGAACTTTTTAATATATGACTTCTGTATATTTACTGGAGTCCACATTTACGAATTAAAACTATGATGTACTTTCATGGAAACAGAATAGCTCCTGTTATTTACATACGTCTGTTTTACTTAGTAGATACTTATATGAGAATTAGTACAAATTTTCCCCAAATATATACCACTTTACCTCCCAGGATGGCCTAAATAAGAACTTCTGGGATTGGTATCTGGTTATCTGCTCTTTAATAAATTTATTGTTTTATTCTTGTGCTCAATCTCCTTTAGTTTGGGCTCATGTTCCAAAGTTCACACCAGAAGGGGAAATTATTATTTTGTCTCCTGAGGATAATTGTGGGTTTCTTTTGAAATAAAGGTGCTTAAGTCCTCTTATTAAATGAACTGAGGCCAAAGTGGACTCTAATTCCCTAAAGGCCATAAAGCATAAAACACTATGGAGACATCTACTTCAACACGGTTTTAGGACTATGAAGTATTTTTGTTTAGAAGCATTTGAGGTTAGATCTTCATGTCAAGATATAACTACTTATAAGGAGCTATTTCAGTGATAGGGAAGTCAGGAATTCTTGGTCATAAGTGGGTTCTAAGCAATCTACATCTAAATAAACTTACTGTTGCTACATCCTTCTTTAATCTCTCATTTGCCTAAATCTACTGCTCAGCTCCACTTCCGGTTTGGTGGGTCAAGTGAGCTTCTCCAATTTCATGTCCCTGTGCCTTCTAGTTTCCCTCTCCAACTTTTCTTTCCTATCCAAAGGCTTTAATGTTCCTTTAGAAGTAAAGGTACTTATTATCCCTTCTCTGTTGAGAGCCACAGCCCAGTCAGAATGATGCCTGGCATTTGCCAGAGGGAATGGTTGAAAGATGACACCAGCAAACCATTGAGATGATGATTTGAATTAAGCTATATATAATTGCTGTGATGCTGGATTGATTGAATTGTATATTTGACCTTTACTGTCGGGCAATAGGGCAGCTCTTGTTGCCTCAGGTGCCCGCTATTTTGGAGTTCCCATGAGTTCTCTTGGGGGTTTGGAGAGATTGGATGGAGCCGGTGGAGGGAGTGTGGTCCCGTGTGGTGTGTGCAGTGCCTGTGAGAGTTGGGGAATAAAGAGTTGCTGTTTGAACCTATAAGGCTTTGTGTCGGCTCTGTTATTTGTGCTCAGCCAGGCTGCAGCACTTATCCTAGCTGTTTTTATTTAGTGTCTTCTACTTCAAAATGATAAAATTGTTCTTATGTGAGGAATTAAGTTAGGTGTTAGACCAGGACGCAAGAAAAGACCACTGACTCCAATTAAAATCAAATTAAAGCAAGCTTATTATTTCCACTGGCCGGGCTGCCTCTCCCTTCCAAAACGGCGGGAACAAGACAGCAACTCCAGCTTTCCTGCAGCCCAACTTTATAGCCCAGAAAGTGACACAAAGCAAGCGGGGGGGGGGTACATATAACAGAACTCTGACGAGCATAACACTGATGGTAGTTTACATTTTTTGCTGGCCCCAACATCAGAATTTATGAAGACCATTAGAGCCTCAGAGAGGGTCGTTGTCTGGCCAGGGAAGGCCAATATTTATGAGGTGTCACTAAAGTTTCAGAGAGGGCTGCTATCTGGACAGAGAGCCAGGCATGGGTGAGTTCAAGGCATGGGCAGGCATTCCAAGCAGGTTCAGAATTTGCAGTAATTTATAGTAAAGCCGAAATTATCTTTTCATAGCTTTGTGGCAAGATGGCTCCCAATTTTAAGAAAAGATCAAGTTGGGTCTATCAAGGTCTTGAAGGGTCTCAAAGAAATAAAGTTTATTCGTGTCACCACATATCTCCATGAAAAAAAATCAAACCAGGAATGAAATGTCAGCCTGGAACCTTCTGGATACTTTTCTAAGAGGACAAGTTTACAAACAGTTAATCATACTTTGGGGAAATTTCCTTTCTTAACTACAGATGGTTTCTAGGAGCCACTTATTTTAGAAAAAAAATATCCATTTGTGTTTGAAAATCCATAACATGATTATTTGTTCTAAGTGTGGTGAAAATAAAAAGGAATATATTTTCCATTTAATGACACCTGTTTGTGTAAATAACAGGCCTTTTATATTGCTTGCCAGGGCTTCCTATTATACACTCATCTTCTGTTCCCTACAGTGCATTGCATTATATATACTTAGAATCCTTTTATGTGTTAATACGATAGTTAACAATTTTCACTGATTAACATTTTTCACACCTTAGTATCTTCTTCAGCAGATCATGCCTGTGATAAAGTATCTTCTATGCAATTCCTCTGGACCCTTTGCTTCAATTGCTACATCGGATTGCTAATGGAAATTTTATCATCCTGTAATCATCTGGTCATACTAAAAGTAGCAAGCAGAGCATTTTGCAATGTTAAGTGGAATTTCTGTAATGTTAAGTGGAGTGAGTAATTTTATCACACTCTTAGCAAAATCTGGCAATTGGAGCATTAGAAATTTTCTGTTCAAAGAACTACTGCTTTAAAAAATAAATTGTTAATTTTTACCTTATGCTATTTCAACATTTTTGATAGAAAAATTGTAATTCTTTTTAAAAAAAAATATTTTTAATTGTCAATGGACCTTTATTTTATTTGATATGTGGTACTAAGAATCAAACCCAGTGCCTCACATATGCTACACAAGCACTCTGCCACTGAGCCACAAACCCAGCCCCCCAAATTGGAAATCTTATGAATGAAAAGTGCTGCTGTTATGTTTTTAGTGGAGAAGAGCTTTAAACATATTTGGTAACATTTGTATTTTATTTTATGTATCTGAATTTCTGAATGAAAAGGTATTCATTTTGTAATTGTTTCTTAAAGTATAAAAGTATTCCATAAATGGTTGGGACATTGTGATGCCCTTTTAGTAATTTTATATATTTTTAAAACTATGTGGTGTTGAAGTCTTAAATTTTCAGACATTTAGTTAGTTCTTTCAAATGTATCTAATTTTCAATCTCATTGAACCAGAAAGTAATATTTATTTACAAAGAAGTTTGTATTTTTACCAGAGGTGACAAATTATTCCTCTAAATTTCAACATTAAATATTTATTATTGGTGTCATAAAATTTGAATGCACATGAACAACAGAAATAGGGTAACCTGACATTGTTACATTATGTTTACACTGTTTTATTGCAGGAGTATGACTGTCATTCAATAGATGGATGGTGTGATTAGTGTGAAACTCAGCACTAAATTCACAGAAGTGCCAAGGAGACAAAGTAAATGTGACAACAGAAAGGAAAACCATCTCCAGTAGACCAGAGGCATAGTAATATGCCTTGATGTACAAGGAAATAACCATGTGTCCTGGAAAATGAGAGTATAAAAATAGACCAACTTCCAGACCTATTCTCTTTCTTATATTTGTACCTATTTGCAATCAACAAGTAGAATGTATTGAGAAGTCTATTTGAACTATGATTTAATCTACCTGAATCATTAAGATGTGTAAGCAATAACAATAATTGTATTAATGCTAACATTTTAAAATAAATGAGAGTTTCTGTTGCTACAGAAACATTATCAGCCAGGCACAGTGGCACATGCCTGTAATCCCAGCAACTCACAAGGCTGAGGCAGGACTATCACAAGTTTAAAGCCAGCCTCAGCAATTTAGTAAGGCCCTCAGCAAAGTAGCGAGAAACTGTCTCAACATAAAAAATAAAAAGGGCTGCAGATGTGGATATCTTGGTAGTTGAGTACCCCTGGGTTCAATCCCTGGTACCAAAAACAAAAAGAAAACAAAACGAAACAAAAAACAAGAAACATCAGAATTATTCACTAAGATTAAATGAACAATATTAAGTTTCAATAGTAATTATAATTCACATCTTAACTCTTTCCCTATGAACACAGGATAGGATAAAATAATGGTATAATTTAGATGTACTCAGATACCAAAATGGGAAGGTTTCTGACTCAGCTTTGTTTGAGGTCCCAAAGGCCAAAAACCAAGCAATTGTAGAATATATATATTTTTTTAAGAGAGAGAGAGAGAGAGAGAGAGAGAATTTTTTAATATTTATTTTTCAGTTTTCGGCAGATACAACATCTTTGTTTGCATGTGGTGCTGAGGATCAAACCCAGGCCCCATGCATGCCAGGCGAGGGCTCTACCGCTTGAGCCACATCCCCAGCCCCTGTAGAATATATTTTAAAAGTATTTAAAAGATGATGTTTGTGAGTAGAGAATATTTCTTTGAAGATAGTTATTGGTGTGTTGTTGTTTGTTTCTGCCTCCCTTGAGGCAGGGGAGAGGGTCAATCCATGTCACTTTAATCCAAGTGAAAGAAGGACTTGAAGAGACAAAACATGTGACATTCTCCAGAGCTTGGGAACCATTAAAATATAGGAAAGTAGAGGAGGGCTACTTTGAGAGTCAATAGCATTCCACTATTGGTAGATGCAGGAAGACTGAGTATTTTTCAGATGTTGGAAATGTGGAGAAGAGCAATGCTGGTGCTGTTTTGAGTCACTCCCAAGAAAACTACCTAAAGAAACAATGAGTGCACAACATAAAGTCTGTGTAGGGTAAGCCATGAAAAGTTCAGGGACTATGGGTTCATGTTCTAAGAGATCCAGCTAGAGAAAAATATGCATTGCCCACATATTGAAAAATGGACTAGGAATTTCTAGTGGGTAATCTGAGGAATCCATAAAAATCGCCATCTGAAAGTGAATTTAACACTGGAAAGCAGCCATTGTTAATAATTCTGCAATGATCTCTGTATCATTCAAGCAAAATTGTTTTCCCATCCTCTTTCCTAGTTTTTCTCTCTGGAGAGACAGGGTCATTCTAAAAGGTGGGGGTAAGGCTGACATTGGGTGAAATGGAGAACGAAAGAGTAGTAAATTGCTCAATAAATTATTAAATTGCTCAATAAATTATTTAATTATTGCTTATGAAATTTCTTATTGAGCAATTAATTACTGCTTCAGCAGCAAAAATATATAAAAATAATTATAACAAACTTAAGAAATGGACAAATACTACATGAAATAAAACAAAAATAACTTTAATATTGAAATAAAAGTGAATGGATTAAATAAATAGAAAGATGTAATATGTAATTGTGGGGAAACTCAAATTTATAAATGTTAGCTTTTTAAAGTTAATTGGTGAAATTTAATACCAATAGGAATTTTATGAACCATGACAAAATAATTTTAAATTTAACCCCATAACAATAAACAAGTGGGAAAAACAAAAAGTTAATGAGGGGAAAAATAAAAACAAAAAAAAAATAGTGTGTGTACAGGGCAAAATGTTATTTAAAAAATTAAAAATACATTATCAAATACAAATAATTTAAAACTTTTTTTAATGAAAAGACATAAAAATAGAACAGACTACAAAATTCTGGACAATACCAGGATATATAAGATAATTTAAACACCATAAAGTTTTATTCTAATGTAATTAAGTTTCTAAGAATATCATAAAATCTCCCAACCCTTATGAACAAGATGGAAATCCAAATATTAAAAGCATTTAGGGGGATGGGGTTGTGGCTCAGTGGTAGAGCACTTGTCTAGCATGTGTGAGGCACTGGGTTTGATCTTAGCACCAAATATAAATAAATAAAAATAAAAGCCCATCAACAACTAAAAATTTTTTTAGAGAAAGAGAGAGAATTTTTTCAGTGGACACAACATCTTTATTTTTATGTGGTGCTGAGGATCGAACCCAGCACCCCACGCATGCCAGGCGAGTGTATTACCGCTTGAGCCACATCCCCAGCCCCTAAAAAAAAATTTTTAAAAAGAAGCATTTAGAACACCAAATAGGCAAGATTAATAAAGTTCCTCTCCAAAACACATTATATTTAAAATGCCTACTATACAGAATAATGATAGAATTTTAAAAACTGCAGGAGACAAATGCAGATCACATTTAAAGGTAAGACAATTATAGTTTCAACTAATTTCTCAGCTCAGACCCTAAAGGAGAACAAGAACTTTTTTCTAATGGTAAGAATATCTAAATGCTTGTTACAACTATTGAAAACAAGAAAATAGGGAATGAGGCAAGTAATCAATCACCATATTTCATAATTATCATAGTTATTATGTAAAAAAATACCTTTATTGAATATTTATTATATATTTATTTTGGTTTTATTACCTACAGAAATTAGTCTGTGAAACTGTGGATTCTCGGGATCAATGCCAGACATTAGGCCCACATATGTTTTTGCACTGTTTAGCTTTTTGTCAATAGGTTTTATTGTCTTTTAGTCTTTGAAGGGAGAACTCAGTAGTATTTTCAAAAGAATGACTAAGGATTATTTTACAACTTCATAGGAGGAAAGCATGTCCGGATAAGACACAATGTGTTCTTTAACATAATTGGCTCCAATTCTCATTGACTGAGAGCGACTGCGCATGCGCACATGCAGGTAGGAGCTGTGCCCCATCTACCATCGCGTTGGGTGGCTTTCCCCACCAGCGTTCATGTAGTGACAAAAGCCAGGACTTACAAGACGATCATCCAGGTCCCTGCAGGCAAAATATTGGCAACCTGCAGGGACACTACAATATTACAAGATTAAAAACTATAATACCTCAAATCCATAGGACTAGAGAGGAAGATACATGTCAACATGAGGAAACAAGAGAAGAAATTGCTAAAAATAAACCAAGCTGATAAAATAATAGACTGCATTGACAGCAAAGTAGATGAAATGTCAGGGAAGGAGTTCAGAATGTAAGTAATGAAAATGATCTACAAAGCGGAGAATGAATTAAGAGAGAATATACAGGCAATAAAAAATGATCAATCCAACAAAGAGATACGAAACAAAACACAGGTAGCAAAATATTACTTCAAGAAAGAGATAGAGAGTCTGAAAAAAATCAGAAATCCTTGAAATGAAGAAAACAATAAACCAAATAAAAAATTTAATAGAAAGAATCAACAATAGACTAGATCACTTGGAAGACAGAACCTCAGGCAATGAAGACAAAATATATAATCTTGAAAATAAATTTGACCACATAGTGAAGATGGAAAGAAACTATCTTTTACAACTTCATAAGAGGAAAGCATGTCCAAGAATTATAAGACAATATGAAAATACCAAATCTAAGAATTAATAAGATAGAGGAAGGCACAGAGATACAAATCCAAGGAATGCACAATCTCTTCAATGAAATAATATCAGAAAATTTCCCAAACATGAAGAATGAGTTGGAAAATCAAATACAAGAGGCTTACAGGACACCTAATGTACAAAATTACAACAGATCCACACCAAGTCACATTATAATGAAAATGCCCAGCATACAGAATAAGGATAGAATTTTAAAAGCCACAAGAGAAAAGTATTGGATTACCTATAGGTGGATACCAGTTCTGATCTCAGCAGATTTCTCAGCCCAGACCATCAAAGCTAGGAGATCCTGGAACAACATATATTGAGTTCTGAAAGAAAACAGATGCCAACCAAGAATCTTATAGCCAATTCTCATTGACTATCTACAAACCCGTGATTAGCAATAATAATGATAAACATGTTTGGTGTCATTAAAGATTAAGCTTTTTTACATATATTTGTTTCACACAACAACAGGATTAAATATTATAATCATCACTGTTATTAAACAGATGGAGAAACTAAAGCACAGAAAATTTATTTTCCTAGAAATATGCAATTAATACAACTTGGATTTAAACTCAGGTTGTTTGACCTCAATTTCTATGATTTCCATTATTATGTGTTGCTCTTTTGTGTGTATGGGTTGTTGATTGTAACATATTGGGCTTATTCAACTTTGATCTCGGAAGCTCTCAAAACCTGCTTTCTAAAAATTCGGGAGATGTCTCATTATCTGTGGGACTTCGGTTTTGAAAGCCTGGATATATATTAAAATCACCTACAAAGAAGCTTGGGACCTGTTCAAAACTAATCAAGACTGGATCACTAGTGTGTCTTCATAATTTTTAGTTTTAAAAGTTGTCAAGGTAATTCTTAAGCATAGTAAAAGTTGCAAACCACTGATATGAACAAATTTAGAAAAAGATAAGGTTAAGTAGTCATCTCTTTGATACCTTATGATTTACATATGCAAGAAACTGCATAGTATAACGAATAAATCACATATTTAATACTTACAATGAGATATGCTTTTTGTTTCCTACTTATATTTTTTCCCTAATGGATATGAGCTTAAACAGTTGTTTTAATTTTGATAAAATTAAGTATCCATTGAGGCTTCTCAAAATGATCTTCTCTCCTGATAGTCAAGATTAGTTATTATCTTTACTCTTAACAAATAATTGTGTGAGAACTTACAAAAATTCTTCCATTTTCACTTTTAACAATTTTTATAATTAAAAAGTCATAATTTAGGACTATAATGAATATTTAGAATTCAAAATGTCAGAAAAGAAAAAAAGAGAAAGAGAGAGATAAAAACCCTATAAATCTTACCCTGCATGAACAGTCAGCTTTTAAGATTGAGTGAATGGGCATTTTAGGTTTTTAATCTACTTATATACAAATGGATGGGTAGATGGATGGATAAATGAAAAACAAGGTTGAGTTTTCATAAACTGGTACTTGGTTGAATAAAATAAAATGAATTAAATTTTATTTCATTTAAATTTAAAAGAAAGAAACTTCTGAATTTAAATTGAAGAACCTACCAAGAATCAGAAAACTATTTGTCACAAAAATAAACTTTAAAGTAGTTTCCATTTAAAAAAATGAAATATCAATAATATTATGAATTAGGTTCACTTTGTTCTTATATGTTTTAGTTTTAAGCAGTATTGGTTGACTCTGCTATGATGAAGTGGTAATTTTAGTTAATTTTATTTTTAATAGATTGTCAATGTTTATAACATTTACACCACATTTTGCAAGTGTTCACCAACCATCATTGTACTACAAATTCTCCATTTTGTGTCTGGTACTGGGGATTGAATCCATGGGCATTTTACTACACCTACAACCCCAGCCTTTTTTTTTTTTTTGAGACAGGGTCTAAGTTGCTAAAGCTATCCTGGAACTTGTGAATGTCCTCTCTCCGTCTCCCAAGTAGCTGGATTATGTGTGTGTGTGTGTGCCACCATGCCTGGCCAAATTCTCCATTTTTATTTTTTATTTCAAATTCTCCATTTTTAAAGACTGCATGTTAATTTAATTGTTCATTGACCTGATTTCATAATTATCTTATTTTCCCCCTAAGGACTGTTGTGATCTATCCTGAGTTCTCTCTTATTTCTAGATATTTGTTTTCTTTATATGTGAATCATCTTGACTAGGTATAAAATTTGAGTCTCATCATTTCTTTCCTTCAGAACTTGGTTGAATAGTGCTGAATTGTTTTATGTCATTAAAAGTAGCAATGAGGAAAAGAGATTAACCTGACATTTTTGGGCCTACACATAATTTGCTTTTTATTGTTCATGACTCTTTTATAATCTGTAAGTGCTTGAGGGAATCAAGAGTTTTGCAACCTCTTTCAAACACCTTTGCAAGTTTGGCAAAGCCTTCCTTTTGGGACCCATCATATCAGTGGTTGAAACTGAAAAACAAAGAGATTATTCTAACACCATGCTATTATAGTTTGAGCTTTCCAATTAATTCTATTGTCATATTTTTTCTTATGGGTCTCTGTTTTATTCACATTTTGTTAAGTTTGTGGAGATACCTTTTTATACTTCGAGTTTTCTTTCAACCAAGTTATCTGTATGTTATTTATATACCATGTAATTTACATCTATATTTGAATACTTAAGTAATTACTGTTTTCCCCTCACATCCCTCTCCTTGCTCTTCCTCCTCATACTCTACCTCCACCTGTTCTTTCTCTTCTTCATGTCTGAATTTTGTTTGGTCTTGCTCATGATCACATACTTCTATTTAGACCTTCTCTTTGTGTTGATTTCGTGTGAATGTCTTTCCCTTGATTCTAATTTCACTGGGTTTCTCTGGAACTAATTTGTTTTATAATCTAAGATAAAGTTTTATAACAGGTGTTCTATGATCCTATTCATTTTTCTTTATTGTAAAATTTTGTAACTCATTTCCATTTTAACTATTATGTGGATTAGAGTTTATTTTATTTAGATAGGATTTTCTAATCCTAAATGGTTTCCTGAAATCTCAGGGATTCCCCCAGTTAATTGAGAGAAACTTAGACTTTTTTCACTTATATAAGAGGCAATCTTTGTGGTTTACTTCCTTCATTTCATCAATTCCAGCAATGATTTCTACTATTATCCAACTCAGAAGAGGGATAGCTAAGATTAATTCCTTCTTAGCATAATTGGGGAATATTAGATTTTTTCACAAAATTATAAAATAATTTATAAATTTTCTTTAGTAAGTTTTGGGTGGGGAAGAGAAAAGACCTCTACCACACTTTTTTTAAAAAAAAATTAAGTTGTCAATTGACCTTTATTTTATTTATTTATATGTGGTGCTGAGAATCAAACCCAGGGTCTCACATATCCCTACCATATCTTTTTTTAAGCTTTCTTTTATTATCTACCTTTGAGAGAATCTTTTGTTGCTTTGTTATATTTGTTGTTTCTGATTTTGTAATTTTCCTTATTTGGTTGGTAATGTTGAACATTTTAATTTTGCCAGGTTTGTGTTTGATTGCTTTCTTTCTTGCTTGCTTCATTTATCTCATTTGGTATTAGGGGAGGGAGTTTGTAACCTTACTCTGAAATACAAACTGTTCCTGAAAATATCCTTAAATAATGTGTTACCAAAGCTTTTATCTGTCACTCTTCATAAATTGTGGTCTAACAGAAGCAGAAATTTGGCAATATTCACCTTGAAATACAAATCTGGTTTTTGAAAGATATCTTCCTCAGATAAGACTGAAAATATTCATGTTTTAGTTCTCTAATTACAAAAATGCCTTCATCTTGATCTCCATGGTAGTACATGGTTTGGGACTCCTTCAATAGACTCACATCTATGGCAGGCATTCATAGATCTGCCCACTTGTATGGTTCTGAGTTATCTCTATCAAATTTTCCTATAATGCAATGCTTCTAATCCACTAAACCACTCCTGCTTTTCCTTTCTTTAGGGGAAATTGTTTTATTATTCTGTTCCATTTCTTCCATATTACATGTTATAGTGGAACATTTTGTCTTTATCCTTATAGTGGAACATTTTGTCTATTATAATCTCTTTTTGCTCTATTTTCTTTTGGTGCAATCATTTTAGACTTTTGTGTCTGTCAGAAATTTTATTTACAAACTTATTTATTATGACACTGCCTAACTCTAAATACTATTAACTCTATAATGATACAGTTTTAGTTGTCTGTTATTTCCTTATATTTACAGTGTTCACTATTAACTGTTTTTTATATCTCATATTTTAGCTATCAATTCACTGAATGACTACTCTAAATTGTTAGCTAGCCCAAGTACTGCTGAGAATTTCTTTCTATTTTTTGGACTGTTTTCTATCAGGCTAGGAATTTTCCCCCTTTTTTGTTTTTTCATTATTGTTTAGTTAATTTAAATACACACACACACACACACACATTTCCTGTATTGATCTATCTGAGAACCCCATTATATCTTCATCATTTTAAAATCCCATGCCCTGTGCCAAATAATAACCTGGAATATTAGACAGACTCATGACTTCTTTCAGAAGCAATACTTTTGCTCTCTTTTCTTACCATATACTAATGAGGTTATATAAGAAACTATATCTTTCAACTACATATGAGTGGGTTGTTTGTACAATTCCAATAGAATAGCAATTAGATTCATCACTGATGAAAAATTAAGGCAGAATGAGCTGCAAAGAGGTTGAAGGTGATAGTGCAGTGAGAGAGTTGTAACAACAGAAGCATATAGAGAAAAAATTTTATCTGATTATTACTTCTAAGGTTAAATAATTCCAGATATTGACAAAAGCCTTGAAAGTGGTTGGTTGAGGTTGTTAAAGATATGATAATTTTAAATATGATCAATGAGTAAAGAGCATGAGACATAAGACAGCATTCTCATAAATACTTAGACTATGCAGAATAATGTCAAGACTGAGGAAGAAGAGGAAGACTAAGACCCATATGTCAATCTCTTTAAAAAGTTAGAAGCATGGGCTGGGGATGTTGCTCAAGTGGTAACGTGCTTGCCTTGCATGTGAAGGAAGCTGGGTTAGATCCTCAACAAGACATAAAAATAAAATAAAGATGTTGTGTCCACCAAAAACTAAAAAATAAATATTAAAAAAATAATTCTCTCTCTCTTTCAAAAAAAAAAAGATAGAGACATTTAACAAAAAAGTAAATAATTGAGAGTTGAGGATAAATAAAGGGTCTAGAATATCAATAGTTCTAAAATTTGGATTTCTATGGAGTCATGTGTGATATTTATTAAAAGTGAAGATTCTCATAACAATGTCCAATATTTTGGTTCAAATAGGTAGCTGCAATTTTTTCAGAAGTAACCTAGATTATTCTGATGTTGGTTGTCCTCAGACCCCATACTTTGAATCCAAAGGAAAATGGGAAGATGTACAGGGCAATGAAAAGAATGCTGGCTCCATTTCTGAACTTTACCTGATTGCTTGATTGGTCTGTACTCAGGTGAGATATGGGGTAAACGGTATCTTTGGCAGTGTTAATTGTAGTTGTTAAAAAAAAATCCTTAGTCTCAACATAATATGTCTCCAAGAAACATGAAATTTAGTAATTTGGAATTTTACTTTCTAATTTTCCATCTATTTCTTGTGTGTTTGTTGTTTATCACTCCCTCTTCAGTGAGGACCAAATATCCTTGGTGGAATTAAGTTTCTACTGACCATTCCAAAGGATTCCTCATGTTCCAATTTGATTTCTACAAATGTTAGGTTACCTTTACCTTAATATTACATGTGTCCTTTTAAGCCACATCATTTTCTTCCAATTTTCAGGCTACACTGTCTTTTCTTAAGATGTAGTTATATTCCAAAATGTTAGAGTAAGAACCCAAGATTTTTTTCAATCCTCATTTCAATAGAGCAAAGGTTTTTTTCTCTTTTCAGGAAGGGAGGATAAGGTAGCTCCTCTCACTGTTGTGTAAAAGCGGACAAAATGCATTTTCTCCATTCTTTGCCTATTAACATGACTGAAAGTTTGTAAACATGGGATATTTGATCTGACTTTCATAACCTCATCCCAAAAGTAAGAATCAGAGTGTGACAAAAACATGGTCATTATTTGCATTTTAAGTGAATGATAATCTGTGTCTGATCCAGAACATATCATGTGAGTATTCAGAATAAAATTAGTAAAGATGAATATTAAAAGTGCAACAGTGGTTTGACTCTCATTTTATAGATATGTGCACATGACTGAACCATCCTAAATAGCAGCTACACAATTGACTGATTATTATGAAAAATCTTTGTGAAATTGGATTTAACATGGACATACCAGTGAGTGTCTTTATGATATGCATTCTATAAACATTTTATGAGCATTCTTTATTACTTTACCCCTTTGCATTATTGCTTTGTTCATAAATTTTTAATGTCTACATTGAAAAAGAATTTTCATGGAATATTGTTACAGTGTGGAAACTGAAATATGACTGCATATAAATCTACTGCATTTCAATAAGTATGTAGAAGTCTGTATGACCAACTGGAATAAGAAGAAAGTAATCTTAGTGAGAGGTCCAGGTATCATAAACCATGAGAATGAAGCTTGAGTACTTTATTAACATTACTCCCACTCTAAGAATGAATTAAAGAAACAGAATGGCATTCATGCAGATGTTGTATTATTGCTTTCTAAGTTAGTATCAAAAATAAAGTTTTTAACTTCAGTTGGTTGTTTTTTGATTTTTTTTTAGTTGGGCACAATATTTGATTTATTTATTTTTATGTGGTGCTGAGGATCGAACCCAGGGCCCCGCACATGCTAGGTGAGCGCTCTACCGCTGAGCCACAACCCCAGCCCCCACTTCAGTTGGTTTTAAATTAAGTATTTGTGAAGAGTGCAATAGTAATAGCATATTCAAATGCATTTAGATCTCCTAGTCATTTCCATTTGATCTTTGACATCAAGATCAAAATAGCCATCATTAAAAATATTTTATATGATTACTATTTTTTGAGCTGTTTAGTCCCATTAGGGAATTTAGTGATACAAAAAAAAAATGAGTCCTGCTCTTGAAGGTTGTACAAACTAACTGAAAAGTATGCAGAAAACAAGAGTATTGTAAGGACAAATAAAAAAACCTAGTGAATACCATTAGCAAAAACTGTAGAGAAGATATTTAAGATTTGATGAAAGGCAAAATTGGCAGTTAACTTAGCAGGTAGTTACTAAGTTTCTATCAGACACTTACAAATGGCCTAACATTTTATCAGCCCAAATTTTCCAAACATATTACATAGTAGTTTTAAAATGACACTTTTAAAATAATTCACTATGGCAAATTAATACTGATATTTAACACTTATTCACGTCTGTACTTTGCGCAATTCATCAGTACATTTGTTTAATAGTGTTTTCTATTTTCCTTATGTCATTCTTTATTAATGGGGGATGAGCTGTATGAGTTGCTTACCAACGTTATGTCCTAGTGTAGAATCTTGCCAGCAGGAATGTATAGTGATTACATATTCACAATTTTATGGAATGATATTAATTTTAAAAACATCCTGGGGATTATTTTGATTTAGCATAGTAAGTATATTTTATTCCCTTGTGCAGAGACATGAATATCAGAAAAACAAAGTTAATAAACATTTATGGAGTTTGTACTACATACAACATTTAGTATCATAAAGGGATAATAGGCAATATAAATTTATGCTTCAAAATATTGAGGATTTTTTTGTTATTTGGGGTGCTTTCATCTACAAATAACAGATAGATGGATAAAAGTTTAAACATAAGAAAATTTAATGTTTTATATGACATGATATCAGGTGGTAGAAGTTTATATGGGTAGTTAATCAGTTTCTCAACACAATTTTTACTCAGCCAGGTTCAGTCTGCTAGCTTTGTTTTAGCCATCTATATTGGTAACTCCTAAATGGCTACCAAAGTCTTCACATAGCAACTTCATTCATGGGTCAAGATGAAAGGCATCTTTTCTTGCGTTTTTCTCTTTCCAGAAGTTGAACTTTTCCCAATAGCCCCATAGCCCCTTAGAGCCTATTGACCATAATTAATACTTGTGGCTAAGCCAATATTTGGCAAAGAGAATTAAACACTACAAAAAAGTACAATCCACAGTGAAGAAGACAAAATGTGTTGGGAAGGCAGTCAATGGAGTTTTCTCTAGGATTACTATGTCAACAGACACTGCTAGTTATAATTGGAGTCCGATGTGACAATTTTTGAGAGTATGAAGTCTTAACAATGAAATATGAATGAGGAAGCTCTTATTACTGGTGGAAATACCAAGTTTTATTCAATTTCACTGATTTAAAGAAGAACATGTCACAGAATAGCAGGATTTGAATGTACTTTATTAGTTTTCTACTCCAGCATATTTTTATGTTTTTTTTTTAGCACATTTGTAGTTATATATAATACTGGGACATAATCACACATGAATGGAATATAAGTGGGTCCATTTAAGTCCTCACTACGTCCTGTTTTCCTCACTGCCCCTATTCTCCTTCTTGTGTTACATTGGTCTTTCTTCTATTTATTTGTTATTTTAAAAATTGGTGCTCTATAGGTATACATAAAGGAGAAATTCACTGTGGTATATTCATATATGTGTATAGCATAATTTGGTCAATTTAAATACACTGTTTCTCCCTTTTCCTGTCCCTTCTCCCTCCCCCTCAAACCCTTTCCTGTACTCCACTTATCTCCCCTCTATTTTTGTGGAATCCTTCTTTTCCCCCCTTGTTTTGCTCTAGCTTTTGCATATGAGAGAAAACATCTTCTTTTACTTAATATGATGTTCTCCAGTTCCATCCATTTACCAGAAAATGCTCTGATTTCATTCTTCTTTATGGGTGAATGAAACTCCACTATGTATATACCACATTTTCTTTATCCATCACTTATGGATGGACACTAGGCATGGATCCACCATAGTTTGGCTATTGTGAATTGTGTTGTTCTGAATGTTGGTACTCATGTATCACTATAGTATGATAACTTTAATTCTTTAGGATAAATACCAAGGAGTGGTATAGCTGGGTCACATGGTGGATCCATGCCTAGTCTTTTGAGGAACCCCCATACCGTTTTCCAGAGTGGTTGCACTAATTTGCAGTCCCACCAACAATGTGTATCTTTTCCACCAAATCCTCACTGACATTTATTATTATTTGCATTCTTGATGATTCCAGTATATTTTTATTATAATTTTTTTCTCATTTAAAAAATTTTATTCTGGCCAGGTGTGATGGCACATGCCTATAATCTCAGCAGCTCAGGAGGTTGAGGCAGGTGGATTGCAAGTTCAAAGCAAGCCTCAGCAATTTAGTGAGGCCCTGTCTAAAAATTAAAAAAATAAAATAAAATAAAAAAGGGTTGGGAATGTGGATCATCAGTTAAGTATCCCTGAATTCAATCCCCAGTACTAAAATAACTAATTTTATTCTGTCTTTTGCAAGTCCAGCAGTAAATACTATCTTTGGGGGGAAAAGACCTATAGAATTAAAATACTTTGTAATTAGATTTGTATATGGAAAGGAATGATGATGTTCCCACATATATTCCACATTGGCATTTTAAAGAAACCTGACATATTTGATTTTTTAGACTTGAATGATGCAATTGTTATTTATTTTGTTTATTTTTTCAAACTGCTTCATGAAGTTATGCATGATCTTTCACTTGAAAAGTTCATTTCAATTCCCATTTCTAATTTATCATGCCTATCAGAATAATTACCTTATATGCTATGTCATGGGAAAAGTACTTCCCCCAAAACACCACTATCTGTGATGCTTGAATTTTTACTTTTTTTTTTTTATGTGGTTCTTTGTTTGGAAACAAAGCCCCTCACCCTGGCATACAAACCATCCACAGTGTGACTTCAGCACTCTTTAGGCATGCCACTTCTCCTGTCTTCTTTTTCTTTATGCATGGCCTAAATTGTACTTCTTTTTTTCTTATCCTGAACAACTCTGTACTCACCCATCTTCTTGTCTTATATCACTCTCAGAATACAAGTTTTCCTTTGCCTGAAACAACCCTTTTAAAATTTTACCATTCTTTAAGGACTGGGTCAAATGCAATGGTGTTTTGTTTGAAAACTTACATATTTTACTTAATAACACAGTGGTCTGTCTACTTGTCATCTTTTTTTACTGAATGTTATACTTCTTTAAATCAGGTAATCCAGCCAGGCATAGTTACCCACATCTTTAATCCCAGCAGCTCAGGAGGCTGAGGCAGGAGGATCATGAGTTCAAAGCCAGCCTCAGCAATTTAGCAATGCCCTAAGCAACTTAGTGAGACTCTGTGTCTAAATGAAAAAGAAAAAATGGCTGGGGATGTGGCTCATGGATTAAGTGCCCCTGTGTTCAATCCCCAGTACAAAAAAAAATTAGGGAATCTGTCACTTTAGTACATTTTTACAGTGTATAGTATTCTGTCTGACATTTGACTTTAGTGAGGTGTTTGAGACCATGAGATCAGAATTATTGTTAGATTATTTTGAACTGATGTTTTAACTCTTCTAGCTTCTCAACATTTAGAGAAAGATCTTCTGATTCACATCAATATACTGTTTATTGTGTGTACATCTGTGCACCATTGCTGATTAATGACATTTTAAAAAAATACAGTGATTAGTGCACTATATTTTAATAATTTTAATACAATTAATTAATTTATATATTCTTGTAGCTTAAAATCTACGTCACTGACATCAGTGACCCCAATCTAATCCCGATGCTTATGCTTTTTGACTCCATGTATGAAAGTTTCCCTACATACTTGTTTAAGAAGGTATTGCATTCTCATTGTACTCTCAAGCCCAATACACACAATGTTAAGCACCTAAGAAAGATTTAGATATTTTTTTCCTAAGCCCAAATTCCCTATAATTATCTATATGTTGTTCTAAGTGAAGATCTAGAAGAACAAAACAAAACACATTTTTTTTCACTTAATAATAATCACTACATGCAATGAAATGATACTCCTAAGTTTGGGGAAACAAAGAATTAATAGTAAATACTTTTGAAAGTTCCATCCTTTGAGGCTGCTTGAGATCGATATTATGTATGCAAAGATTGACACTATAAATGGAAACTTGTGATCTGATGCACTCAGTTTTCCTTTAAGGAAAGTTACACACCTAGATGGATTTTATTCAAATGAGGATATAGAAAGGGAAATAATGGAATTGCTCTTAATCTAAGTGTAATTACCAGTAAAGATTTTCACATATACTGAAACTGCTAAATATGTAGAAACATACTTTCCATTTCAGAATTCACAGAAGAGAGTAAAAATAAAATTTCTCAGTCTAGTGGTAATATCTCAGTATAAATATATCCATGTTTACAAGTGTTCTTCTTGGTGGGGAAATACCTTGTCAAGGTACATTGATCTTTAACTCTTTTTCTAACAATTTGTTTCTTATTGATAGTTAAGAAATATTTTTAGCACAAATTTAAAATTGTGTGTGTAAAACTGTATCTTCTATTAATTTTCATAAAATTGTCAACCAGATTAATTGATCTTTCCATGCTACTTTCTCAGGATACTATGGGTTGAAATAATCTTATTCTGTAAAAATAGTTATTTTACCACTTTAGTCAAATTAATGTGTATACCTTTCCTGAAGGCTGTTTTGTGCATTATTACTCATATTTTGGGGTGAGGGGAGAACAACTTTATACTTTGGTTATGAAGCTCATCAATATTTGTTCTGGTGATTTTTTTTTTTTTTTTGTAGCGGGGATTGAATCCAGGGGTGCTTAACCCCCGAGCCACATCCAGGCCCTTTTATTCTTTATTTTGAGACAGGGTCTCACTAAGTTGCTTAGGTCCTCGCTAGGTTGTTGAGGCTGGCTTTGAATTTGTGATTCTCCTGTCTCAGCCTCTTGAGTTGCTGGGATTATAGGCATTGCCATAGTGCCTGGGTATTTTGTTAAAAATTGATTCTTCTTAGTTATACCTGACAGTAGAATCCATTTTGATAAAATTATATAAGCATAGGCTGTATCTTACTTTAATTAGGATCCCATCATTGTTGGTGGGCAAGATGGTGGGATTCACTTAGGTATTTTCATATGTGTACATAGGGAAATGATGTTAGATTCATTCTACTGTCTCTCCTATCCTCTCTCCTTCCTTTTGTTCCCCTTTGTCTAAGCTACCAAACTTCTCTTCTTCCCTTCTCTCCCCCTTTATTGTGGTTTCACTTCCATGTATCAACAAAAACATTTGACTTTTGCTTTTGGGGGGATTGGCTTATTTTACTTAGCGTGATAGTCTCCAGATCTATCTATTTACTGCAAATGTCATAAAGTCATTCTTCTTTATGGCTGAATAATATTCCATTGTGTATATATATCACAAGTTTTTTATCCATTCATCTATTTATGGGCATCTGGTTTTGTTGATAGCTTACCTATTGTGAATTGTGCTGCTATAAACATTTATGTGACTGTGTCACTGTAGTATGCTGATTTTAACTTTGTTGGATATATGCCGAGGAGCGGGATAACTGGGTCAAATAAACTGGGTCCATTCCTAGTTTTTTGAGTAATCTCCATACTGCTTTCCAGAGTGTTTGCACTGATTTACAGTAGTCTTGATAACTGTCATTCTGCCTGGAATGAGATGGAATCTCAGTGCAGTTTTAACTTGCATTTCTCTAACTGCTAGAGATGTTGAATATTTTTTCATATATTTGTTGATCATTCATGTTTCTTCTTTTGAGAAGGGTTTGTTCAGTTCTTTTGCCCATTTATTGATTGGGTTATTTGTTGTTTAGGTGTGAAGCTTTTTGCATTCCTTATATATACTATAAATTAATATTCCAACTGAAGTGCAGGTGGAAAAGATCTTCTCCCAATCTTTAGGCTCTCTCTTCTTACTCTTGATTGTTTCTTTTGCTGTGAGAAAATCTCTTTAGTTCAATGCCATTCCTTTTATTTTATTTCTTGTGCTTTAGGAGTCTTGTTCAGGATGTCAGTTCCTCTGCCGATATGTTGAAGTGTTGGGCCTACACTTTCTTCTAGTATGTGCAGGCTTTCTGGTCTAATTCCTAGGTCTTTAATCCATTCAGAGTTGATTTTGGGGCAAGGTGAGAGATAGGTACATATGGATTTCCAGTTTTCCCAACACCATTTGTTGAAGAGGCTATATTTCTCCAGTGTGTGTTTATGACACTTTGTGTATTATGAGTTAGCTGTGTTCATGTGGGTTTGTCTCTGTGTTTTCTATACTTTTCCATTGGTCTTCATGTATTTTTTCATGCCAATATTATGCTTTTTGTTACTATTGCACTATAGTATAATTTAAGGTCTGGTATTGTGATGCCTTCTGCTTTACTTTTCTTGCCGAGGATTGCTTTGACTTTTCTGGGCCTCTAATTTTTCCAAATGAATTTCATAACTGCTTTTTATATTTCCATGAAGAATGCCATTGGACTGTAATCACATAGTTTTGTGAGGGCATGAATGATGTTTTATAAGTATTAATTACAAATGAGAAAAAAACACATTCTTGTCTCAAAGGAGGGTTTCGTTCACAAGAAAGAAAGCAGTAAACTTCTGTTTTTTTTTTTTTAGCAAATAATGAGTCATATATTCTTGTACTGATTTTTTCCATTGTAATTAGAAGAGATATTACATTTTTGACAATTTTATCATTGCAAAAGAGGAACATAAGTGCCAATATTTTCCTTCCTTCTCTTGAATACTTTGCCTTTCCTCCATCTACCTCTCACTGAAATCAGTTTTATGATAAAACTTCATTCCTGCTTCTGCTTGGAGGTGGGGTCTGCATAAGGTTGCAGACCTCTGCAGTTGGGAAGTGTTACAGCTCTCAATGGTCTGCCTTGCCCTCTTGTGTTGCAGCAGGCCCCAGCAGCTCACCTTCAATTTCTTCCTCTTTCTGGGCTCTTGTCTTGTGAGTTCGAAGAATTAACTCCCCAGAACAGGATGAGTAAGTATAACAGGAGGATTTATTAAAGTTTAGAAACAGGAATAGAACTTCTTGCACTGCCAGAGGGTACCTGGTAGCAGATTTTCTCCATCTGAATGTGCTAGTCATATAAACCCCTAGGTTTATACGCACTTGGTTCACTGCTTCTGGTCTAAACTTATGCTAATTAGTGTTGGAAGTAATAACCCTATTGATCAATTTTTGAGTCCAGACTTTCATTCATATCTTCCCCACTAGCATTTTCCCATGGCAGGCAGGAAGCAGGTAGTTGAGGTCGTTGGACTGTGCTGCAGTGCTGCATTGAGTAGACTTCTACAGCAGGAATCTATACCGTGCCCAGGCCTCACCAACGTAGGATGACAGGTTGGCGGGCCTTGGCTTGTCTTGCAACTGCCTCATGGCAGGTTCTACATGGTTGTGGGCTGTTGCCACTGGAATTCTGACTCAACTGGGTTGCCTCTCTGCTGCCACTTCTCAGCAGGGACCTGTAGACCAGCTACATGGCTTGGTAGCCATGCCATCAGCACCACTTTATAAAATATTAAACATTCTTGGAGCAGATATATTCAATGTATTTGTCATAGAACTAATATTGCACATCACTTTCCATTGCTTATTGATACCTCCAGCCTATCTGAACTGTCATAACACTTGCCTAGCTCTACCCTCAATGGAAAGGGTCTGTTGTACAAAGAGGATGAAATACCTATCTCCTGGAACACAGGCAAGGGACCACCAGAATAATCAAGACTTATCTTGCTTTCCTAGAAATCATGAATAATATTAGTAAACAATACAGGACAGTCATATTTGGCCTGAAAGTAGGTAGAAGTCTTTTCAAGGATGATTTTTTGGGTAATGCTTCTGGGTTTTTGTCCCGATAAACCAACCCACTCAGATGAACATACAACTTTCAGCTATTACTGGTAATTTAGAGATTATCCAAGTTTACTTATATGAGTTGTCCTAGATGTTTTACCCAGAAGACCTACCATCTGTCCTGGTCCTTTCGCCATCTACAGTGAACTCTGCATTCTAAGTTCTTACTAAGAACCTATTGTGGGGCTGGGGCTGTAGCTCAGTGGTAGAGTTACTAAAGATACTGTAAAAATACTGTGTGTTTATAACTAACTAACTAACTAACTAACTAACTATATATATATATATATATATATATATATATATAAATCCTATTGTTGGGCTCTCTAAACTTATTTTTTAAAACATTTTTTTAGTTGTAGATGGACACAATAACTTTATTTTATTTATATGTGGTGCTGAGGATCAAACCCAGCGCCTCACACATATCAAACAAATGCACTACTACTGAACCAAAACCCCAGCCCTAAACTTAGTTTTATTTGTTGTTATCTTTCTTACCTCTGCTTTCTTCTTGGATCCTCATCCTTCACTTAAGCTTATCTGGCCTCATACCCTATCACATGATCATTTTGACTGAATCTTCTCAAATTAAGCATTTTGATTTACAAAATAAAATGTGTTTCAGATATTCAAATACACAAATTTATGAGAATATGTAACAGTAAATATTTGAGGGATAAAATTTTGGCAATCTTCATAAAACTTTACAATCTCTTCTCAATTGCCACTTTAACAAAATTTCTACCTTACTCTCAGAATAACAGACTAACTCAATAATTCATGGTCAAAATATTTTAGTTCCTAATTTTATGCTAATTGTCTTGAAATATTCATATTTTAATTGCAAGAAATGTGCTAAAATTAACAGATTGTTATAGTTTACAAATAGATTTAACTAAAGTGCCAAATAATGAAGGATTTGGTTTGGTTCCACAACTAAAATTTAAACCAAATAATATCTCAGTAAATTGAGTTAAGATGTATTTTATACATAAACACTGATAAAATGTATCAGTTAAATCTTTTTAAGTGATCAAAAATAAGATAAATGAGGTTATAGTAATGGTGTTCTTATTATTGAAAGATATTCTTTTAGAATTGTCATTATTAAAAGAATTCTATGCTGTCATTGTAGTGTTTAATTATTTTGCCTTAAAAACCTATACCTTCTTATCATCATTACTACTCTTTACAAACACTAATAAATTTAAAAACTGTGAAAAAAATATTTTAGTTCCATAAGTCATAGCCACAAATGAGAAACAAATTATGTGTTCATTAGAAAGAGTTGGTTAAATTATGATACCTACATACTATGAGATTTCTTACAAAGTAAAGTTGATCTTTATGTATTTTAATGGAAAAATCCTTACAGCCATGTTATTAAGTGACAAAGGTATATGGTAGAATAATATGTATATCTCTATTCATTACATTTAAAAATCACAATATATTTTATTACATATCTCATATACCTATGTATGAAAAAGCTTGGAATTAACTTTAAAATAATATGCTAGTTTATCTGTCATCGTTATCTCTGAGGATGGGCCATAACTGTGAGGAAAATTCATAAAGGCAAAAATTGTGATTTATATGTATTAGAAATTTTGCACCAAGAACATATGTACTATTAGCTTTGTTGTTAAAATATTTAAGTAAGCCTAACAACAGAAACAATAACTGTGTATTTGGAAGATGAAGTTTTGGCTAGCTGATGCAACAAACAATACTTTAAATATGAATAAATTTAACATACAAATGTTTTATTTCTTATCTATATTATATGTGCAAATCTGATATGATTTTATAGTGGATATTTGCTACCAGTTTACCCAGAGGTTCTGGTTGCTTCCATCTTATATTTGAACATGTCAACATGGGGTCTCCATGTTTGCTGCTGAATGGAAAACAAAACATATTGGTGGTATAATGACTCTCTCGCTTGGCCTGAAGTGTCAAACATTGTTTCTGCTCCTATTCCAGTTACAAGGGCTAATCACATGTTCCTTTCTAATTGTAATTGTACTGTCAATGCGGTCTTTCTATGAGTTCTGGAAGGAGAGGAGGAATGTAGATAAGTACTTGTAACATCTTTCATAAACTATTACACAGTAGGTGCCCAATGGAGAGTGATGATTATGATTGTTATGTTAACAACTTTCTTGGTGAAGCTCCTGAGGAAGCCAAATTTCCATTGCAATCATCTAATTAATATTTTTGACATCTTAGTATGTTACAGGTACTTTCTAGTATAGAATCACATCTTTTTAACAAAAGGACTGTAAATCTCTGCACTATGAGCTTGGCATAGCAAAATCACCAGCAGCATAGTCTTTTTCAATAATCTCAATAATCACAGTATACTGAGAACATTCTTATTATTTTTGGTGTGTCAACAAAACCTTAACTTAGGATTCTCTGCTATCTACCAGCTTACTGAAAATGCCTGAACATCTGCACAGGTTCAATTATGCACATTGAAAATCCAGATTTTAAAAATAACTGACAGATTAGTCAATTAATTAACATTATTCAAAGAGCCATATTCTACTTCGTAGGAGAAATTCATAGTCTAGTCATAGAAATTGAAACACTTATAGATACTCCTTTATAATTTTAAAAATATTTTTATTAATGTATTATAGCTACATATAATATTGGGGTTAACATTTACATAATCATTCATGCATAAAATTTAATTTGCTCCACTTTAGTCCCCAGTACTTTCCCTTATCCTCCCCTCCTTCCTCCATTTAACTTCCTCTATACTATTGGTCTTTCTTCTATTTATCTAGTTTTGTTTTTAAATTAATGCTTTACAGATATACATAAAGGTAAAATTCACCATGGTGTACTGCTTAGTCCTTTTGATGGCCTCCCCCAATATATAACAAATAGGAGAGGTTTTGGCTTTTAAATACTAAGGTAAGCTCACTCATTGGTATGTGTCCAGTAGCTGGCATCAAACAAGACATCCCTACTGCAAATACCACAGTGGTTTTCAAAAATCATGTGTCTTACGAGACATAGCCCCCAAACTATTAGATTCTTTGCCATATTAAATTATACTCACCAGTTTATTTGAAAATCATTTTGCGAAAACATTGGGTACAACTAGTGGTGATACTCAGAACTAAATTTCACTGCAAAAATTACCTTTTGCATGGGATGGGATATTGTTACGATAGGGGTTCCAAAGTGAAGGATGGGCCAGTCGGGAAGTTGATATACTCTAAATCAAGAGGAAGGCAGGTGATTCTGGGCTGCCTGTCCTGCCAGGGGCAGGGAGCAGTATTCAAAAGAGGATAAAGTAAACAGCTGGTCAGCAAGTTAGACTCCAATTTGGATCACAGGGTACACAGAAAAAAAAATAACTGGAGTTGTATAAAAATGTCAGCCCCTGGGCAAAATCAGATTTCAAGGAATCCTGATGCTAAGGGCAGCAGGACTGTGGGTAAATGAAGATTTCAGACAATCCTCATATTGTATTTAATTATCATTTTCACTTTACTTTATACTTGATTTAAATCCTTTAGGTTAAAGGTGCTTTTTTATCCCAAAATATATTGTGGAGTAGCAAAAAAGACAAATCAACCAATAAACAGAAGACTGACCTCAGGTGGAGGAAACAGAGGCTCCTCTAGAATTCAGACTACAGTTAACTCTTAGTCATTTCACATACCAGACCTATGAACTCAGGCACACTAGTAAGTTCTATTAGTCTTAGGATACTCATCTGAAGATAGAGTCTAATAAACCCTATCATATAAGACTGTTGAAAGAGTGTCAATTATAAAAAGCATCAGTATAAATGTATAAAAAGCAGAGTGCTTGGCATACCTTAGATCTTTAATGAATAGCAGTTATTATTACAATGATTTTGACCACTGACCTACCAGCCTCACTTACGTGACTTTTAGTATATCTTAGAGAACATAAAATGCTATAGGAAAAAAATGTCAGATCACACAAAATAATACCAAAAAAATAAACCTAAGCAAAATTTTCCCCTTGGAGGTTGTTCTTTAATAATGGAAGTAGAATTTCTTTTCCAATGATGCAACCTAAATTGTCTAGATTTTTTGACAAGAAATAGCTCCTCACCTACAAACTACCCCTATCTTTGCTAATTTTCTATAAATAATATAACCGTTTCTTACAGTATATAACTCAAATTATACTGAAGATAACCTATTTACAACATCCCTTTAAAAGGAGTAGTTTCTGGCTTTGTGAACCCAATGCAATGAATGCCAACCCAGTGGCTTCTGGGAATCTCATCTCAAAGTATTACTGAAAAACTCCTTGAAGACTATGTGTAGCATAAGTTTTTATCTCTGAAAAACTCCTTGAAGACTATGTATAACATAAAAGATTTATTATGTGAGCTTTATGCAATGTCACAGGAATAAGACCAGAACACCTTTCATCCCTTCGTTGGGTAGAGATTTGTCTCCTGTTGAATGAAGATCCCAAGAAACTGGCAGGAGGAGTTTTCCACTATAAAACTTTGGGTCTCAAACTCTGACACACATCACATGGAGATCTAACACCCAATCACTACACCTTAACATTTCCCACCCCTAAAATTAACTTAAAACTTACACTCCTTGAAAGAATTACTGCTTTCCACTTTGCCATTTACTACCCTCAAGGCATTTCCATTTAGTAGACTCAAGGATTCCTTCATTTGCTAAATCCTTCATTTATCCTTTATATACAACAAGATATCCCACCACCATCATAACAGAATTACTACTAAGATAAAGGAAAGTTATGAGGGCAGGTCATATGCATTGCTTATCTTAGAATTCTAGTATTAAAATAATTGTTATAAAAGAGCAAATGTTCAGATAAGGTGTAGGAAATTAAAGAGTCAGTGAGAATAGGAATAACTGCTGAAAATTTATTTGTAAGAATTGAATGTAAGTTAAGCAAATCCATATATCTATACATAAAACTTCATTAAAAAAACTAAAAGATAAAAGAACAAAATAACTGACAATGTTACATCATTCTCACTTTCTAGATCACATCTATTTCACAGTTGTGCAAAGACATGCATGAAATATTGTTCCAGATCACAATACAGGTAGATGGTCTCCAAGTATGTTTTAAAAGGTATCAAAAGACACAGTACTCAACCAAAAAAACTACATTAAATGTGTGACCAATGTCATTTGCAACTTACAGATTTCAAAGTGAAGCAGTATTAAACAACATTTGAATGATAAAAACATCAAAAAATAAAAGAATGAATTATCAATTTATGCACACAAAATAGGAACACAGGGATGATATAGTCTTTTCCTTTCAAGCCTACGTTTTCCCTGGAGCCATACACTCTTTCAGCACTAAACACTGGCCTTGAACACTACATGAAGGAGCTATTTCTGACTTTACTAGATGCTGGAGGAGCTGTCACCCATGGCACTGGAACTGGCAGTGGCCAAGGAACTGGAGGCAGACTCAATTGAAATTCTGGCCAGTGCTCTCTCCTCTTCTTCTAGCAGAGCTTCCTCATACTGAGCTGAGAAATCACGTGGGTTGGTTCCATGAACCTTGGCCAAAAACTCGAGGACTTTCATCTTGCTGGTTTCGGCATGGGCTCTTGGGCCCCACTGGAACTCATACTGCACTGGATCACTGTTGGCCACCTGGTGGTACTCCAGGTACTTTTCATTCACAAAATCATGGGCGATGAGCTGCCTGGCATCCCCGAAGATGAAGTGCTTCTGATCACGATGGATCCCCGTCATTTTCAGCACATCCCAGATCTCCTCTTCAGTGGCACGGTTACCCTTCATGAAGATCACACCCAGCATGAGTATCAGGAGCCCCGTCTTGGGTATATTCTCTTCATCACTAAGCATCCCATCGTAGGTGAGGCCCAGCTTGATGGAGAGGCCATAGCACTGGTTGATGGGATCCATTTCCTTCACATCAAGGCCAAAGACCATCTCCAGGCGCTCAGAGGCCCGCAGGAGGATCTCACAGAAGCGGACCTCATCATCTTCCATGATGAACTTCAACATATCTGCCTTTCGGGCTGGCTCTTTCATTTGATACTTGAGCAGCAGGAAATTCACCAAGAAAGCCACTTTCTCATCCAGAGCACTTTTGGGCACATGCTCGGGGTCTGCCACCATCGCTGAGGTGTTTGGAACACTCTCCTCTTCTTTGCTGCCAGAACCTTCACTGGACTGGATCAAAGAGGGGGCCATAACGGCAACAGGAGAGGAGCAGGAATTCTGAAGATCCTCAGGAGTGCTGGGTGTGCTGGGTGTTAGAGCACCAGGAGACTCACTCAGGTTGCCAGGCATCAGAAGCTGGGAGGAGGAGGTAGAGGGCGCCTCCACAGTCCCTGACACCTGTGCAACCTCTGGGCCCTGGATCTCACTGAGGATCAGAAGGTCTTCACCATGGGTGCCTTCTTGACTCTTCTGATGCCCAGGCATGACGACTCCTGTGATTGGCAGTAGGCAGAAGTACAGAAGGATGAGTGTGCAATGGAGAATCAAAGCCTAAGGGATAGAGAAAGGTATCAGTGTCAGCTGATAAACTGGACTGAACTGGCTCTGATGGAATGCAATGAGAGTGGATTTTCCTATGAATGGTGCTGTGAAGACCCACAAGCCTGTCATGGTATCTGGGTCCATCAAGAACCTGAAGGTGGAAGTGGGACTCCTCCTCGGGGGAAAGCTAGAGAATCCTCAGGGTTCTGGTAGACAGTTAGAGTTAAGCTCTATAGAACCCATTCTGTTTGAACATAGTGCCACCCGTTAATGGCCACAGGGCCATAATTTTTTATTTTATTTTATTGGTACCTTTTAGTTACACAGGACAGTAAAATCCATAAATTTGAAATCCTATAAGGCTCGTGCCACCTCCTCTCTGATAGTCTGAGCCTGCCCTTCTAAGACCAAAGTCATACCTCTTAAGTCAATTGAAGAGGAGTGGAGGTATGTCCCCAAGAACCCCCAAATGAATGTTCCCATAGCTGACAGCAGGGGCTAAATTCTGTGGACAGGTGTGGGTGGTCTCCTGAGTTCTCAGATGCCTTTCTTTGAATCCAAGCATGTCCTCAGGTACCATCTATTTTTACTAGATGTTACTCATCACATGGAAGCCTCTAATTCTCCTCCAGGAGGAGGTAAGGTATCCCCTTTGTCTAAAAGTGTTGTTCTTGGGCTGGCATTGTGTCTTCATGGTAGAGCACTGGCCTAGCATGTGTGAGGCCCTGGGTTCAATCCTCAGTACCACATACAAATAAATAAAGAAAATAAAGATAGTGGGTCTCACTACAGCTAAAAAATAAATATTAAAAAATAAATAAATAAAAATGTTGTTCTTGGATCCGGTGACTGACAAGAACAGGGCTGGGCTCTTCATGAGTCCTACTCTTCACTCAAGATATCCTTGTCTTGGCTACCTCATCCCCAACCACTGCACTACTAATTACTTCCCAATGCTGTCCCCTCCCCCACAGTGACGGCTCATCTACAGGTCACACTGGAGATGGAAGTAATATATACGAATATACCCAGTATCTTCACCTGGACTCCCTTGAGGCACAAGAGCCCTTTTTCGGCTGAGGTGACACTGCCTATGTCAGACTAATACCCCACCTTTCTCATACTCTGGAGGCGAAGTCACTTGGCCCCACGTCTACTTTGTTCCCCCGCTGCTGCCTCCACTTCCGTCCACCCCTCCAGCTTCCTGTCACCCCCTTACCATATCCTTCCCTCACACCACCGCCCCCCTCCCCCCGCCTCCCAAGCCTGGTGCATTGTGGGTCCACCATTGTTCTGCTGCAGGTCAATCCCCTCAGTACTCACTCATGGGGTCTTAAGTAATTGCATGCCTGGAGATACATGTCCCTACTGAACTAGGCCTTCACCTCAGACCACCCAGGAGGAAGCATGGCATAGGTTCAACTGACTGCCCTGATCACGGCCTCCCCCCACTCAATGCTGGAGCTGGTCTCCGATCCCTGGGCATCTCTCTGTTTTGTACCATGGGGTCCCTTGGGCCATTATTTAGTCTTACCTTCACACCCAGCAGCACCTGGGACCACCTCTCTTTCCCTCTTCTGACTGGAAGCCACCAGTCACTGGACTTACCACCTGAGGTGTTCCTCAGAGCACGGGGCTCAGGGAAGAGGAAGCAAGCTGATGTCACATCCGGCTTTCTCTACACATCACCCCCTCATGCCTGGGGTCTCCCATGGCCCACAGCAGGGGTGAGGCGCTGTGCATGCACATGGCATCCTTCCTAGTGTTTGCGGTTGCTTCTTGCTGTGGCTGACTCTGCCAGGTCCTGGAGTTCTGTGTCTGCTGAGGTGAGCTGTGCCCTTCATGCCAAGGTCCTCATCCTTCAGAACCTTGTGGCCTTTCATGTGCCAACAGGCTAAGAGGAGGTACTGTTAAGGCTTTATGATACTGTTTTTTCAGCTCCGTTATTTTTTAGTCGTCATTGATAGGGACTTCAATTTGATTCTGGGCTTCCTAGAAATGCCACCTCCAGCTCCTGTGAATCTTGACTAATTTATTTATTATAGCCCTTGTAGACCTTGTATTAAGGATCTGTCCCAGCCTTGAAGTGACATTGGGAAATAGTAGCACCAGGAAGGGAGGGACCAGGACAGGTGATGCAGTTTCACAGAAAAAACAAACAAACAAACAAACAAAATAGCACGTTCATAAGAATAATAAATTGAATTAGATGAATGACAAATGAAGAAGGATAATATATGTTGTAAATGTGAGTATCTCTATATATTATGTTAGATAATCACAATAGATCACACCTCTCAAAATCATAAGTATGTTCCTCTTAAAATTTAAAAGTAAATTTATTTTTCTTTTTCATGGTATTAGCGATTGAACCCATGGGTTTTTTGTTTTGTTTTGTTTTTGTTTTTGTTACCTCTGAGCCAAATCTCTAGCTCGCTCTTTCTTTCTTTCTTTCTTTCTTTCTTTCTTTCTTTCTTTCTTTCTTTCTTTCTTTCTTTCTTTCTCTCTCTCTCTTTCTTTCCTTCCTTCCTTCTTTCTTTCCTTCTTCCTTCCTTTCTTTCTTCCTTTCTTTCCTTCTTCCTTCCTTCCCTCCCTCCTTCCTTTCTTCCTTTCTTTCTTTCTTTCTTTCTTTCTTTCTTTCTTTCTTTCTTTCTTTCTTTCTTTCTTTCCTTTCTTTCCTTTCTTTCCTTTCTTTCCTTCTTCCTTCCTTTCTTTCTTCCTTTCTTTCTTTTCTCCTTCCTTCCTTCCTTCCTTCCTTCCTTCCTTCCTTTCTTTCTTTCTTTTTTTTTTTTATCTGAATTCTCCTTTCCAGTCCTTCATGTATTTTTTATTTTGACACATTGTCTTGCTCTGTTCCCAAGGCTGGCCTCAAACTTGTGATCTTCCTGCTGGGGATTGAACCCAGGGTAAAATTTTAACACTAGATATTGCATAAGAGGAAAGCTCTGGCTGGGCATGGTGGCACATGCCCTCAATGCCAGTGGCTGGGGAGGCTGAGGCAGGAGGCTAGTAAATTGAAAGCCAGCTTCTACAACTTAGCGAGACTGTGAGCAAGTTAGCCAGACCCTCTCTCAAAATAAAAAGGACTGGACATATTACTTGTATTCTTGATAATTGCCATTCTGACTGGAGTGAAAGGAAATCTCAGTGTAGTTTTAATTTGCATTTCTCTAGTTAGTAGAGATGTTGAACATTTTTTCATATATATTTTGACCATTCATATTTTTTCTTCTGTGAAGTGTCTTTAAGTTCCTTTGCCCATTTATTGATTGGGTTTTTGTTATTTTGGTGTTAAAAGTTTTTTTGATTTATTTATATATCCTGGAGATTAATGCCCTATCTGAGATATGGGTGGCGAAGATATTCTCCCACACTGTAGGTTTTCTCTTCAGATTACTGATTGTTTCCCTTGCTGTGAAGAATCTTTTTAGTTTGATACAATCCCATTTATTGATTCTTGATTTTATTACTTGCACTTTAGGAGTCGTGTTGAGGGTCAGTTCCTAAGCTGACATGGTGGAGATTTGAGCCTATTTTTTCTTATATTAGGCACAGGGTCTTTGTTCTAGCACCCAAATCTTTGATCCACTTTGAGTTGTTTGTGCAGGGTGAGAGATAGGGGCTTAATTACATGAGGAATTCCAGTTTTCCCAGCAACATTTGTTAAAGAGGCTATTTTTTTCTCCAATATATGTTTTTTGGCGCCTTTGTCTTGTATGAGATAACTGTATTTAGGTGCATTTTTCTCTGTGCTTTCTATTCTGTATCACTGGTCATCATGTTGATTTTTGTGCCAGTATCATGCTGTTTCTGTTACTATGGCTCTGTTGTATAATTTAAGTTCTGGTATTATGATACTTCCTGCTTCAATTTTCTGGCCTAGGTTTTTTTTTGGCTATTCTGGGCCTCTTATTTTTCCAAATGAATTTCATGACTGCTTTTTTTATTTCTATGAAGAATATCATTGGAATTTAAACAAGAATTGCATTAAATATGTATAGCACTGTAGTTGTATTACCATTTTGATAATACTAATTTTGCCTATCTAAGAACATGGGAGATCTTTCCATCTTCTTAGGTCTGCTTCATTTTCTTTCTTTAGTGTTCTATAGTTTTCATTGAGTAGAGTTCTTTCACCTCTTTTTGTTAGGTTGATTCCCAAATATTTTATTTTTTGGGGACGTTTTTGAATGTTATAGTTTTCCAAATTTCTCTTTCAGTTGATTCATTATTGTTGTATAGAACCACAATTGATTTATGGGTGTTATTTTTATATCCTGGTACTTTTCTGAATTATTTATAAGTTCTAGAATTTTTCTGTTGGCTTTTTGGGTCTTCTAAATATAGAATCATGTCATGAGCAAATAGAGACATTTTGAACTCTTTTCTTTTCCTATTTGTATCCCTTTACTTTGCTTCTTTTGTCTAATTGCTCTAGCTAGAATTTCAAGGAATAGAAGTGGGGAAAGAGGGTATCCTTGTCTTTTTCCAGTTTTAAGAGGAAATGCTTTCAATTTTTCTCCATTTCAAATGATGTTGGCCTTGGGTTTAGCATATAGAGCTTTTACAATATTGAGGTATCTTCCTACTATCCCTAGTTTTTGTAATGTTTTGAATATGAATGGAGCTCTATTTTATCTAATGCTTTTTCTGCATCTATTGAGATAATCATGTGATTCTTGTCTTTAAATTTATTGATGTGTTGAATTAAATTATTGATTTCTATATGTTGAACCAACCTTGCATCCCAGGGATGAACCCCACTTGGCCATGGTGCAGTGACTTTCTAATGTATTTAAATGTGATTTTCCAGCATTTTATTGAAAACTTTTCATATATGTTCATTGGAGGTATTGGTTTGATATTTTTTTTCATTGATGTCTCTTGTCTGGTTTTCAGATCAGGGTGATGATAGCTTCATAGAATGAGTTTGGAAGGGTTCCACTGTTTTCTATTTCTTGGACTAATTTGAGGAGGATTGGTGTTGTAGAACTCGACTGAGAATCAGTCTAGTGTTGGGCTTTTCTTGATTGGTAGGCTTTATATTTTTATTTTTTGGATACGGGAGATTGAACTTAAGGGCACTTGGCCACTGAGCCACATTGCCAGCCCTACTTTGTATTTTATTTAGAGACAGGGTGTCACTAAGTTGCTTAGCACCTCACTTTTGCTGAGGCTGACTTTGAACTCAAAACCTCCTGCCTCAGCCTTCCCACGTGCTGGGATTACAGGCATGTGTCACTGTGCCTGGCTGATTGGTAGGCTACTTAATTGCTTGAAATTGATCTGTTGTGTATGTCCTCCTGATTCAGTTTGGACAGGTCGTATATCTCTAGAAATTTGTCAATGTCTTCAAAATTTTCTATTTTATTGGAGTATGAATTTTTAAAATAGTTTCTGATTGTCTTCTATATTTCAGTAGTGTTTGTCCTGATATTTCCTTTTTCAACATGAACTTTAGTAATTTGAGTTTTCTCTTTTTCTTCATTACCTTCACTAAGGGTTTATCAATTCTATTTTTCAAAGAATCAACTTTTATTTTGTTAATTTTTTGAATTTTTTGTTTCAATTTCATTAATTTCAGCTCTAATTTTAATTATTTCCTTTCTTCTTCTGCTTTTGGTGTTCATTTGTTCTTCATTTTGTAGAGCTTTGAGATGTAACGTTAGGTTATTTATTTGGTGACTTTCTGTTCTTTTAACAAATGAGCTTAGTGCAATGAACTTTGCTCTTAAACCTGTCTTTATATTGTCCCAGAAATTTTGATATGTTGTGTTGCTATTCTCATTTACTTTTAAGTATTTTTTTTTTTCATCCCTGATTTCTTCTACTATCCACTGGTCATTCATTAACATATTATTGAGTCTCCAGGTGTTAGAGTAGCTTCTACTTTTTATTTTATCACTGATTTCTAATTTTACTCCATCATGATCTGATAGAATGCAGGGTAGTATCTCTCTCTCTTTTTAATTTGCTTAGAGTTGCTTTGTGGCCTAAGAGACAGTCTGTTTTAGAGAATGATCATGTGCTGTTAAGAAGAAAGTGTATTCGTTCATTAATTGATGAAATATTTTCTACATATATGTGTTAAGTCCAAATTATTAATATGGCTTCTTCATTTATTTTTCATTTGGAGTATCTGTTCAGGGATGAGAGAGGAGTGTTAAAGTCACCCAGTATTATTGTGTTGTGGTCTATTTGATTATTAAGTTTGAGAAGTTTTTGCTTGATATATGTAGATACTTCATTGTTTCAGACATAAATATTTATTATTATTATGTCTTGCTGATAAATTATTCCCCCATATAAAATGTTTTTCTTTATCCCTTTGGATTAACTTTGGCTTGAAGTTCACTTTATCCGATATGAGGTAGAAACCCCGGCTTGGTCATGAGATCTGTGACTGATAAGTTTTTTTCCCCTCATTTTACCTTCAGTCTATAGATGTCTTTGCCTATGAGGTAAGTCTCTTGGAGACAGCATATTTTTGGGTCTTGTTTTTTTTTAAATCTAATCTGCTTTCTGTGTCTTTTGATTGATTAATTTAGGCCATTTACATTTGATGTTCTTATTGAGAAATGATTTTTATTCCCTGTCATTTTGAGTTTGTTTCTCCTTTGGTTGACTATTATTCTAGTGTAGTTCCTCCCTTTGCTGGTTTCAGCTTTATTTTTCATTCTTTTTCATGTAATATTTTATTGAGTATGTTTTGTAGTGTAGACTTTCTAGTTGTGAATTCTTTAATTCTTTAATTTCTGATTTTTTATTTCATCTTCAAATCCAAAGCTTAATTTTGCTGGGTATAGTGTTCTTGCCTGACATCCATTTTCTTTCAGAGCTTGGTATATATTATTCTAAGACCTCCTAGCTTTGAGGGTCTGAGCTGAGAAATCAGCTGAATTTCACATTGCTTTCCCTCTAATTGTGACCTTTTGTTTTTCTCTGTCAGTCTTTAAAATTCTATCCTTATTCTGTATGTTAGGCATTTTCATAATTGCTTTGGTGTGTGTTTGTTGTCATTTGGTATATTTGGGTTCCCGTATGCCTTCTGTATTTTATTTTCTATTTCATTTTTAAGGTTTGGGAAATTTTTTAATATTAATTTATTGAAAAGATTGTGAATTCCTTTTTTTAATCTCTAAGCCTTTATTTATTCTGATAAATCTTAAATTTGGTCTTTTCATGTTATCCCATATTATTGGAAGTTCTAATCATAATCTCTTCACATTTTGTTTCCATGATCAACTTTATTTTCAAGATTATACATTTTTTCTTTGTTGCCTGAAACTCTTGTCTTCTACGTGGTGTAGTCTCTTGGTGATTCTCTCTATTGAATTTTTGAGTTGGTTTATTTATTCCTTTATTTCGAGGGAGGATTTCTGCTTAATTTTTTTTCAGAATATCTGTCTCTACATTGAAGTTATATTTTACTTCCTGTGTTTTTCTTTCTGATTTCACTCCTTACATCATCCTTTACCTCTCAGATAAGTTTACCCATGAACATTCTAAATTCTTCTTTGACATTTCTTCCACTGTGGCTTTGTTGGATTCTGTTATTGATGTATCATGGTTTCTTCCCTTGCTTTTTCATGTTGTTTGTGAATCTACACATCTATCAGTATAACTCTGAGGTAGTAGAGTTCATACCCTGTGGACTTATAGTGTCCCTGATGGTTTCCAATATTTCACTATTAAGGGAATACAAATACTAACAACCAGTGCAAGCAATATATAGCATTAACCCAAATAGTTCCAGCTATGATATCTACAATGTCAATTGTAACAATACATAGAAATTATATGATCAGTTATTGCCCATGCTAATAATGGTAAGTTTGCAAAAGGGTTTACAATTTTGAATGATGGACATGGAGAGAAAAGAAGTGATGTAGGATGTGATGATTATGAGGGAGGAAGAGAGAAGACAGACTAAATAGTGGAAGGAAGAGTGAAAGAGAGAACAATAGAGATTGGCTGTTAGCAGAAAAAAAGGGAGAAAGAGAATCAAGGGAAACTGATAAGTGTGAGAAAAATATATATAAAGTAAAATTTTTAAAAAATTAAAATAAAAATATTTCAAGACAAAACCAAAATATACTAATCAAACATCTTAGTCCTTAGAATACTGACCCATGAAAAATTCTTGAAATAAGAAAAAAACAAATATGAATATTTGTCCATGTCCATGAACCATTCAGGTTAAAATTAAACAAAGAAAAAATATAAAATTTAAAATTAAAATTAAAAAAAAAGATCTTGAGAAAAAGTTAAAGAATTGTTTCCATTGAAGTTCAAATGATTCTCAACTTCCTTTATGAGCAGTATTAGGTGATGTGTCCTGGAGTGTGATGCCTACTCTCACCCTCAGGATTGGGTTGCTGTGGTATAAGAGGAAGTCGTATAGGTGGAACTCCTGGTTTAAGTCTAAACTCCTGGTTTAAGTTTAGGGAGTCTCTAGATTTTTTGTTGAATGGTGATTAGTGTGAATATTTTAAATCAGTGCACCTTCAAGTTTGAGAAGTTGTCGGTCCTCACTGGAGTCCTGGGCCCTAGGGAATCTCCCCTGGGTTCCATGTTAAGGAGGAGCCAATTCTTAGTCCTCTCCATCACCTGCAGACTCCACATTTCCTTGTCTCTTGACTTCAGTCTACAAACTCAAATGTCTCCTGTCCTTGCCCTTTCAAATTCCTGGCCAGGTGCATCTGTCCCAGCTGGTTTTGTAAGTAGCCAGATTGAGGGGGAGAAGGGAAGCTGGGTGGGAATTCACAATCAGTATTCCTGTGTAAACCCCTCTCCATGCTTTATTTTCTCCTGGTCACTTAGTTACACCCTCTGGAATGTATAATGGGTTTGTTTGGCCTGTATTTCAAGCCAAACTCAGGTTTGCCAGGAATTAGCTCCCTCAGTTGCTGGCCCCCTTGTCCCATTGCAGAATGGTTCTTTCCTCTATCCTCTGCAGGCAGCTGAGAGAGAGATGCAGTTTCTTTCCTGCTCAAGGATATTGTGCAGCACACTTTTCAGTTTAGTTGGACAGTGTCTTTGATCTTTGATCTCTCTATACCCAGATATGCCTCAGGCCTCCTAAAAATATGTTCCTTTAATTCCCTTATCCTTCCACTTTGCTTGTGGAGGGAGTGCTCTTGCTGTTGCCTCCAGTCATTACAGTGGCAGTGATGCTGGGCATTTATTTCTTATGATATCCAACCTCCTGAGTCCCAATCTGCTTTGAATGTCCAGTATTAAATCCCAGTAAAGCTGCCCCTTGTTTTCACCTACTTTACTGAGAAGCTCCCTATGTTCTTTATTGGTTTCATGCTATGTAATGGCCAGGAAAGCAACCTTCTCTATTCCACCATCTTGAAAAACTCCCCATAAAGTCATTCTTCTTTATGATTGAGTAATATTCCATTGTGTATATATACCACATTTTCTTTATTGATTCACCTGTCAAAGGGTTGGTTCCAGAGCTTAGCTATGTGAATTGGTTGGTTCCAGAGCTTACCTATGTGAATTGAGCTGCTATAAACATTGATGTGGTTGTGTCACTATAGTATGCTTATTTTAAACTCTTTAGGTATAAACCAAGTAATGGGATAGCTGGGTCAAATGATGGTTCCCTTCCCAAATTTTCTGAGGATCCTTCATACTGCTTTTCAAAGTGGTTGCACCAATTTGAAGTCCTACCAGCAATGTATGAGTGTACCTTTTCCCCCACATCCTCACCAACATTTATTGTTTCTTGTATTCTTGATAATTGCCATTCTGACTAGAGTGAAATGGAATCTCAGTGTGGTTTTAATTTGAATTTTTCTAATTGCTAGAGAAGCTGAATGTTTTTTCATATGTGTTTTGACTATTTGTACTTCTTTTGTGAAGTGCTTGTTAGTTACTTTGCCCATTTATTGATTGGGTTATTTGTTATTTTGGTGTTAAGTTTTTCATTTCTTTATATATCCTGGAGATTAATGCCCTATCTGAGGTGCAGGTGGCAAAGATTTTCTCCTATACTGTAGGCTCTCTCTTCACGTTCTTGATTGTTTCCTTTGCTGTGAAGCAGCTTTTTAGTTTGATACAATCCCATTTATTGATTCTTGATTTTACTTCTTGCACTTTAGGAGTCATGTTGAGGAAGTTGTTTCCTAAGCCAACATAGTGAAGATTTTGGTCTGCTTTTTCTTCTATTAGTCTCAAGGTCTTTGCTCTAGTGCCTAAATCTTTGATTCACTTTGAGTTGAGTTTTGTGCAGGACGAGACATAAGGGTTCAATTTCATTCTACTTGGAGATTTTGTAACATTTGTTGTAGTCAGCTTTTGTTCCTGTGTCACAAAAATACCTGAGGTAAGTTTTAAAATGTGAATGGTTTATTTTAGCTCATGTTTTCAGAAATTTCAGCCCATGTTCACTTTGCTCTGTTGTTTTGAGCCTGTAGTGAAACTGTAAATAAGTGTATGGTAGAGGAAACCTGTTTACCTCATGGTTCCTTGGAAGAAAAATAAGAGGTGGTGGTGGGGGACAGGGACAGGCAAGGACTATGTTCCCAATCCTTCGAGGGCACGCCCTCATTAACCTAATTTTCTTCTACCAGGTTACATGTCTTAAAGATTTATTCCCTCCCTATAGTGCCATAGGTTCGTGATTAAGTCTTTAACACATGGGCCTTTGGGAACACTTCCAAAACACAGCATTTGTGTATCATTCTATTTGGTGATCTTCAAAGCTTAATATTTATTACTATTAATCTTTCTACTCTATGGGTTTCTAAATAGTAATTCTGTCAGCCTCATTTTTTCTTAATTTATTATTTGAAATTTTACCAGTTCTTCTATATGTAGAAATCTTTCCTTGTCCATTATATGTTTATTCTGATGTAATGTCATTATATACTTCTAGTGTTCTCCTATAATACTTAATACTGTCCTTCACCTACATTTTATACCATATTATTTAACTAATATCATTTTTGCCTGTTACTTTCTTTTAACTAACAATATATAAAGCTATATATTAGATATACCTTTCCTAAGATTTGGCTTTTTCAAGTTGACTTTTCTGTCTCCTGACTCATCAATTTTGCGTTTATCTTATTTCATACTTTTCACAAATTGGCTTAATGTGCCGTTATTTCTCTAGATTTTTTTATATGTTTGGATATTTCAAATATGTTATTGTTTATAAATCTGTTTATGTGTATTAATGTGTCTCTGGTATCACTTGGTCTTTCCCCCACAACAGTGTTTGGTACATATGACTTTAGCTCTTAGAATATTTACAGTATATGTAAATGCTACTAAGACTATCAGATTATCTTTAAAAAGCTGTGAAGAGAAGATAGATTTTTATTTAGAAAAAGTTTTGAAGTACAGTACTTTGTTTTTTAAAAAACATTACAAATACTTTTTACTACTAGTGACAGAGTTGAGTTTTCTTCAGGAATTTAAGGAGGATTTGACATATTTAACGTTAAAAATTAGTCAATGTAATTGGCTAACTGTCATGGATTATCCAGTGATTCTAACTGTACAATTTAGATGGCATTTAGTACAGCAAATTGATTAGATAAGTGATACAGAATCTAAAGAGGGGAGAGTCAGGAGTCCCAGTACTTAACTTGTAGAAGTCAAGAGATCAGACAGAGGAGATGATGTTACTGGAGCCTTAAAGCGAGGGTCAAAAGACCTGGAAGATTGTGGTCTGATCTAATAAGTGCTGGAGTTTGGAAAAGATAGAGCATTTGAAGCAGAAGCCACGTGATGCTGAGAACAAGAAAAAAAACCATCTTCCCAGAAAGGTCTTATCTCCTATTTTCTGCCTATTGTTGACTTCACCAAGTTAGCATCCAGATGTTGAATAACCTGGGGATAAAAAGTCAGACCCTGTATACTAATTAACAGAGGAGGAGGGGTGAAGAACAAATCTGAGAACAAATAGGCCTGGGACTGAAATATCATAAGGGCAGATTAAGTGAGAAAAGTTATTCACAAATTCAAAGAGGAAAGAGATTCATAAAGATAATCATCATTCATTTATAACAAAAAGGTATTTTCTCAAACTAGGTCAAGCATAACTATAAAACCTCTGGAGTAGAATCATATATCATGAGGAAACCTTAAAACATTTTACATTAATATGTATAAGTAAACAGATGCCTGTTATCGTCATTGCTATTCTACATTTTAATGAAGATACTACATATCACAGTAATGGGGAACAAAAGTAATGAAAGAAATATTAATCAGGAAAAAAACAAACAATGTTATTATCATTGAGTATGAATTGAAAATGACTGAAGAAAATACATTAAAATTATTAAAGCAATAAAATCAATTTTAAAGGTTATTGGATCTGTTAATATTTAGCTACATACATAAAAATGAACTTTTTTCCTGTAGTAATGGGTATAAAAAGATGAAATTTAAAAAAAAAAAACTTGTGAATTACTATGATAACAAAACTTATGCCTAAAAGTAAATAGCATGGAAATTACATAAATACTATGTGGTAATGATACAGGCTAATATAAAGAGAAATTAATGTAGATCTAACTAATTAGGGAAATATTATATTTTTAGATAAGAGGATACAATATTATGATTATATTAATTCTCCCCAAGTGTAATCTATGGTTGACTATAATTTTAGCCCAAAAGTAAAACCTCAAAGTTTTGTGTATAAATGTCTGTGTACATCTATGTGAATATGTATGCAAAACTTGACAAGCTGATTCTAAACTTTGAATTGATTTGCAAATGGCTAAGAATAACCAGTAAATACCTAGGAATAAAAAGAAGATTTGATATTAAGGATTACTAACTCTTTATAGTAGATAGGAATTAGTGGTAAAGGTACAAGCACAGGCAAATAAAAAGAATTGAACAGAGTGTTTCAAAACAGTCCTATTTGCATAATTCTTTGATCTTAAAAATCTACCATTGTATTCTGTATATATACCACATTTTCTTTATCCATTCATCTGTTGAAGGGCATCTAGGTTGGTTCCATAGCTTAGCTATTGTGAATTGAGCTGCTATAAACATTAATGTGGCTGAGTCACTGCAGTATGCTTATTTTAGATCTTTTGGATGTATAACGGAGGAGTAGGATAGCTTGGTCATATAGTGGTTCCATTCCTAGTCTTTTTTGAGGAATCTCCATAGTGCTTTCCAGAGTGGTTGTACTAATTTTCAGCAAATAGCAAAAAGATCATTAAAGGAAAGGGAACAGGGGGAAGAAGGAGGGGAAGGTAAGGGGAAGTACTGGGGACTGAATTAGAGCAAATTATATTTCATGTATTTATAATTATGTGGAAAATGAATCCCATTGATATGTATAACTAATATGAAACAAAGAAAGGGGGTGAAATATATGCCACTATAGAGAGGTGGGGAAAAAGCAGTGTTTTTACTAAGAAATGACAGTGGAAATATTTGATGTCCTCATTAAAATGAAAATGTGACTTAAACCCTTCCTCACACTTAACACAGAAACCAATTTCAGGTGAATTAAAACATACTTTTAAATTGTTTGCTCTGAAAAGGTTCATGCTTACATAACAGAATAAAATTACTTAAAAATCTTTCATATATTTATCAACTTGAAAGCCAACAACAATAGTCAATTAAGGTAGCAATAAATATGAAGAAGAAAAACTCAACAAGTCTGAGGATAGCTATATGCCCAGTAGGAGAACGAGAGATGATATGATCAGGGAAGAAGGAGAAAAATGGCAGCTTCTTAGCCCCCATGTCCCCTGTATAGATGGTCTCAGTAACTTCTTAGGCCTTTTCCTTCAGAGAAATCTGGGACTTACCTTTAGAAGGATGTAGGACTTGGCATTGGCTTAGAAGAATGCTATCTGGTATAATGATCTTATCATTCCATCTCCCTCTCCATCAGGTCCCACACTGACGTGGGTATCTCTGTACCTCCAAGAAATATAATCTGAGCTGTGGTATTCCAGAGAATTTCACCAGTGAATGTTGCACTTATTTCAGGCATACCAAAGAGAACCAAGAGAACATTGCTGGTTTAGATGCAATGCCGTAAATGTCGCCATATATGATAGAAAGGAAACCCTGCCTATTTTCCCCACCAGAATGTGTTCCTTCTGGAAATAAGAGTATCGGAGGTTGGTCCTCTTTTTATGCCCAAGTTGAGGTGTCCTTCAGAGTCTATAGTTTAATGCAGAGTCCCTCTTCTAAGGGTTGGAATCATGGTGACTATATAAAACTCTGTCCACCATGATGTGTTCTTTGAACTCAAGATACATATCTCTTCTTCAGGCAAAATACATTTGTCCTCTCTCAAGAGCCTCAAGAGCACTACAACAGCAACTAAAAATCTAAATCTAATCATCTATATTTGATTTGCAGACGTCTTGGGAGTATATAGTAAAATATATCAACTGGGACACAATATCTTTTTATTTGTGGGTTTGTAATATAAAAGAGACAAATCATCTGCCCCAATGCACCCAATATAGAAGAGTGAGACAGACATAGGATAATAGCTGTGTCATTGTTGTTCATAAAACAAAAAACAAAAACGAAACAAAACAAAACAAAACCCCCAAAAATAGGATGATAGGAGGCATAAAAGAATACAAAATAATTCCTATCCTACAGCAATTGTAAAATTTGTTCAGCAAATGTTGAGCTATTTTATTATATTTTAATGCCTTTCAATAATTTTACTTGGTATCAGGTGTATTCTGGATTTTTGGTTCCTCCTTAAGAATTATCCTTACTTTTTTATGGGAGATGTATTTACAACTAAATATGAAAAAAAAAAGGTTATTTTGCAAACTCTGATTAAGTGCTCTCAGACAAGGGCCCAAATTTCCTAACTTAAGTTAGCCTATCATAAGTTTCTGTCTATTTTATCCAGAATATTCAAAAGTAAATGAACCATTTTGCATTCTAGGATTTAGTTTCTCAACACAGAGACACTAACTAAAATGTCTGCCAACTAATGAATATTTCAATAGCTCTGTTTCACCCTCCTCATAGCTAAACTTCTTACTGAAGAACATGCATTTTCCCAAATGTTGAAATGCTTTGGGACATTAACAGATGAGTGCTGTTATCTCGACTCTTGCCTCCATACTACTTTTTGCCTCTCTGGTTTACCACAATATCTTAATTACTTCCCATTTCTCCTAGATTCTCACACACACACACACACACACACACACACACACACACACACAAAATCAGAGCATCCCAAGAAACATATTGTCTTTCATCATGCAGGTAGGTGTCTGATAGGAATAATTGAACCAATGAGCATGCCGCATAATTTATTCTGATTTAATTTATCCTGTATTCCTTATAAACCAAGAAAATCTGAGTATGTACTTTTTTATTTTACCAAACAATAATTAGATTTATTAGGGAAATCAAGAATTGATTCTCTTTTAATTTATTCATTTCAATTTTTTCAGTGTAATCATATGGTTTTATAAATACTTTTAAAATTATTTGCTCATTTATTGAACATTGGTTTCTCTGATGGTTGCCAAAATAATTCTAAACAGGATGTTTTTCTTCTATTTTTAATTATTTTTATAGTTTTGATTGTACTTCTAATATATCTACTTTTAAAAATATTTATTTTTTAGTTGTACTTGGACACAATACCTTTATTTATTTATTTTTATGTGGTGCTGAGGATTGAACCAAAGGCCTCACACATGCTAGGTGAGCGCTCTACCACTGAGCCACAACCCCAGCCCTATCTATTCTTTTTTTTTTTTTACAATTTTTTTCATGTATATGGGAGTAAAAAAGCAAATTGGCACATTTTCATTACCCTGAAGGGTTTTTCCCCTAATTTGTTCTAATTAGTTACACATGACAGTAGAATGCATTTTTGACACATCACATATAAATGGAGTATAATTTCTCATTCTTCTAGTTGTAAATGATGTAGAATTACACCAGCTGTGTAATCATATATGCACATAGGGTCATAATGTCCAATTCATTCCGTTATCTCCCCTACTCCCTTATGCCCTCCCCTCCCTTCACTCCCCTCTATTTAATCCACGCTTATTGTGAATTAGCATCCACATATCAAACATTCGGCCTTTGGTTCTTTGGGATTGGCTTATTTCGCTTAGCATGATATTCTCCCAGCTCCATACATTTACCTGCAAATGCCATTATTTCATTCTTCTTTAAAACTGAATAATATTTTATGTATACCACATTTTCTTTATCCATTTATCTGTTGAAGGGCACCTAGGTTTTTTCCATAGCTTAGCTATTGTGAATTGAGCTGCTACAAACATTGATGTGGCTGTGTCACTGTAGTATGCTGATTTTAAGTCCTTTGGTAATAGACTGAGGAATGGGATAGCTGGGTCAAATGGTGGTTCCATTCCAAGTTTTCTGTGCAATCTTCATACTGCTTACAAGAGTGGTTGCTCCAATTTGCAGTCCCACTAGCACACATCCTTAACATTTATTGTTGCTTGTATTCTTGATAATTGCCATTCTGGCTGGAGTGAAATGAAATCTTAGAGTAGTTTTTATTTGCATTTCTCTAATTGCTAGAGATGTTACACATATATTACAAAATTTAATTTAACAATATATTACAAAATTTAATATATTTTTCATATATTTGTCGATGGATTGTATTTCTTCTTCTGCAAAGTGTCTGCTCAGTTCCTTAATCTATTTATTGATTAGGTGTTTTGTGTGTGTGTGTGTGTGTGTGTGTGTGTGTGTTAAGTTTTTTGAGTTCTTTATATATCCTGGAGATTACTGCCCTATCTGAGGTACAGGTGGCAAAGATCTTCTCCCATTATGTAGGCTCTCTCTTCACATTATTGATTGCTTCCTTTGCTGTGAAGAATCATTTTAGTTTGATAAAATCCCATTTATTGATTCTTGATTTTACTTCTTGCACTTTAGGAGTCATGTTAAGAAGTCAGTTTTTAAACTGACATGGTAAAGATTTGGGTCTACTTTTTTTCTTTTATTAGTTGCAGAGTCTTTGTTCTAGTTCCTAACTCTTTGATCCACTTTGAGTTGAGTTTTATGTAGGGTGAGAGATAGGGGTTTAATTTCCTTTTGCTATACATGGAATTCAGTTTTCTCAGCATCATTAGTTGAGGAGGCTATCATTTCTCCAATGTGTGATTTTGATGCCTTTGTCTAGTATGAGATAACTGTATTCAGGTGGGTTTTTCTCTTTGCCTTCTATTCTGTACTATTGATCAATGTGTCTGTTTTGGTACCAATACCATGCTATATACCATGTTACTATAAAATTAATATAATTTAAGGTCTGGTATTGTGATGCTTCCTGCTTCACTTTTCTTGCTAAGGATTGCTATTCTGTGTCTCTTATTTTTCCAAATTAATTTCATGATTGCCTTTTCTATTTGTATGAAGAATATCATTGGAATTTTAATAGGAATTGCATTAAATTTGTATAACACTTTTGGGAGTGTAGCCTTTTTGACAATATTAACTCTGCCTATCCAAGAGCATGGGATATCTTTCCATCTTCTAAGGTCTGCTTCAATTTCCTTCTTTAGTGTTCTGTAGTCTTCATTGTAGAGGTCTTCACCACTTTTGTTAGATTGATTCTCAATTTTTTTGAGGCTATTGTGAATGGGATAGTTTTCCTAATTTATCTTATAGAGGTTTCATCACTGTTGTAATGGAACATGTTTGATTTATGGGTATTGATTTTATATCCTAGTACTTCGCTGAATTCATGAATTAATTATAGATGTTTTCTTGAGGAATTTTTTTATCTTCTAAATATAAAATCATGTTAGGAAATAGTTATAGTTTGAGTTCTTCTTTTCCTATTTGTATACCTGTAAATTCTTTCTTTTGTCTAATTGCTCTGGCTAGAGTTGTAATGATGATGTTGAATAGAAATGGTGAAAGGGGGCATCCCTGTCTTGTGCCAGTTTTTAGGGGGAATGCTTTCAATTTTTCTCCATTTAGTATGATGCTGGCATTGGGCTTAACATAGATAGCTTTTACAATGTTGAGGTATGCTCCTACTATACCTAGTTTTTCTAGTGTTTTGAACATGAAGGGATACTGTATTTTGTCAAATACTTTTTCTTCATCTATTGGGATGATCATATGATTCTTTTTTTTTTTTTAAGACAGAGTGAGAGAGGAGAGAGGGGAGAGAGAGAGAGAATTTTTTTTTAATATTTATTTTATTTAGTTCTCGGCGGACACAACATCTTTGTTGGTATGTGGTGCTGAGGATAGAACCCGGGCCGCACGCATGCGAGGCGAGCGCCCTACCACTTGAGCCACAACCCCAGCCCCATGATTCTTGTCTTTAAGTCTATTGATATGGTGAATTATGTTTATTGATTTCTGTATGTTGAACCAACCTTGCATTTGGGATGAACCCCACTTGATCATTGTGCACTATTCTCTTAATATGTTTTTGTATACAATCTGCCAGTATTTTATTAATAAATTTTGAATCTATGTTCATCAGAGATACTGGTCTGAATTTTTCTTTCCTTGATGTGTCTTTGGTTATGGTATCAGGGTAATACTAGCCTCATAAATAGTTTGGAAGGGTTCCCTCATTTTCTATTTCATAGAATAATTTGAGGAGTATTTGTGTTCATTCTTGTTTGAGGGTCTTATAGAACTTGGCTGAGAATTCATCTGTCCTGGGCTCCTCTTGATTGCTAGGCTTTTGAATGGTGTCTTATATTTCCTTGCTTGAAATTGATCTGTTGAAACTGTGTATGATCTCCTTATTCGGTTTTGATAGGTCATATGTCTCTAGAAATTTGTCGATGTCTTCAAGATTTTCTGTTGTATTGGAGTATAAATTTTCAAAATAGTTTCTGATTATCTTCTGCATTTCAGTAATGTCTGGTCTTGATATTTCCTTGTTCATCATGAATTTTAGTAGAGTTTTCTATCTCTTTTTCTTTGTCAACATGGGCAAGGGTTTATCAATTTTATTTATTTTTCCAAAGAATAACCTTTTTTTGTTAATTTTTTGAATTATTTCTTTTGTTTTGATTTATTTGATTTCAGCTCTGATTTTAATTATTTCCTATCATCTACTGCTTTTGGTGCTGATTTGTTGTTCTTTTTCTAGGGCTTTGAGATGTAATGTCAAGTCATTTATTTGTTGAAATTTTATTCTTTTAATGAATGAACTCAATGCAAATTGAGCTCTTTCCTCTTAGCAATGCCCTCATAGTATTCCAGAGATTTTGATATATTGTATCAGTGTTCTCATTTACCTTTAAGTGTTTATTATTTCATCTCATATTTCTTCTGCTACCTATTGGTCATTCAATAGTGTATTATTTAGTCTCCTGGTGTTAGAGTAGCTTCTGTTATTTTTTTAATTTTATCATTGATTTCTAATTTCATTCCATTATGATTTGATAGAATGTATAGTAGTATTGCTATATTTTTGCATATGCTAAGAGTTGCTTTGTGGCCTAAGATATGGTCTACTTTAGAGAAGGTTTCATGTGCTGCTGAGAAGAAACTATATTCGCTCATTGATGGATAAAATATTCTAAAATTGTCCACTAAATCTAAATTAGTGATTGTTATTATTTAGTTCTATACTTTCTTTGTTTAGTTTTTGTTTGGAGGATCTATCCAATAGTGAGAGAGGTGTATTAAGGGCACTCAGTAATATTGAGTTGTGGCCTATTTGATTCTTGAAATTGAGAAGGGTTTGTTTGATGTATGTAAATGCTCTATTATTTGGGGCATACATATTTATAGTTGTTATGTCTTGCTGATGTATGATTCCTTTAAGCAGTATGAAATACCTTTCTTTGTTCCCTCTGATTATCCTTGGCTCAAAGTCCACTTTATCTGATATGAAGATGGAAACCCCTGCTTCTTTATGCCATGCATGTGAGTGATATTTTTTTCCCCATCCTTTCACGTTTAGTCTGTGGATGTCTTTGCCTATGAGGTGCATCTCTTGGAGACAGTATATTGTTGGGTCTTGTTTTTAATCCAATCTGCCAGACTATGTCTTTTGATTGATGAGTTTAGGCCATTAACATTAAATGTTATTATTGAGATATGATTCGTATTCATAATTTTTAATTTGACATAGTTTCTCCTTTGATTGATTGTTCCTTTTGTGTAGTTCCTCCCTTTGCTGGTTTTCATTTTTTTTTTCATTTCCTTCTCATGAAATATTTTGCTGAGAATGTTCTGTATTGCAGACTTTCTAGTTGTGAATTCTTTTAACTTTTGTTTACAATGGAGGGTTTTCTTTCATCTTCAAATCTGAAGCCTAATTTTGCTGGATGTAAAATTCTTGGTTGGCATCCATTTTCTTTTGGAGCTTGGAATATCTTATTCCAGGACCTCTTAGCTTTGAGGGTCTGTGTTGAGAAATTAGCTGAGATCAGAATTGTTTTCCCCCCATATGTAATATGATACTTTTCTCTCACAGCCTTTAAAATTCTATCCTTATTCTGTATGCTAGGCATTTTCATTATAATGTGACTTGTGGGTCTGTTGTAATTTTATGCATTTGTAGTCCTGTAATCCTCTTTTATTTGATTTTCCATTTTATTCTTTAGATTTGAGAAATTTTCTGATATTATTTCATTGAAAAGATTGTGCATTCCTTTGGTTTGTTTCTCTGAGCCTTCATCTGTCCCAATAAATCTTAAATTTGGTCTTTTCATGTTATCTCATAATTCTTGGAAGTTATGTTCATGGTTTCTTACCATCTTCTCTCCATGGTCAACTTTATTTTCAAGATTATATATTTTGTCTTCATTGCCTGAGATTTTGTCTTCCAAGTGGTCTAGTCTGTTGGTGATACTTTCCATTGGATTTTTAATTTGGTTTATTTATTCATTCATTTTGAGGATTTTGACTTGATTTCTCTTCAGAATCACTATCTCTTTATTGAAGTGATCTTTTATCTCCTGAAATTTGTCTCTTATTTCACTCCTTAATCCTTTATGTCACATATCAGTTTAACTATGTACATTGAAAACTCCTTCTCTGATATTTTTTTCTACTGTATTGTCAATAGAGTCTATTATTGGAGCTTCTTGGTTTGTGTGGGGCACTTTGTTCCTTTGCTTTTTAATATTTTTCATGTGTCTTCCCATCTAGCATTGGGGATCTGAGGTGGTTTCTACCCTGTAGACTTATAGTATACCTGAAGGTTTCCAGTACCTTAGCTTCAAGGGGGAGACACCCAATGCAAACAACACCCACTGCAAACACTTTACAGCCTTAAATCAAATAGCTTTTATTAAGATGTATACAGTTTTGTCTCAATAAACTGAAATGGTATGTTCAATTATTGTCTACGATACATACAATAAACTTGCAAAAGAGTTTACAATTTCAAATGGTGGATAAAGATAGACAAAAAGTGGTATAGCATGTGATGTTTATAAGGAAGGAGGAGGGAAGATAGAGGTAAAATTATAGGAAGAGGGAAGACAGAGGTAAAAAATTATAGGAAGAGTGAAAGAGGAATTAATAGAGGTTGGCTGTTAGCAGGAGAAAAGAGAGAAGGAGAATCCAGAGAAACAGATAAGTAAGAGGACACACACACACACACACACACACACACACGCACGCACACACACACACAAAGTAAAAGAAAGAAAGAAAAGTAAAAACGAGAATACACAACAAAACTGTAATATACTATTCAGACTTCCTTGTCCTTGATGAACTAATGCATGAAGAATACTTGGTTTCAAAAATGGTAGAGATGTTCAAGAGGAAGAATAAAAAAAAAGGATCTCCATGGAAAATTAAACAATTGTTTATATTAGAGTTTAAAAGTTTCTCAGCTTCCTTTCTCAGCTGATAGGAGGGGTTATCTGGAGTTTGATGATAGCTCTACCTTCAGGATGTTTGTTGTTGCTATGGTAAGAGGGTTTGTCATGAAGGCAGAACTCCTGGAGGTGAGTTGTAAGCTTAGGAATGCTCTTCGCTGGGAGCCTATTGGTCTGGAGATTTTAAGTCAATACACTTCCAAGGCCCTGCAATTTCCAGTCCATGTTGGAAGACTGCGTCCCAGGAATCTCACCACTGTGTGGTATATGAGCTTATTCTTAACCTACTACTTTGCCTGTGGACCCCCTGGTCTCCGATTTAGTCTCTGAACTCGTTCTCTCCCACCCCTGCCCTTTCAAATTCCCAGTTAGGTGTTTCTCTCAGCTGGTACTGCAAGCAGCTGAGTTGGGTGGGGGGAGGGACGTCAGGTGGGTGTCCATGACCAGTATTCCACTGTGTAAACCTCTCTCCACACTTAATTTCTCCTGGTCACTTAGTCACACTCTGTCACACAGTGTGGGTTTGTGTGGCTTGCTTTTCAGACCAGACTTGGATCTGCCACTAATCAGCTTCCCTAACTACTGGCCCCTGCGCCATGTCAGCTAAATGGTTCCTTCCACTGTTCTCCATGCACACCTCTGAGAGAGATGGCAGCTTACCTCCTGTACATGGATACTATGCAGCACAGTTTATTGTTTTTTTGAGCAGTGTCTCAGCTCTTTAAGCTCTCTGTATCCTGACATGCCTCAGTCTTCCTGAGAATGGGGATTCCTTTATTGCTTTAATGCATTCATGTAGGGACAGTTCTGATTTGCACCTCCGGCTACTATCACAGCTGTGGAGCTGGAGATCTTTCCCCTTTATTTTATTTTTACAAGATCTCCTGAGACCCTGTCTGTGTTGAGTGTCCAGTATTAAATTACAGTAAAGTCTCCCCTAATTCTTGATCATTCACGCACCTTGTTGAAAAGCTGCCTGCCTGCTTTTCTTGGTTCATAGCACATATCCACCAGGGAAGTAACCCCTCTATTCTACCATCTTCCTCCATCTCCTCATTGCAATTTCTTGAGTTAAAATTTTTACTGCTGAGTTCTTTCAATATTTTAAAGAAACATGTATTGATTGCAATGCTACCTTATGCTGTTACAGACTGAAAAATAACATAGGATTCACTATTATACAGAATACCCAAATTTCTACTATTAAGTCTGATAGAAAATAGTAAATGTATAACCATCATTCATAATCTTAGGTTCTGAAACTATTAAAAAGAACATTTGAAAAATAATGAAAAAAGAAAGATGGGAGAAAGGAAGGAGTGGAAAACAATGAAATCAATATTCAAACATCTCCTTTTCAGAGGCTTTCTGCACACACATTCATTGTCTGGCTGGACCTGGGACATTCTTGGAGTTTTCTCCCTGTGGACCCATTTACACTTTAATTACTTCTTGTGCATAATACAGCTGCAGTGGTAGTTATGGTAGATGGGACTTTTCAAGGTCCTCAAAGAGTGCTGTAGAGTGCTAGGTGTCTCAAAAACAGGGAAATATGAGGAATATTTTTGTTGTTGTAGTTACTGGGCATTGAAACCAGCTGTACCACTAAGCTATATTTCCAACCTTTTTAAATTTTTATTTTGAAACAAGGACTCACTAAGTTGCTGAGGCTGGCTTCACACTTGCAATCCTTCTGCCTAAGTCCCCCAGAGTCACTGGGATTATAGGTGTCTACCACTGCATCCAGCCTGAAAAGAGAAAAAGAGAAGAGAAGAATGGGTGGAATTCTTCTTTATCTGCAAAAGTAGTCCAACAACCCACAGGTCCCTGCATCTCACTTATCACATCTAGCCAGAGCAGCCTATAGTCCTTCTGGGCTGACAGAAGAGGCAGATACACCCTATGTTCTACTGTCTCATGATAGTTTATATTTCCCTATGTTCTACTGTCTCATGATAGTTTGTATTTGGAATTGTGTCTCCAATTTAAAGCTCTGTGGTAATATTACCCACCTACCTTAATGCTCTAGGATTTTTGTCTAACCCTTATAAAAATATGAGTCAGAGTTTGGCATAATGCAGAAGTTGCAGCATCAATGCTGGGACCCAAAGACAGGGAGTATGCTGTTAGAGACAAAACGTGCTCATCAATTCCTTTCATTTACCAGCTAGAATTAGCCTCAGGAAGACCTTCTGTTCTTTAAGATGTACTTAACTCATGGAAAATTTGATAAGCCAGATTTTGTGAGATCCCCAATTTTTGTCATTATTTAACATGCATGATCCAGGGTAGTGATTTTTCTTTTTACTATCACTTATAATAAGAATATTACATGTACATGTATATGTATGCAAGATCTATCAAGAATAATTGTGTTTGCATATATGTGTATTTCAAAGTTTCATGAAAAGTAATGAAAAAAGAAAGATGGAAAGAATGATCAGAGGGAGAAAGAAAGGAACAAAAAGAGGGATGATATCTATACCCAAAACATCTTCTCAGAGGCTTTGTACACAAAACATTGTTACACTTTCCTGTGTGTGATCCCTTTTGATATACTCTATATCTAGTCTGTTCTTTATATTTTATTAAAACAATAACAAAATGACAGTTCTCACCCATAAAGAGCCTTTAGATTGTTCTTATAGCCTCTGGAATAATGCAGTTTTAAGCAAACCAATTTTCATCTGCTCCCCTGACATGATACTGGCAAGCACCTGTGGTTTGAGGTACTACCTCAAACCTATATCATGGTTTATCCCATGATATAGGAGAATTCTCATTGAACCTAAGCATTTCAGGAATTACTAAACTTTTAAAAAGTCCCCTCCAATAAATACATACTGCCACAATGTTCAACTGTGACTACAGATTTAATCCAACTCCATGGCATGCCTCTCCCTTCCAGTGTGAAAAGTGCTTACATCTAAATTTAGATCCATAAAAGAACACATCTCTATATTAGGCTTAATCATAATTAAAACCTTTTGGTATGTGAAATACATAGATAAAAAGAAAACTGCAATCTACACATTGAGAGAAAATATTTACAAGTCACATATCTGATACATGAATTGTTTTCTAAATAAAAAACGAACTCTAAACTCAACAGTAAAAAACAAAGAGTACAAATAGAAAATGGCATAAGATTTAAGCACATGGTTTACCAAATACAACATATGGATGCCAAATGAGCAGATGAAAAAATGTTAAACATTATTATGCTTTAAGGAAATGTAAATTTAAACCACTGTGAAATGCCATTAAATACCTATTAGAATGCCTTCAAAAACTGGTAGAAATACCATGTTCTGCTGAGTATATGGAGCAGGTGGATTTCTCATACATTATTTTCAGAATATAAAATGGCCTGGGTCCTCTGAAAAATCATTTGCAAGTTTCCAGTAAAGTGAAAGTGCACTTATTTTTCATAGGTCACTACTGAATATTTTTCTAGAGAAGGAACAACATCATGGTCACACACAAAAAACTGCATATGTGTATTCATAGATACTTTATTTGTAAAGGCCAAAAAATAAAAAATAAAAAAGCTGGAATAAAACCAAATGTGCTTCAATTAGTGAATGAATAAAAGACTATGGTTCATATAAAAACACCTTGCCATAATAGAAAAGAATATAAAAGTGGTCTATGCAACAATCGAGTTAGTCTCTAATTCATTGTGCTGATTGAAAAAAAGTAAATTAGAGAAATCAACCATATTTACTGTATAATTCCATTTACCAAAAATTCTCAGAGGACAAAAGTATTGCTGTGTTTTCCACAGTCTTCCCATCCTAATTTTAATTTTAATGCATTTGAAATGTTGACTTATTCTTTTGGGATATTTTCATGCTCTGATAATTTAGATTTACTTATGAATTATACAATTTCTACTTGGAGTAACAAGGACTGGATTTCCCACCTGTGTGAAATAACTAAATATAGGATACATGGATTGGCAGATATTCTGTGATAACAGGTAACGCAGGAGTCCAGGCTGCTTCTTGAATCTCCATCTTATAAACACATGATCTCCATGTGTGCTGTGGAATTCAAACAAAGCATGGAAGGTGGCAGACTTGACATCAAATATCTTGGCTTGATATCTTGGAAATGAGAGATTGTTTTGACTCACAAATCAATGTCAAGGGGGTAGTCAAGTGATCCTTTATAACTATAGGTACCCTTGGAACTTAGTCTTGCCATAAGCCCAAGAAGGAGAGGAAGATAAGATACAGGTGAACATTTAGTCTTTCCCAAATATTGTCACATAGTAGGTGTGCAATGGATACCAGTTGTTAGAATTTTTATAGCAATCACCCTCTTTGTTTCCTGGCACAGTCAAATTTCCTTGAAATTCTCTGACATTTTTTAAGATTCTACTATGTTGTATCCTACTATGTTACACAGACAGCTCCAGACAGTTTCATAACAAGTTTTCAAAAGGACTCCAAATACTGAGATTTTGCCTTCTTGATTCAATATTTCCTTTTTGCACTTACCTATGCAATAAAATCTAAAATCTTGATAGAATGAAAATTTCCGTCTTCCTATAGAAACATGGTCAAAATCTCTGAATTTCTACTACCTTCAAAATGAATATAACCAAAAAGTTGTACAAGTGCCAATAGAAAAAATGGGAAAAAAACAGTGCTTGCCCCAGGAAAAAATCCTAAGACTAAAGGCAGTGGAAGGATGTTGAATAATTTTTATTTTTGCTATCCAATGATTGCATGTCTGCTAATAAAATATTTTTCAACTCCTGGAAGGACTCCAGGAATTTTAGGAATACATCCTCATGATATTTGTTATACAGTGATTCCTAAGGTTTTTGGTCTTTCATCTTCTATCACTGATGAGAGAAGCTTAGTTAATAACCACACTGGTTAATTCAAACCCACTTTATCATTGATTAAACCTCCACCAAAAGTTCGGCCCTTGCTTATTGACTGCTAAATTACTGTCAAGATAATCTATTTAAATTTTCCTTTGAATGAAGTGAGCACTGGCATTCCTTGGCCATGGCAGAATAAACCAACCCCACTGCATTCTAAATAACCAATCTCAAGAGACAAACATCCTCATTTCTTGGAAACTTCCTGGAGATGACTTGAATAAAATACTTAGTTTATGTACTGTGTTTAATTGCACTGATAAGCTCATTTCTAGGTTTGTGTGATCTGTGGCCAGTTTCAAGTGTAACAGTTCATGAAAATCCCTCTGCAAATATCACTGTAGCTTTTTTTCACCCTCTCTGACTTCAGGGTTATACTCCCCTTCCACCCCCAAATAATAGATATTAGTATAAAGGAGGCTGTACTTATCAGCTTTCTGGGAAAATATTTTTTAGGATGTAGTAGAGAATCCCAGGAGAGTGGCCTGGCTTAAATTTCACCATCAAGTTTACCTTCCACCTGGAATAGGATGTTGCTATCAGAGGAGTGGTAGCATGGAGAATCGGGCTGCCCAGGGGTTGGAATGTTCTAAGTTAGGGGGAGGACTGGTGATTATGCACTGCTTGTTTTACTGAGAACAGGATACTGTCTCCAGAAGATGAAGCTTCAAAGGTCTACATGTTAGGTTCCAGTTTGGGCAAGGGGGCACACTGTGTGAGAAGCCCCAGGAGAAAAGTGTTAACTGGTCTAGACACCCTGGGCAGAGTTATTTTTCAAGGAACCCTAGAAGAACTGTAGGTAAATGAAGTTTTCAGACACCTCTTGAATTGTGTTTGAATCTTATTTCAAACTTCCTCCTTAAAGCCTGATTTAAGTTAATTGGCTAAAATATGCTTCTTTCTATAGTTGAAGAGTCATTAAAGTGTAATGAGAAGAGAAATAAATTAAGAGATAGAGGTTTGACTCCAGGTGGAAAGTATGAAACAGTAAGCCCTAGATAATTCAGAGGTCTAGGCCCAGAGTTCATGTACCAAATATATGAAATTGGGCACAATCACAAGCCCTCTGAGCCTGAATGTCTTTGTAGGTGAATTTGGTTTGGTAAGTCCTATACTCTAGGATTATTGCAATGTATATAAATATATGAAGCACATGGAAAAATGCCCAGAGTATCTTAGGACTTTATGAACAGCAATACTTGTCTTGATTATGTTGACCCCATATCCTTCCACACTCAGAGACAAGTGTTCCTCAGCAAGTAAAAATTCATAAAATATTTCTCTTTGGTATTTGATTTACGTGTATCTGGTGTCTTCAACGGTTGGATATAATTCAAATGTAGGAGTCCAAATTGTTCCCCTTACTGACACAAGACCTGTGATCTAACCTCCATTTCTTCATTCAAGGAAAACCTTTAACTGAAAAACTCATGTGAACTGCTCACAACTTACTCATGTCTTATTTTTACTTGTCCTCTAAGGAATACAAGATCCTGTCATCATTCCTATGATATTATTGTTCTTATACTAAAATTCTATGGGGACATCCTGAGTCCTTTTCATCTTAGCATCAACATTATGACTGCAGTATTTTCCAAACAGCAGGTTTACAGTTCAGGTTTTGGAGTAAATGAACCAGTGAGCATGGTACTAATTTTATTTAGATTTATTTCCATTATACCTAGAAAGGGCTAAGCAATACATGTATAAGCCATTACAGTTTACACAAAAAGAGACTGAAAGAAATAAGCCAACATTGAATCTTAAAATTTATTTCTTACAATTGATAAAAACTATATGAAACCCAAGTTCTTTCAAATTACCAAAGAAATTTTTAGAGAAATGCACCTTATCCATGTTATACTTCAGATCACAAAATAAATGTATGGTTTCCAAGTATGTTTAAAAAGGTGTCAAAGGACATAGTACTCAACCACATAAAACTGCATTAAATGTATGACCAATGTCATTTGCAATTTAAGATATTTCAAAGTGAAGCATTATTAAACAACATTTGAATGATAAAAACATCAAAAAATAAAAGAATGAATTATCAATTTATGCACACAAAATAGGAACACAGGGATGATATAGTCTTTTCCTTTCAAGCCTACGTTTTCCCTGGAGCCATACACTCTTTCAGCACTAAACACTGGCCTTGAACACTACATGAAGGAGCTATTTCTGACTTTACTAGATGCTGGAGGAGCTGTCACCCATGGCACTGGAACTGGCAGTGGCCAAGGAACTGGAGGCAGACTCAATTGAAATTCTGGCCAGTGCTCTCTCCTCTTCTTCTAGCAGAGCTTCCTCATACTGAGCTGAGAAATCACGTGGGTTGGTTCCATGAACCTTGGCCAAAAACTCGAGGACTTTCATCTTGCTGGTTTCGGCATGGGCTCTTGGGCCCCACTGGAACTCATACTGCACTGGATCACTGTTGGCCACCTGGTGGTACTCCAGGTACTTTTCATTCACAAAATCATGGGCGATGAGCTGCCTGGCATCCCCGAAGATGAAGTGCTTCTGATCACGATGGATCCCCGTCATTTTCAGCACATCCCAGATCTCCTCTTCAGTGGCACGGTTACCCTTCATGAAGATCACACCCAGCATGAGTATCAGGAGCCCCGTCTTGGGTATATTCTCTTCATCACTAAGCATCCCATCGTAGGTGAGGCCCAGCTTGATGGAGAGGCCATAGCACTGGTTGATGGGATCCATTTCCTTCACATCAAGGCCAAAGACCATCTCCAGGCGCTCAGAGGCCCGCAGGAGGATCTCACAGAAGCGGACCTCATCATCTTCCATGATGAACTTCAACATATCTGCCTTTCGGGCTGGCTCTTTCATTTGATACTTGAGCAGCAGGAAATTCACCAAGAAAGCCACTTTCTCATCCAGAGCACTTTTGGGCACATGCTCGGGGTCTGCCACCATCGCTGAGGTGTTTGGAACACTCTCCTCTTCTTTGCTGCCAGAACCTTCACTGGACTGGATCAAAGAGGGGGCCATAACGGCAACAGGAGAGGAGCAGGAATTCTGAAGATCCTCAGGAGTGCTGGGTGTGCTGGGTGTTAGAGCACCAGGAGACTCACTCAGGTTGCCAGGCATCAGAAGCTGGGAGGAGGAGGTAGAGGGCGCCTCCACAGTCCCTGACACCTGTGCAACCTCTGGGCCCTGGATCTCACTGAGGATCAGAAGGTCTTCACCATGGGTGCCTTCTTGACTCTTCTGATGCCCAGGCATGACGACTCCTGTGATTGGCAGTAGGCAGAAGTACAGAAGGATGAGTGTGCAATGGAGAATCAAAGCCTAAGGGATAGAGAAAGGTATCAGTGTCAGCTGATAAACTGGACTGAACTGGCTCTGATGGAATGCAATGAGAGTGGATTTTCCTATGAATGGTGCTGTGAAGACCCACAAGCCTGTCATGGTATCTGGGTCCATCAAGAACCTGAAGGTGGAAGTGGGACTCCTCCTCGGGGGAAAGCTAGAGAATCCTCAGGGTTCTGGTAGACAGTTAGAGTTAAGCTCTATAGAACCCATTCTGTTTGAACATAGTGCCACCCGTTAATGGCCACAGGGCCATAATTTTTTATTTTATTTTATTGGTACCTTTTAGTTACACAGGACAGTAAAATCCATAAATTTGAAATCCTATAAGGCTCGTGCCACCTCCTCTCTGATAGTCTGAGCCTGCCCTTCTAAGACCAAAGTCATACCTCTTAAGTCAATTGAAGAGGAGTGGAGGTATGTCCCCAAGAACCCCCAAATGAATGTTCCCATAGCTGACAGCAGGGGCTAAATTCTGTGGACAGGTGTGGGTGGTCTCCTGAGTTCTCAGATGCCTTTCTTTGAATCCAAGCATGTCCTCAGGTACCATCTATTTTTACTAGATGTTACTCATCACATGGAAGCCTCTAATTCTCCTCCAGGAGGAGGTAAGGTATCCCCTTTGTCTAAAAGTGTTGTTCTTGGGCTGGCATTGTGTCTTCATGGTAGAGCACTGGCCTAGCATGTGTGAGGCCCTGGGTTCAATCCTCAGTACCACATACAAATAAATAAAGAAAATAAAGATAGTGGGTCTCACTACAGCTAAAAAATAAATATTAAAAAATAAATAAATAAAAATGTTGTTCTTGGATCCGGTGACTGACAAGAACAGGGCTGGGCTCTTCATGAGTCCTACTCTTCACTCAAGATATCCTTGTCTTGGCTACCTCATCCCCAACCACTGCACTACTAATTACTTCCCAATGCTGTCCCCTCCCCCACAGTGACGGCTCATCTACAGGTCACACTGGAGATGGAAGTAATATATACGAATATACCCAGTATCTTCACCTGGACTCCCTTGAGGCACAAGAGCCCTTTTTCGGCTGAGGTGACACTGCCTATGTCAGACTAATACCCCACCTTTCTCATACTCTGGAGGCGAAGTCACTTGGCCCCACGTCTACTTTGTTCCCCCGCTGCTGCCTCCACTTCCGTCCACCCCTCCAGCTTCCTGTCACCCCCTTACCATATCCTTCCCTCACACCACCGCCCCCCTCCCCCCGCCTCCCAAGCCTGGTGCATTGTGGGTCCACCATTGTTCTGCTGCAGGTCAATCCCCTCAGTACTCACTCATGGGGTCTTAAGTAATTGCATGCCTGGAGATACATGTCCCTACTGAACTAGGCCTTCACCTCAGACCACCCAGGAGGAAGCATGGCATAGGTTCAACTGACTGCCCTGATCACGGCCTCCCCCCACTCAATGCTGGAGCTGGTCTCCGATCCCTGGGCATCTCTCTGTTTTGTACCATGGGGTCCCTTGGGCCATTATTTAGTCTTACCTTCACACCCAGCAGCACCTGGGACCACCTCTCTTTCCCTCTTCTGACTGGAAGCCACCAGTCACTGGACTTACCACCTGAGGTGTTCCTCAGAGCACGGGGCTCAGGGAAGAGGAAGCAAGCTGATGTCACATCCGGCTTTCTCTACACATCACCCCCTCATGCCTGGGGTCTCCCATGGCCCACAGCAGGGGTGAGGCGCTGTGCATGCACATGGCATCCTTCCTAGTGTTTGCGGTTGCTTCTTGCTGTGGCTGACTCTGCCAGGTCCTGGAGTTCTGTGTCTGCTGAGGTGAGCTGTGCCCTTCATGCCAAGGTCCTCATCCTTCAGAACCTTGTGGCCTTTCATGTGCCAACAGGCTAAGAGGAGGTACTGTTAAGGCTTTATGATACTGTTTTTTCAGCTCCGTTATTTTTTAGTCGTCATTGATAGGGACTTCAATTTGATTCTGGGCTTCCTAGAAATGCCACCTCCAGCTCCTGTGAATCTTGACTAATTTATTTATTATAGCCCTTGTAGACCTTGTATTAAGGATCTGTCCCAGCCTTGAAGTGACATTGGGAAATAGTAGCACCAGGAAGGGAGGGACCAGGACAGGTGATGCAGTTTCACAGAAAAAACAAACAAACAAACAAACAAAATAGCACGTTCATAAGAATAATAAATTGAATTAGATGAATGACAAATGAAGAAGGATAATATATGTTGTAAATGTGAGTATCTCTATATATTATGTTAGATAATCACAATAGATCACACCTCTCAAAATCATAAGTATGTTCCTCTTATAATTTGAAAGTAAATTTATTTTTGTTTTTCATGTTACTAGTGAATTTTTTACCTCTCATGTAAGTCTCCAGCCATTTATTTATGTATTTATTTATTTATTTATTTATTTATTTTGCCACATAGTCTTGCTCAGTTGCCCACACTACCTTATACCTGTGATCCTCCTGCCTTGAATCTGGAATTACTGGGATTACAGAGGTGCATCACTGCTTCCAACTTGAAAAAAGTAAATTTTTAACAGTGGAAGTTGTGTAAGAGGTAAGGTCTGGCCAGGTGTGATGGAACATACCTGTGATGCCCATGGCTGGGTAGGATGATGCAGGAGGGTAGAAAATTGAAAGCCAGTCTCTACAACTTAGGCTCTGAGCAGGTTAACCAGACCCTGTCACAAAATTTAAAAAAAAATATAAAGGACTGGGCATGTAGCTCAGTGTTTAAGTGCCCCTGGATTTAATCCCCTATACAAAACAAAAGTTAACATCTGGTGGGGATGGGTGTCATATGCCTATATTCCCAGTTACTTGGGAAGCTGAGGTGGGAGCATCTTGAGTTTGAGCCCACCCAGGGCAATTTAGTGAAACCCTTTCTCTTTCTCATTTTTTTTTTTTTTTTTTTTTTGGTCATGCTGGGGATTGAACCCAGCGCTTTGTGCATGCAAGGCAAGCACTCTATCAATTAAGCTATGTCCCTGGCCCAATGAAACCCTTTCTGAAAATAAAAATGAATAGATCTTGCTATGTAGTTCTATCTCTACATCATTTATACCTATTCTCTTTGTGTTTAACCCTCAGTACCCTAAACAAAACACAAAGAGAATAGGTATAAATGATGAAGAGATAGAATAGAGAAACTATTTTTTTTTTTGTGAAAGTGTACTTCCTTTCCTTAGCCTTGCCTTTCTTCTGCTGCATCTACACCATTTGACATCAATACTGTGGAAGATTGCCAGTGGAAGGTATACAGCAGTTGCAGTAAATAAATTAGTGAAGATTTCCTAGGAGGCAGAGGTGGCAAACTGAAAAAATGGAGGTGGTAGTATACATCATTTTGTTTGTGTTCTATCTTACTGTAGTGTCAATTCTGACATTTCACATTTATAAAATTTTAATTTATTATTTTACTCATTTTTTTTCAGTTGACATGTAGTATTTGAGAAGCATTTATGTCATTCTATAGTTGATTTTCTGTAAGTTTTTACCATGAAATATTGTTGATTTTTTTGTTCAGTCTATCTTATACCTCTGGATATTATGAGTTTGTCCTCTTGTCTGTTATGTTTGAATTGCAATTAGATATCTTCTTTTCCTTCATTTACCAAGCCTATTTATTAATTTACTTTACTTTAGTATTTAATATACTATGAATATACTTGTAATAATTCCCTAATTGTGAGTAGCCTCATCTCAAATGTTCTTTTCTTGGAGTACCTTTACCCAGTTTTTCCATCAATAAATATTATCTTATAAAATATTTCGAGTAGTTTCAAATCTTTTTTTGGTCTTTTGAATGAATTTTTATAAGATACTTATTGCTTTTTCCCTGAATATACAGTTCAGTTGTTCTTCAAAACTAAAACTTTTGAGTATGGTTTGATATGTAAGTAAATTTTCAGTTTGTGTTGTTTGATTATTTTCTATTTTTATGATCCTATTTGGTTATTTCTATTTTGCTAAAATTGATCCATTTTACTTATATTTTCAAATTAAAAGGTCCAATATTTCTAGCTACATCATTTATTTTACAAATTCTCAAAAACAAGTAGTATCAAAGAACAGTACAATGAACTCAGTATACCTTCTACTCCACATACTATCAATAGTTTTTTTAAATATCTTTATTTTGTTTATTTATTTTTATGTGGTGCTTAGGATCGAACTCAGTGCCACATATGTGCGAAGCCAGTGCTCTGCCACTGAGCCACAACCCCAGCCCCTATCAATAGTTTTGTGTAGCAGTTTGTTCAGAGGAGGACTTGGTTCATTATTTGGCAAAACCCTTCCAGAGATGGTTCTTAATATTTACATTTTGTATCAGTAATGCTTGTGTGTCTCCCTTTTTGGTGATACTAGCTGTATTAAAGATTGTGGTCTGCATCCATTATCTATTAGAGGCTCTATAATCATAATTTTCTCATTCCATCATTCCTTCTTAGTTTATTACCTGAAATTTTACTATAGGTAGAAACCTTTCTTTATGCATTACTTGGTCATGTTGAGGTTATAATATATATTTATGTTATATTTAAGTCTTTTCTGCATCTATATTTTATACAGTAATATTGAACATAATTTTTATTTGTTTATATCTTTTTGATTAATATATTATTAAACTACATGTTGCATAACTTTTTCTTATAATTTGAAAAAAATGACAACATTTTTGGCCCTATGGACTCTAATCTCCAACTTGTGCCTCCTGTTGTAAAACAGGATGTGGAGATTCTATGAATTGAGAATCAGATCCTTTACAGAGTGGAGATTCTATGAATTGAGAATCAGATCCTCTACAGAGTAGAGAACTGAGCAGAGCAAGATTGAAGAATGGATCTGAAGATAGGTCTAGGTCTGGCGTAGCACATGAACAGATTAAATGAGAAGAACCATTCAAAAATTGATAGAGAATAGTGATTCATAAAAGTAATAATATTAGGGGCTGGGGTTTTGGCTCAGTGGTAGAGTGCTTGCCTAGCACAGGTGAGGTCCTGGGTTCATTCCTCAGCACCACATGAAAATAAATAAGTAAAATAAAGGTATTGTGTCCAACTACAACTAAAAAATAAATATTTTTTTAAAAAGTAATAATATTAATTTATGATAAAAGGTACTTTCTTAAACTAGGTCGAGGATGTCTACAAAATAAGCCTAGAGTTAAAAATCATACTTTACATTGAAACATTGAAAACATTTACATTAAAATTGGGAAGCAGGAAAGATGTCTGCTATCACCATTTTTATACTCCATTTTAAGGAAGATAAGAAAGTAATAGAAAACAAAGGTAATTAAAGAGATAGTAACTGGAAAATTTTTAAAAAATGCTGTTATCATTAAACATGAATTGACTATATATTTGAAAAATCTGCTAAAAAAACTATTAAAATAATGAAAGCATTTTTAAAAGTTGCAAGGTTATAAGAGCATACAAACATGCACTATTTTCTGTAGCAATGTAGAGTATGAAGATGAAATTGAATAAAAATAATTTCTAAATTACCATTATATGTCTTATATCCAAAAATAAATAGAAAAAGCATAAGAACTCTATAGAAGATTTGTACATCTACTATTTAGAGAAAATATTAATGTTCTAATTACTTGGAGAAACATTAGTTATTAATTTAATCTGCTGATGACTTTCATCCCTTCCATAACATTATATAGGATTTTTGTTTTTGAAAATGTGTGTGTGTGTAAATTTTATCAAATAATTTAAAAATATAAATTAACTCACAAATAGCTAAGAATAGCCAACATGCTCTTTGAAGTATATAAAGAGATGTTATAATACATAGGAGTTTGTGGTAAAAGATGAAGACATAGTCAAAATAAAAGCATAATAAAATATTCCGAAACAGACCACCGTACATTGGTTCCTGACTAATTTAAATATACTACTGCAGAGAACTGGGGGAAAGAATAGTCTTTTACTAAGAAATGACAATGGAATAATTTGATATCCATATTATAAACAAAATATTACTTAAAACTTTCCTTACACATGACACAGAAATCAATTCCAGTGCATTAGAAACCTACTTTTCAGTTAATTACTATGATAAATTTCAGTTACATTACAGAAGGGAATAGCAGATTGTCAGAAAAATGAAAAAAAATTCACATAAATTAATGTTTATTCATGAAAAGAAGATATATTGTCAAATTAGATAAAGAATATGTATAAAACACAATATTATACTTAAATGGTTAAATGGAAACATTGAGAGTTTTACATTAAAATTGGGTTGAAGACAAGGATATCTGTTATCACCATTTGTAGTGCCCCCCTCTATATGTATGTACAATTTTTTTGTACATATTTGTACATTGTTAATATCAGAGATTGAACCCAGAGGTGCTTAAGCACTGAGCCATGTCCCCAGCCCTTTAAATGTTATGTTTTTTTATTTTTATTTTTTGAGACACACTGTCATGAATTTGCTCAGAACTTCCCGAAGTTGCTGAGGCTAGCTTTGAACTTGTGATTCTCCTGCCTCAACCTCCTCAGGCATTGGTATTATAGGCGTGCACCACTGTGCTCAACTCTAATCAATATTTTGATGAAGACACAATATAGGGAAGTAGAAAGGAACAGAACGGATCAAAGAGATCATGCCTGGAAAGTATGATGCAAAGTTAGTATCATTAACAGATGATTAGAATTTATATGAGGGAATTCTAATGATAATCTATTATCATTTGAAGTGTTTATAAGGGTTGCTGGGTATAAGATTAATATGCAAAAATATGCTTTGTTTCTGTAGCAACAAACATGAAAACAAAATTGAACAAAATATAACTTGTAAATTACTGTAACAAAATATTTGGTACTTAAAGAAGCAAATATAATTTTAAAAGTATAACAGCTTAATGGAAAAAAAATCACAGCCATTATTGAGAGAACTTAATGAAGGCCTAAGTAGAGAAATATATATTTGTAGATAGGAGGTCCAATATTGTCAACATATTAATTCTTACAAAATTCAATCTACAGGTGATTCTGATTGTTACCTCACACATAAAACCCTAAAGGTTTTGTGTGAATATTTGTGTAGATAGTATTTGTGTGTGTGAGGGTTGACAAGCTGAGTATAAAATTTAAATTCTGGGGCTGGGTCTGTAGCTCAATGGTAGAGCACTTGCCTAGCATGGGTGAGGTATGCAAAACACCAGAAGCTAGAAAAGAAGTATGGACCAGATTTTCTCAGAGATTCCAGAAAAGCCAAAACTGTTGATACCTTGATTTTTGGACTTCTATTCCAGACCTCTGAGTGAATATATTTCTGTTGTTTTTAGTCACTAAATTAGTAGTATTTTGTTTTCACAGTCCTAGGAATCAAATATACTTAGGAAATAAGTCATGTTGAGTCTCAAACTATATATGGCCAGCTGCTCTTGAGGAATACTAGGGTGACAGCAGGAGATGTTAGTGTAACCTTCTCTATTCCGGTGTGGATTGTGCTATCAGTTAGCATTCAGGTCATATGTCAACTCTTGGCAAGGTTTGAGTCACCTCTCCTCTGCTGCTTTGAAGTTGATACCTCAGACTTAGGAACTTATGTCTCTGGGAACCCAAAGAGAAATGAGTGATGCTTCAGACACCATCCCTGTCACGTGGCTCTCAGTATTGACTGGTGCCATGTCCTTTCTGTCTTAAGTTTCTTGAGGCCTTTAGTCCTCACTTTGGCTCCATTTAGGATGTGGCACTACTGCCTTTGTTAACCAGTGGCTGTATCTTCAGAACAGGAGTCTCCTACCTTTAGGTGTGATAGGAAAAAAATGGATCCTGAGACTGACAGTGCAAACTGGGGTCTTTGAGGGCTGGCTATTATGGAATGTTGTTAGTGAAAGCAAAAATAACCAAAATTGGGAACAGACCTCAATGAATCAGCAAGTTTTTAATTAAACAATAGAAGGGTACATTTTCATGAGAAAAAAATGGCAACTGGTTACATGAAAGGTCTGATTTTTATGGGGTTTATCAGAATGTATAGTGTGACTTAATCATTAGAGACTTAAATATATACACTTAATCGTTGTAGAATGGGAAATTGTGAAAGTTCAGAGCCCATTGTTTCTGGGAAAGGGTGAAAATCCAAAGTCCACTGTTTTCCCTCTCCCCTGGGAGTCCATTGTCCTTCTTTCTCCCTGAGGATTGTTGTTACTCTTTTTCTCTGGGGGTTGTTGTTTTCCATATTCTTCATTCCAGACTCTGGAAGGGCATAATGAATTGGGGCATCAATATCAAGTCTGGCTGCTTCCCACTGAGAAGGGGCAAAGGAACCCCCTTTCAGAGTTCTGGGAGATAATATGGAGATCCCAGTGCTAGGGCTGAGGAGGGGTGCACATAGAAGGAGCCTCAAAGTCCTTGTTGGTGAAGTCTCTTTTTTGTGGTTCCAAGGAGTCAGATTATGAGCTCAGGAGGAGAATGGCTCTGATGTGTTTCTGCGAGGCAGTTTGAGCTGAACAGTTCACCTTACTAAGAAGCTGTTTCTGTACAAAATTAAGAATATGGAGAGGAAAGGTTATTATAAGAAAGATGAAGGTTAACTGGTTTGCTGGTACTAGGAAAGGATAAGGTTTCAGTGGGAGGAATCTTGCTTCAGGGTATGGCAGGGGTCTTGCAGTAAGCAGGTCCATTGGCATTTTAGCAAGCCACACCCATTTCCAAGAGCCTGTGTGGCTTCAGTGGGTCACACCCATCTCCAGTGCTGTGCTGAACTTGTGATGGAGCAAGGTAGGAAACCACATGAACCAGGTGTTCTCAAACCAGCTGGGTTGCTGCTGGGAGTTCCTGATATTAGCCTTTCCTGCCTAATGGCTTCAACATTGTGTCAGTTCATGCACAGTTCATGGATGGCTTCCCACAAATATCTTTATCAGAAAGTAGTGTAGTAGATTGCCAAAGGAAATAACAGAGCCAAGCCATTTGGCTGCCTGAATTTAAAAATGGCACTTTTTTCTCTTTTGGTCACAAACCAGTTTCCCATTTGGTCATCAGGCCAGGTATGTATACAGAAAACTATTCTTAAACTGTGGTTAACTATTAACTTAAGCGAGGACATTTGCCAGCTAGTTGTACCTCTAATTTTTTTTACATGTTCCCTTTGTCCTTTTGGGTCCTCATACTCACAAGACCATGACTTCATATTATGTTCCTCAGCTTGAAGTGGGAGGTAAGCCTTTTAGTGCTCTGGGTGATGTCTCCACTAAAGAAAATGAATAATTTTGATTTTTGAACTAGGACAAGTGAGGGGCAGTTTTCTCTAATTGAGACAGATTTTCTGATCTTTTTCTTGCTAGATGAGGGGAGTCTAATTTTAAAGTTAGGGGAGCACTATCTTGAGAATCTCTCATAATGGGTCCCTGTTTAAGAGGCAGACAGTATGGACAATATTGAGGTAGAAGCAATTAGAAACAGAGGCAAATAGTTGTTGATATTTGGTACCCCTGAGGGCTGTCTGGGTCTTACTCAGGACGTGAGACATTCATGAAGCATCAGGGAGTGACCCTGGCCAGCTGCCTTCAGTTGTCTCAAGCTTTCCTCTGTCCCACACACCAAATTTCTCTCACAGGAAAGAAACTGAAGCAAGTCAGGACCAACATTCCCAACACCTGAGTGAAGGGGTATCCAATTCACCTCTTGATTTTAAATGAAGAAAGGGGATGGGGGTCAGGATCTGATCTAGGGGGTTTATGGAGTGGGGAGTCAGCAAGAATTAATGTAGAGCAGAGCAGGGCTGGCATAAAGAGGGCTATAAGTGAAGGTAAAAGATAGCTTAGAGGTAGGAAACCTCAGACCATTTGCCATTTCCCTGGAGGAAATTGTCTAAATCCTGGAGAATTTTTGGATTAAAGGTTCCAAATTCCAAATTTGGACTATTGACTAGGTTGTCTAATTTAGATTGTGGCCAGATCTGAGTACTGAGCCTAATGAGGCATCTAATTTTGAGGTCAGTTTGGAAGTAGAGGGTCTTAAAATTATTAATGAGACAACCTAATGGAGAGTCCCATGGAATAGACTAGGTAGCTTCCATACTGGAGAACTTTGACCAGGATGACATTTGAGATCAAAGAATTCTTTAATGTCTAATTGCCACTGGATAGAAGTTGCCATACGAGACTGAGAAGGCATCCCCTGCTACTATCTCTGGGGCAGGAGGACTCTTAAGATCCTGACGATCCAAATGCAAGATCTTGGGCAGGATAACTTCTGTGAAAACCGGCAGGGATCTTACCTCCATCTTGGATTGTCTCCCATAAGATTTTGGAGGACAAATCACATCCAAACCATAACAAACATCATTTAATAAAGGAAAATCAATCTTATGTATGAATATCAGAAACATGGAAAGTAAGAAATGATAAAAGAAGAAAAGAAATAATATCTAGGTACATATAATGGACTATTCTCTTGATATTTTAAAAGTATGCTTATATGTTTGAAAACAAAATTTATGTGATTCTCAGTGCATTCAGAAGTAATTTTTAAGATAATTATATCATAAAAGGAGAGCTTAAAGGGAATTTATTAAGTAATCTTTCTACTTTCTATTAGAAATGATATAATATTCATATTAGTAGATTATAAAAAATTAAGCACATGTAACACCTTAAGTCACCAGTAAATGACATTACAAGACATATACTAAAAAAATTATAAATTTCAGAAAGCCTGATAATCCACAGAAAGGCAGGAAAGGGGAACTAGGAATAAAAATGGTGGGAATAAAGGGAAAGCCAATACTAATATGTAAGATATAAAGCCTAATGTATCAGTAATTATGTTAAGTATAAATGAAATGGGAGTTTTGAGATGAGACTAAATTCCTCACTTCTCTGGGTTCCTCATTTCCTCTGGGTTCTTGTCTTGCAAATTTTGGGGAATAAAATCCATGGTCAATCACAGAAGGGAAGAGTAAACAGAGCAGGATTTATTTAAGCGAGATAGAACTTTCACCATGCCAGAGGGGACCTGATAGCAGAAAAACCCACTTTGGTGTGCCAGCTGCAAGGTCAGGCAGTCGTGAACAAAAGGGGGCAGATTTTAAAAGCCTGCTAAATGAGGCTTTATTGAGATTTTGCTCTGGGGAAGAACCCTCAGACCAACAGATTGGGTCTAAGGAGAAGCACAGGGGCTCGATTGGACCAGAATTTTTATTGGGTTTAGGGCAGGAAAGGAGGGCTTGGGACAGGAAAGGGGGTTTTTAGAGTCCCTTGTCCAACTGGGGTTAGTTGGGGAAGCCAGCTAAGATCCAGGATTGGCCAGAAGACCCTGCTGACTGGTTCAGTTGACACGTGATTGGTGGTTCTTTCGCATGTGTGGGTTGTTTAATCACCTCCAACAGACCTAACATCCTGACCTTTTTGATGATATAGAGTGGTGAATTTCATCTGCCTACTTCTTGCTGGCTAGGGGTGCTGGGAGGAAGAGGGTGGCTCGGGAGTCAGTTCGATGGGAAGGTGACTGTAGGGGTATAGGAGCATCTGGGTGTAGGTCACTGGCAATTTCACCCATGCTCTTTCAGGTGAACATGAGGAGGTAGGGAGCAATCATTAATAGAAGCCCTATGACTAATATAGGAGTGAGAATGGGAGTCAGCCACGTAATGAGGGTTGAGTTTAGCCAGCCTGGCCAAGGGTCATTTGATTGTTGGTATTTAAGCCTTTCACCCAAATGACAGAGAGTGTCGACATTCTTTTCAGCCAATCCAGTTTCATTGATATAATAGCAGTATTCTTCTTTCAGAAATAGACATCTTCCTCCTTTGTCTGCTGTCAGGAGATCTAGGGCTTGACAGTTCTGTAATGAAACTTGGGCAATAGATGCTATTTGTCTTTGTAGGGAAGCAAGAGAGCAGCTGATGCCTCTACCGCTTCCTTAAGTTGTTGTCCAGGCTTCTGAGTAGCTATTACTGCTGAACCAAGTCCTCCTGTCCCCAGTCCGGAGACAGCAAGTGAGGAGGCCAGGGGGAGTCCAACTACTACTGGTAGAAAGATGACCATCTTGTCCTGGAAAGGGAGGTAGTAACAATCCATGTAAATTCAGTCTCACTGTACAGAGTTAATTGAGGGACCAAGGTGGAAGGAACACAAAAAGCAAAGGGCATGTTGAGGCTCACATTTTTCATTAGGGTAACATTGCACCAGAAAAAAGAACCTTGGCAGAACAAAAGTTGGGGAAGAAATTCAAATGATCTGGTCACAGGGTTGCTGAACCAGAGGAAATGTATGAGCAGGGGAAATTCCCCAATGAGTTACAAAAAAGAGGGAATTTCTCCAAGGCTAGAGAGCAGGCTCCTTGGGGTATGGTTGAGTTATTGAGAGGAATATAAATGGGAATCAGAGTTAATAGAGTATGATCCAAACCTGGTCCAAACCTGCATAGAGGAAACGGTCTGAAATGTTATTAACTTTGTATAAATTGAGAAGCTGAAGGACCTGGTATATTAGGGCCATCCATGAGAAAGGGTCAGCTTTAGGATGGACAACTGAATTCATCTGCATCCAGTTGGTGTTGGAGTTCCTTCTCTTGCTCCAGGATGGTTATGTGAATTTGAGGGAACACTTGTATATAAGTTCTCCATATTCTGATAGAGGCTGAAGTTTTCTTGGAAAAAAACCCAAGAATAAAATTTACCATCAACACCAGAAGCCCATTTTGAGTCCCATGGGTCCCAAATAGTTAATTTGGTGACCGACCAATTGCAGCCAGTGGAAGGACAATTGCCTTGACCCATGAACTGAGAGTGGGTGGTGCCATCCTGCTGCCATGTTGCTTGGATGTAGAAGCGCCATCTGTGGTTTGGGATAGAAGCTTCAGAGAGATTAATGATTAGTAAAATAAGAAGGTTGGCAAGAAATCTTGAGTTCGGTGGGCTCAAGTGTGGTGGAAGTCCAGGACTGGACATTTGGAACAGATGATTTTTTAAGGCAGGAGACATGGCACCAGGGGGAGTGGCCCAAATGCTTGGCCTCCGTTGGGGTAGTAACTATGGTGGTCTTTTCAAGCAAGGTTTCAATGATTGAGGTTGCAGCTCTCAAAGTAAAACTACATCACCCAGTTGAAGAGGGTCTGATTCAGTTTGTGGTTGTGCTAGGATTGAGGTAATGGATGTAACAGGAAGAAACCCATCTACGTGTTCCCTTAGAAGTTTGTGTAAAAGTGTGAGATAGGGCGAGAGGAGTGACTGGAAAGTTTGGTTGATTAAGAAAGGGTGCCCATAGAGTATCTCAAAGGGGCTGTCCTGAGGGGCTCTAGGGGTTGCCCAAATTTGGGTGAGGGCCAATACCAGGAGATTGGGTCAGGACAGTCTGAGTTCAATAGCAAGTTTAGTGAGATGATCCTTGAGAATGCAGTTAGCCCTCTTAACCTTACCCAAGGATTGAGGTCGGTAAGGGGATATGGAGCCTCCAAATGATGTTGAGGCCTTGAAGACTAGATGAACAACCTGAGAAGTGAAGGCCTGGCTGTTGTCTCACTGGATGGAAGTGGGAAGTCCAAACCCACTACCTGGAGCATTACCCCGTGCTCAGAGAGGGTGATGGAAGTCCTCGAGTCTGGGCTTCTTCAGACTTCTGTGAACCCCAATAGTTCAAGAGAAGGGACCGCCTGGCTGGTTATAACCCTGCATGGAGGCGCCGAAGAAGGGCCAGCCATGGGGCGGACAGTCCCTCTTCCAATGTCCTGTTTGCTTATAGGTGGGGCATAGCCTGGAGTGAGGGGGGGCATGGGTTTGGGCATTGGTAAGCCCAGTGACCTTCACATCCACATTTGAAGCAAGCCCCTGGCGGAGAGGAATGCTGGTTCCCTCATGAAGATTTTGCTGGAGCTGAAGGCCTCAGAGCCACTGCCAAAGCCTGGGTTTGGAGGATTACCTTTTTCTGCATTTGAGCCTGCTTTAAAGGCCATTTTCACCAGATCTTGGATAAGGGTCTGAGGGCCTTCCTCATCTCATTTGAGCTTTGGGTTAGCTGGTAAGAGGGCCCGGTGGGACTGGGTGTGGGCACTGACAGGAGAAGAGAGGAGTGAGTAGGTGGAGGAATCCATTGTGGGGGGAGGGAGAAGGGTTTATCAGTAGAAGAGGTGGGTGGAGGAATCATGGCTGCAGGATAGGAGGATGGAGAGAAGGGGGAGGGTCCTGGAGTGGAAGAGGAGGAGCTGTGGTGAGTGGGGGAGGAGGAGCTATGGTAGCAGGAGGAGGGGGAAGGAAGGTGCAGGTGTTAGAGGGGAGGAGGGATTGGATTGGCCTGAGTAGGGAGGGGGAAGACAGGAATGTGGGGCTGAGAGCTGCTTCAGTGGTTCTGAGAATATGGAAGGAGAGGTTGAAGAACATTGGGAGAGGGTTTTGGGATTTTCCCTAGCAAGGAAGATTTGAGCAGTAGAACAGATAGCACAGAGGGTGAGATGGGAGTGGACCTCAAAAAGCCTGAATATGCCTCCAGATGTAAGGGACTTCTGCCCACTTCCCTGTCTGGCAACAGAAATTGTAAAATTCAGTGAGTATTTAAAATCAAGAGTTCCTTCTGGGGGCCATTGTGACCCACTGTTTGAGTCACACTGGAGCCAGGCCACAGTGGAATAAAAGACCAGGCAGATACAGCATTGGTCTTGAGTGAGTCCTAATTTGGCAAAATTTGAATATAGACACCTAAAGGAGTTTTGGGGTCTAAGGAGGACTTGGTGTTTCCCATGACCTTCCAGTATGCTTGGGGGTGGGTGGGAGCAGAAAAAGGCATCCCAAATTCTGATTGCATTCACCTGAGGAACCCATACAGGCCGGGTAGGGGTTGAAGTGTCCCTGCAATCCAACCGGAGGCCCAAATGGATTGGAATGGCTCACACAAGAACTGGTCTTGGCAGTTCCCGGGGCCTTGAACAGAATGGGTGGGGATCTATGGCAGGTGTGTGACTTACAGATAGACCTCCAGATAGAAAGGGGCTGGAAGGTCAGGGGAAACAAGGGAACCTACCCCACTCCTGTCAGCCCAGATGAAGGGAGAGGGAAAGAAAGAGCAGCTTAGGAATTTCCTGGTAAGTTTGAAGAGGAAGGTGGACTTCTCTCCCAGATGTAAGGTATGGGGGAGGCCCGAAAAGCCCTCCTGGGTTTTGGCACCAGATGTAAGGTCAGGCAGGGGCAACCAAAAGGAGGCAGATTTTAAAAGGCTGATGAACGAGGCTTTATTGAGATTTTGCTCAGGTGGAACCTTCAGATCAACAGATTGGGTATAGGAGAAGTGTGTGGGGCTCAACAGGACTAGAATTTTTATTGGGCTTAGGGTGGGAAGGGAGGGCTTGGGACAGGAAAAGGGGTTTTTAGAGTTCCTTGTCCTACCTGGGTTGGAGGGGAAGCTGGTTAAGATCTAGGATTTGCCAGGAGACCCTGCTGATTGACAGGCAGTTCTGTTGGTGCCTGATTGGTGGTTCTTTCGCACATGCAGGTTGCTTAATCACCTCAAGCTGATGTAACACCAACTTAGGAGTTTATGTATGGTTTTGGGCAGAGTATGGAGCAAAATCTGTGTAAAATAGGTATTGAAAAAGACATCCTGGCTACCATCAGGGTTCACTTCCATTCTCATTTCAATGACCCATCCTCCTTCTTATAATATTTATTGGGGTTCACCATCACCTTTCGTTTTCCATCACTGGGACAAAGGAGTTGGCTAGAGGTGTTCCTACAGGTGAGCCTCAAGGTTTTTTACATTTGAAGTAGATCTTGATGGTGCTCTTTAGATTAACCTTCAGGTGTGGTTGAATGGGGTCCATTACCCCATAACTGCCTAGTCATTTTACTATCTATTCTATTTTATTCTCATTCATAAACATTCCAAACACATTAGTTAAAGGTAATTAACAGAATGAATAAAATTAACCTGACCTAACTATGTAGGAAACTCATTTTAAAAATAATACATAGGCAGTTTAAAAGTAAAATGATAGGATTTTGGAGAGATAACAAAAGTTGCTTACAAAACTAAAATAATGAGATTATCCTGGATTACATGCATGAGCCTGATGTGATCTGAAAAGTATATAAAAGCTGAGGAAGAAAGAAGTGTAAGTGAGGATATCTACAGTAGAACAGGAATTCAGAGCCACATGGCAGAAGGTGAAATCAGAGTTATTTCAAGACTGATAAAGATTTGTCGCATCAGTTTTTGCCAATGTAGACACTTATGTGCAAGGACATAAGACAGGTTTCTAAGGAGCTTACTGTGGCAAATTGATGACAAGCAGCTAGGAAATGGTGGCCTCACATACAACCACAAAGAGTTGAATTTAGATAACAACTTAGCTTAGAAGCAGATTATTCCTCATAATTTCCGGTATGAAAATTGATAATTTCCTTGATACTGTGATTTTTAATCTAGAGAGATTACTGTTGAATTTGTGACATATAGAAACTGCAAAATAATAATTTTGTATTGTTTTAAGCTAGTAAAATTATGGCTTTTTGTTATGGCAGCAGTAGAAAGTGAATATGCTAATCCAAGAAAACTGGCTTGGTTGTATTGTTACCAGATAATCTAAGAACTCAGAAGAAACAAAATAATTAATGTCAAAGAGAAATAATATGTAATGATAAAAGAATCACTCCACTAGAGAATACATAACAGTCTTAATATGCATACCTTCAAAAAAGAGTTTCAAAAACATAAAGCAAACACTGAGAGAACTAAATGGAACTGTAGACAAATTCACATTTATATTTGGGATTTAAACACTTCTATATAATGAGTCAATATTGAAAAGGAAATCATCAAAGATACTTAGGATTTAGATTAAAGGATGTAGAACTGAACCCCACCATGATCTAACAGGATATAATTAATGTTTATGGAATACTTGAGTTAACACAACACACCACAGATTGTTTTCAACAGCATATAGAATATGCACCACTACGAGTCATACCTCAAATTATTAAAAAAGGGAAATCTTATGAAAGATTAAAATAATTGAAACCTCACAGATAGTATTCCCCAAATACAATGAAATGAACCTAGAAATCAAAGATAGCAAACTTGCCAACAATTGGAATATAAATATAGCAGCAAACTTGCCAACAATTGGAAATTAAACAATATAACTATAAAGCCATATATAGGTCAAAGAAGATATTGCAATGCAAATTTAAGACTAAGTGAATGAAAAACAAAGTAGAACAGAATTCAAATATGTAGGATGCAGCTAAAGTAGTGATTATAAGAATTTATGGCACTGATTGCTGAAAGCACAGAAAAAGGAATACAAAAAGAAAAAGAAAATGAAGGCAGACTTTAGTGGACCAGTGATGCTTTATTAAGCAATGGAGGAGCACATTTTTGAGGGGAAAATGGTGGCAGGCTGTAAGAAGTGTCTGGATTCAATAGGGCTTTAGCAGGGCCAAGTCATGGGAGGAGTTGGTCAGTTATTTTAGGTGGGCTCATTTAGGGTGGTGCAGGAATGCAGGTAGGAAAGTTCCCTGTGGCCTATGGTACTGGGAACAGCGGGTTTAGCTAGGTGGGGTCCAGATGTGAGTTCTTTTTGTGTTCTCCCTGTTAGCACAAAAGAACCTGACCAGACACAAACTTTATGGATCAGCAAAATCCTTTATTCAGGAAAAAATCCTTTATTAATCAATCAATATAATCTAATCAACATTTATAGAACACTATAAATTAAAAACAGGAGAATAAACTTTTTTTCAAGATACCTTGTGATACATAACAAGATAGACCATATCCTATTTGATAAGACAAACCTCAACAAATTGAAAAAATTACCATCTCACTATGTGCTTTCTGACTATGATGTTAACTATTACATTTATGACCAGAAATCAGGAAGAGAAGGACAACAGAAAAGCTCCAAATACTTCAAAAGTAAAAAACATACTTCTAAATAATTGATGAGTCAAAGAGGAAATCTCTAAAGAAATTTTTTATTTATCTATTTATTTATTTTATATTCATAATTTTTTTCTAAAGAAATTTTTAAAGATGTAATTGAATTAAAATAAAAATATAACATTTCAGAATTTGTGAGGCAGAGCTAAAGCAATGTTGCTAGTTAAATTTACAGCTCTAAGTGGATACATGAGAAAATAGGAAAAGTCACATTAGTAATCCAAATCATACCATAAGAACCTAGGTATAAGGCTGGGGCTGTAGCTCAGTGGCAGAGTGCTTGCCTTGTACATATGAGGCACTGAATTCGATCCTTAGCACCACATAAAAAATAAACAGATAAAATAAAGACATGATGTCCTTTTGCAACTACAAAAAAAATTTTAAAAAGAACCTAGGTATAGAAGAGAAAAATAAAGAATATCTACAAACAACCATACATGTGGCATTATAACTTAATGGTGAAAGACCAACTTAATTCTCCTTAAGACCAGGAACAAGGCAAGGACATTCACATTCATTACTGGTATTTTATGTATTTTCTATTTTACGTAATAGAAACTCCCCCCAGTATAATAAGGTAAGAAAGACAATAAAAGCCTTGGGTATTATTTTTAAATAAAGAATGCTATCTCTTCATAAAGATATGTTTGTCTACATAAAAAAACATCCATGGAATCTGTAACTCTTAGATCTAATATGAAGAGGCAACAACATTGCAAGCTATAAGACTGACTTTAAAAATTGGTTGTTCTATATATTAGTAATAAACACATGGGAGCTATAGTTATAATATATATTATTAGATAGTAGAATACTAATACTTATAATTGCTTTTTAAACTCTAAATTATGTAAATCTACATCTAATAAATTGTGCAAAAGATTCATAAGCTGAAAAGTAAAAACAATAATAAATAAAGTAAAAGAATAGCTAAATAGTGAAACATAACTTGTTCATGAATTAAAAGACATGGCAATGATATCAATTCCCCTCAAATTGATATATAGATTTAACACAGTTTCCATCAAAAAAAAATTTTTTTTGGTACTGGGGATTGAACGCAAGAGCACTTGACCTCTGAGCTACACCCCCAACCCTATTTTTTAAATATATTTTTTAGTTGTAGTTGGACATAATACCTTTATTTTACTTACTTATTTTTATGTGGTGCTGAGGATCGAACCCAGTGCCTTGCATGTGCTAGATGAGTGCTCTAATGCTGAGCCACAACCCCAGCACCCCCCACAGCCCTATTTTGTATTTTATTTAGAGACAGGGCCTCACTGAGTTGCTTAGCACCTCAACATTGCTGAGGCTGGATTTGAACCCAGGATTCTCCTGTCTCAGCCTGGCATGTACCACCATGCCAGGCCTATCAAAATCTTAAGCAAGATTTTTTTCTTAGTTAATTATATCTTAAAATTCATATGAGAAGGCAAAGGATAAGTTAGAATAACTAAAATAATTTTTAAAATAATAAAAAGGGAAGAATTGATTTACCAGATTTTAATACATTATTTAGCTATAGTAATCAAGACTGTGTGATAATGGTGGCTAGATGAACAAATGGATGAATACAATCGAATAGAGACCATAGAAATACCTCCATGTAATTATGGACAATTCATTTTCAACAAAGTTTCAAAAGTAATTCAATGCAAGAAGGATAGATTTTGCAACAAGTGGTACAGAGGCAATTGAAGGTTCATTAGAGTAAAAACTCAACTTCAAATTAAACCTCACATCTTATATAAAAACAAATTCAAATGGAACATAGATATTCAGGCAAACTTTATACTCCAAAACTTTTTAAAGAAGATATAGGAGGAAATTTTGGGGACCTATGGTTTGATGAAGATAGTTTTTAGATATTACACTAAAAAGCACAATGCATAAAAAATTGATAAATTATACTTCACTAAAATTTTTAAAATAAACTTTGATTAGTATTCTCAGAATGAAAATAAAAGTTGTCACTGTCAAAAAATATTTGCAAACCACCTATATGATAAAATATTAATATCTACAATTTCTCAAAGATTCTAACAACACAAGAGTTAAAAAAGCAAACTAGGAGCTTAGGGTATAGCTCACTGGGAGAGCACATGGTTAGCATGAACAAGACCCTGAGTTCAATCCCCAGCACTGAAGAATAATAATAATGATAACAATTAGGAAATGAGCAAAAGACATGAGGGTCATTTCACTGAAGAGGGTATACAGATAGTAAATAAACGCATAGAAAGAAATACAATTTCACTAAGTATCAAGGATATGAAAATCAAAGACCATTGTGGGATATTACTACATACCTTTCAGAATAGTGAATATCTTTTGAAATGTAACAATACCAAATGATGGCAATTATGCATAGAAAATGTATCACTTATACATGCTGGTGGGAATATAAAATAGCACAGTAACTAGAAATCATTGGAAACTTAAAAAACAAACCAAAAAAAACTAAACTAAACTAGCACTCACCATGCAATGTAGCAATTATACACGTGGACATTTATCCCAGAAAATGGGAATGTATTACCACCAGAAGACCTGTACACAATTGTTTATCACAGCTTTGTTTGTAATAGCCAAAAACTAGAAACAACCAAAATTTCTTAACAATAGGTGAATATTTAAGCAAACAGTGGGATGTTCATACCATAAAATAAAAAGGAACAAATTATTGATACATGCAACAATTTGGATAGATCTTGAGGCCATGCTTTTGAGGGAAAACAATTTGATATCCAAAAGATCACATACCATATGATTCTATTAATATAATACTCTCAAAATGTTAAAATGCTAGAGTTGATGAACAAAGTAGTGGTTGCTACGTATTAAGCATAGTTGGGAGGAGGGAGTAAGTGCTAGGAAATTTCCATTCTGCTTGTTTACACAATCCATATGAGTGATAAGTTTTTTTCCCATCCTTTCACCTTCAGCCTGTGGATATCTTTGCCCATGAGGTGAGTCTCTTGAAGACAGAATATTGTTGGGTCTTGCTTTTATTATCTGCCAATCTATGTCTTTTGATTGATCAGTTTATGCCATTAACATTCAAGGCTATTATGGAGATATCATTTGTATTCCCTGTCATTTTGATTTATTTCTGGTTTTTGATTTGTCTTAGTTTCTCCTTTGATTGAATGTTCCTTTAGTATAATCTTCCCTTTGCTGGTTTTCACTTCATCCTCATAGAATATTTTGTTGAGAATGTTCTGTAGTGTAGGCTTTCTAGTTGCAAATTATTTTAATTTTTGTTTATCATGGAAGGTTTTAATTTCATCTTCAAATCTGAAACTTAATTTTGCTGGATATAAAATTCTTGGTTGACATTCATTTTCTTTCAGAGCTTGAAATATATTATTCCAAGACCTCCTAGCTTTGAGGCTCTGGATTGAGAAATCAGTTGATATCCAAATTGGTTTTCCCCTACATGTAATTTGTTTTTTTTTTTCCCCTCACAGCCTTTAAGTTTTTATGTTTATTCTCTGTGTTAGTCATTCTCATTATAATGTGTCTTGGTGTGAGTCTGCTGTAATTTTGTACATTTGGGGTCCTTTAAGCCTCTTGAATTTGATTTTCCATTCTTCAGGTTTGGGGAATTTTCTGCTACCAAAACATTGAAAAGATTGTACATTACTTTGGTTTGTATCTCTGCCCTTTCAGCTGTTACAATAACTCTTAAATTTGATCTTCTCGTGCTATCCCGTAATTTTTGGATGTTCATTTCATAGTTTCTTATTATCTTCTCTACATGGTCAACTCTACTTTTATGGTTATATATTTTGTTTTCATTGTCTGAAGTTCTGTCTTCTAAGTGGTCTAATCTGTTGGTGATGCTTTCTATTGAATTTATAATTTGGTTTATGGATTCCTTCATTTAGAGAATTTCTGCTTTTTTTCACAATCTCTAACTCTTTATTGAAGTGAAATTTTACTTACTGTATTTTTTCTTTTATTTCACACCTTATACTATCCTTTACATCAGAGATGAATTTAACTATATACAATACGCACTCCTTCTTGGACACTTCTTTTACTGTGTTATCAGTGGCTTCTGTTGCTGATGCATATTGGTTTGTTTGGGGTGCTTTATTCCCTTGTTTTTTCATGTTGTTAGTGTGCTTTCCCATCTAGAAGTATGGATCTAAGGCAGCACAAATTCTATCCTGTAGACCTATATTGTATAATGAAAAATACAAATTCTTATCAGATAAATGCAGTCATGCTAATATGTTGGCTAATTTCTTTATGATCTTTATATATGTGTATGCATATATATATATATATATATACAACAAATACATTATGTATACATATTACTGTTATGTATTTAACATCTGTTACATGTCAAATGTAGGGAACATGCAGTTTATGTACATTTTCATACTTAATTTTTGTTATAAACTTATTTACATCCTAATTCTAAAAATTGAACCACAAAATCATTTTTAAAAGTAGTAAAAATATCTTACAACTATTAAGTTTTTGACTATTGGAGTAAACATTCAAACTGGCACTCTCATTAGCTTCCCACCATACGGTACACAGAACTATATATACCCATATATGCAGACATACACAGGCATACATCACAGAAATGTTCACATTCATTAATTTAACAAAATTATTATTTTGATCATCTTTATGTAATCCTGAAATTTTGTGGTCAGTGACATAATTTATTGAAACAAAATTTTTCCCCTCAGTACTGGGAATTGAAAACAAGGGGACTCTACCTTTGAGCTATACCCCAAACCTTTTTATTTGTTTTATTTTGAGACAGGTTCTAGTTAAGTTATGGAGGACTTAAAGCCAGATTTAAAGTTAGATAGTCAGTGTAGTTAGGTAAATCAGGTCTAATATCGAGTAAGATCCAAAATGGAGGCCATGTTGAGAATAAATTCCGGGAAAAGCAGAACAACTCTTGGAATGTTAATGAAGTCCTGGAAAAGCCTAAGGCCCAGAGCCCATCCCAAAGAAGTGTTAATGAAACAGCTCCCAGAAAACTTGAAGATGCTGACTCAAAAGTCCTTCCTGCCCAGATTACTTCTTTGGTCCACCTGTGCCCCACCCTTAGGGCCTTCCCACCTACATTCTATCACTGAAAGAACTAAAAAAGGGGGAACACATTTGCCCTTCAATGGATTCCATCTCTTGGGTCCCCTTCTTCCTCTGGGAGAAGTCTTTTCTGTTGTCCTTTAATAAACTTCTACTTTCCACTCTGACCTTGCCTCGACGTGCTTCTCTGGTGTTAACTTCAACATTGGGGAAGCAAGGATTCATCACCAGTCAATAGCTGTAACACTTCTTCCTCAGCCTCCCACATTGTTGGAATCACAGGCATGTGCCATAGTGCTTGACCTACTGAAACAAATCTTAAACATTATTTACATGCTATTTTATAAGAATAGATTACTTGAGTGAACCTAGAATACTGACTTTCCTCAAGTGTCATGGACATAGAGGGAAAGGTATCAGAGTTGAGAATGAAACCAAAGCTGGGGACATGCAAGAGAGACAGTAATGAAACCCATGAACATAACTAATGTTAAGTACATGGGAATATATGATAAATGCCATTTGAATTGAATAAGTCTATGAACTTACAAATTACTCAGCAAATATATGGTACTTGGTATCTTTATTTACAAAATAAATAATAAATTATTTACATATTTTGGTTAACCTGATTGATTTTTTTAATGTGTACTTCTAGTTTTCAAAAACCTTGAAGATTTAAGGGCCTATTAAATAATAAATATGATCAGTCATCCTCAGATACTTTACAAAAATAGTTTCCTTTCTTAATAATCACTGGGATGGATACAAGGAAACTAATCATTGAAATCATTTAAACTCAACCTCAGTGTTTCAGTTACACAGTATTGAATATTCATTAACATTATTCATTATAGAATTGGCTTAGAAATTGAAAACTTGTTATTCTTGATCTTTATCATCATAGTACCTGTAGGCATCTAGATGCTATTGCATCAGAAAATGCCTACTTCTCTTTCTCTCTTTTTTCTTCTCCTTTTTTTTTCCTCTTTTTTTCGTGTGTGTGTGTGTGTGTGTGTGTGTGTGTGTGGTTTTGTAAATGAATCCAGAGCCTGTTGCATGCTAGGCAGGTGGGTGTACCACTTATCTACATCTCCAGCCCCCTATTCTTTTTTTATTTGTATGATATCTATATATTTGCTTTTAATATCAATAAAGTATACTTACCTTTGGCTTATCTTTACTTTGAATATTTTATAGGAAGCTGTAATGTAAAATAATTTATTTTTTATATAACTGATTTGGCTAGAAAAATTTAATTAATTGGATAGACTACAGAAACTTTACATAAATCATTTCTTCCTTTCAGTCACTTATTTTCTAGGATTTCTGTAGCAATCCAGTTCCAAGTCTCATCTATGCCATTAGAAACGTCTACAGTATTATTTGGATTTGTGATTCACTCTCATTCTCTAATCTCCTTCAGCTACTGCTAGTGATTGATTTTTACAATAATTAGTGAAGGGTTATGGAAAATAATATTCCTACAAGACAGCCCCTAAAGAAAAATGGAAAGACAGTGCAGCTCAGGGGAAATTAGCCAAGCATTAACCTCTCCCAGTAAATCCTTTCACCAAAACAATGGGCCCTGAATGCTGGGCTCTGGAATTTGACCTTCCCCCATTGCAAGTTAGTCCTAAATTGAGGCTCTGTAAACATTGAAACTCTGGGAAACAATGAATCCCAGAGAAAGAAAAGCAATGAGAAAAAAAAAAAAAAAAAGATTTGAGTACTTATCCCTCTGGATCTGGGCTCCCATCTCTCCAGGCAACAATGAGTTTCAGCCTTTTTACAACTGCCTTCCTGAGTTAAATTTTTAACCTGCACAACTAGCCCCTGACTGTTTGAAAGGCACGTCCATGGTTTCTAATGATTAAACCACCCTCATTGTATCCTATAAAACTAAAGTTCTCTCTATAACCAACAGCCATTTTCACATCCAGAAAATGAGCCCCTATAGTGCCCCAGTCCTTGAAAGAATAAACCAGCTTCTCTGAATCTGTTGAGGTCTGCGTCTGTCATTTTGTGCTTATAATTAGTCTATTATCTAATTTATAGCAGCACACAGAATATATTGTAATCATCATAATTATTTGAATTATATGATCCACTGAGATTTTAGTGATTTCATTGTCCACTTCTAATTAATTAATGGTTGCTTCCATTCCCATTTATTTGTCCTTAATTTGGAGGCAGAATCTGTCAGATCAGGTGGGGGAGGCTTTATTAAGATATCACTCCCGGGCGGAAATCCATCAGACCCACAGAGGGGTCAAGGGAAGGGTCTGAGGAGAAACCGCGTGGAAGCTGGACTGGACTGGACTTTTATGGGGCTTACAGCAGGAAGGGAAGGGCTTGGGACAGGAAAAGGTGTTCCTAGGGTCTCTTGCCCCCTTGGGGTTGGTCAGGGGAGTTGGCTGAATTCCAGGATTGGCCAGGGGGGGTCCTGTTGATTGACAGGCATCAGTCAGGAGATCTGGTTGATTGACAGGCGTTTCCGCCGGCATCTGATTGATGTTCTTTTCCGGCGCGGGCTGCTTTGTTCTAAGTTGCCACTAAGTCGCCACCAAGTCGCCACCACCGACCTAACATTCCAGCCTTTTTGGTGATATAGGGCGGCAAATTTCATCTGGCTACTTCCTGCTTGTTTAGGGGCGTCGTCGGGGAGGGGGAGTGGCTCGGGTATAGGTTCGGTGGGAAGGTGACTGTAGGGGTGTAGGAGCATCTGGTTGTAGGTCACTCTGGCAATTTCACTCATGTGCTTTCGAGCGAACCTGAGGAGTCAGGGAGCAATCATTAGTAAAAGTCTTATTACTAAAATAGGAGTGAGAATGGGAGTCAGCCAAGCAATAAGGGTTGAGTTTAGCCAGCCTGGCCAGGGGTCATATGATGGTTGCTGTTTAAGCTTTTCACCCAAACGACAGAGGGTGTCAACATTCTTTTCTGACCAATCCAGTTTCATTGATATAATAGCAGCATTCTTCTTTCAGGAACAGACAGGTTCCTCCTTTATCTGCTGTGAGGAGATCTAGAGCTCCATGGTTCTGCAATGAGACTTGGGCAAGAGATGTTATTTGCCTTTGTAGGGAAGCAAGAGAAGCGGCTAATGCCTCTGCGCTTCCCGAAGTTGTTGTTCAAGCTTCTGAGTAGCGGTTACTGCATAACCATGTCCTCCTGCCCTGAGTCCAGAGGCAGCGAGGCAGGAGGCCAGGGAGAGTCCAACTACTTACTACTGGTAGAAAAACAGCCCTTCTTGTCCTGGAAAGGGAGGTAGTAACAAGCCATGTTAATTCAGCCTCACTGTACAGAGTTAATTGGGGAACCAAGGTGGAAGGAACACAAAAAGCAAATGGCATGTTGAGACTTAGATTTTTTGTTAGGGTACCATTGCACCAGAAAAAGAACCCAGGCAGAGCAAAGGTTAAGGAAGAAATTCGAACAATCTGGTCACAGGGTGCAGAACCTGAGGAAGTGTAGCAGCAAGAGAAATTCCCTGATGAGTTACGAAAAAGAGGTACTTCCTCAAAGGCTGGAGAGGGAGGTCCTTGGGGTCTAGATGAGGTATTGAGTGGAAAATCAATGGGAATTGCAGTCAATGGAGTATGATCCAAACCATAGGTAGTGTCAGGCCAGTGCTTACAAGATTCCTCAGTTTGGTCTGATATGAAGCATAGCATTGCTGAACATAAGTGGGATGAGGTGGCCTGGTTGAATCCAGTAACATTAAGGGTGACGGCCCAATTACAGCCAGTGAAAGGGCAATTGCCTTGGCCCATAAACTGAGAGCAGGTGGTGCCATCCTGTTGCCATGTCGCTTGAATGTAGAAGCGCCATCTGTGGGTTGGGATAGAAGCTTGAGAGAGATTAATGATTAGTAACAAAAGGAGAGGGTTGGCGAGAAATTTCCAGTTTGGTGGGCCCCAGTATGGAAGTATGACTGTATGGGGTCAGTGGGGAATGGGGAGCCTCCAAGTGATGCTGAGGCCTTTGGAGACTAGTTGAGCAACCTGAGAAGTGAGGGTTGGACTGTTGTCTGACTGGATGGAGGCAGGAAGTCCAAATCTGGAAATGATCTGCTCAATGAGGATGGAGGCGACGGTGTCAGCAGTTTCCCTGGATGTAGGGAAGGCTTCTATCCAACTGTAAGAGAGTGCTATCCCCAAATCACAAACAGTTAAATCCTGTGTTAAGGCCTAACCAAAGAGGTAGGGACTGTCCCTGAAGCTTTGGGGTAGGCCTGTCCATGTCAGCTGTTGAGACCTAAAGGAGGTAGGGTCTTCCAATGTGAAGGCAAAGAGGTAATAAGAGTCAGGATGCAGAGGCACTGTAAAGAAATCAGCTTTAAGATCCAGAACAGTAAAGTGAATGGTCAAAGGGGGATATGAGAAAGAAAAGCCTGAGGGTTGGGAACCACCGAGTGGATGGGAATAACTGCCTCATTAATTAGGCGGAGTTCCTGGACTAAATGATAGGCTACTGAGGGTTTGCATACCAGAAATATGGGAGTGTTGCAGGGGTGTCTTAGGGACTCAAAGGAAATTTAGTTTGGGGTTTCAGCTGGATTCGGACTGGCTTGTGGTGGGAGGCTATGACCAGCGTGGAGATGTCCCAAATCTGGGGACAATTAGGTCAGGTCATTAGAGAGGTTAAGAATTAGAAGCAGAAGGAGATGAGTGGTGGTATTTTGGGGGTGCAGTCGGAGGGTGGCTTCTAGTAATTGGAGAACATCTTTGCCTAGGAGAGGAACTGGACAGGATGGAATGACCAAAGAAGAGTGAGTGAAAGGGTGTCCCTCCAGGGCACAGGACAGCTTAGCAGTTCTGTTTGGGAGAAGGGTTGGTCATCAATCCCCATAACTGAGACCTGGGAAGGAAATAGAGGCCTAGAATGGGCAGGCAAGACAGAATAGGTAGCCCCCGTAAGGACTTACCCGCTGCCTGGAGCATTACCCTGGGCTCAGCGAGGGTGATGGGGATCTTCAAGTCTAGGCTTCTTCAGTCTTCTGCAAACCCCAATAGTTCAGGAAAAGGGACTGCCTGACTAGTCATACCCCTGCGTAGAGGCGCCAAGGAAGGGTCAGCCATGGGGCAGTCAATCTTCCAATGTCCTGTCTGCTTACAGGTGGGGCATGGCCTGGGAGTAAGCCATGGGTCTGGGCATTGGTGAGCCCAGTGACCTTTACATCCATATTTGAGGCAAGCCTCTGGTGGAGAGGAATGCTGGTTCCTCTCTGAAAATTCTGCTGGAGACATAGGCCTCAGGGCTGCTGCCAAGGCCTGGGTTTGGAGTGTTACCTTTTTCTGCAGTGGAGCCTGCTTAAAAGGCCATTTTCACCAGATCTCAGATAGGGGTCTGAGAGTCCTCCTCAGCTCATTTAAGCTTTTTCTAATATCATGAGCTGATTGAGTAATGAAATGGGTTGCTAACACTGTATCCCTGGTGGGAGACTCAAGATTCAGCTTAGTGTATTTGGTTAGGGCCTCTGTAAGGCGGTTGAGAAACAAGGCTGGATTTTCATCAGGATTCTGGGTAATTTCCCTCAGTTTATCGAAGTTAACTACCTTATTAGAAACTGCTTGCATGCCTACTATAAGATATTGGATCATGCGAGCACAGTGATGGCGACCTTGTTGGCCATCTTGATAGTCCCAGTTGGGTTCGGTTAAGGGAATAGCTGCTTCACCTGTGGGGAGAGTCATATCTGTTAAATGAATTTGGTCAGCATGATCTCGAGCAGCCTGCTGAATGCGGGCTCATCTGGGGTCAGAGTAGAGGACAGAACAACATAGATATCGTGCCAGGTAAGATCATAAGTCTGGGAGAGATATCGGAATTCCTTAATATAAGCAGAAGAGTCAGCAGAGAAGGACCCAAGACGTTTTTCAATCTGGGAAAGATCTTGAAGCGAAAATGGGAGGTGTACTCGGACTATCCCTTCAGCACCAGCTACTTCCCTGAGAGGACAAAGGAACTGTGGGTTATCTGATAAGAGGGATCAGTGGGTTATCTGATAAGAGGGATCAGACACATATATCTGCAGATACATATATTATGTATCTGCAGATATATGTGTCTACATTTGTGTACACCTGTGCACAAGTTGGTGTTTATGGGAAAAAGAAGTAGAAGGAAGTCAGCAACATTTATTACAGAAAAAAGGTATGTAAACTCATTTTATCAATTAATTTTAAGACTAAATTTTTCCCATAGCCAGGCACTGTGATGCTTACCTGTAATCTCCTCAACCAGAAAGGTTGAGGCAGGAGGATCACAAATTGGAGGCCAGTCTCAGCAATTTAGCAAAGCTGTGAGCAAATTAGTGAGACCCTATCTCAAAATTAAAAAGAAAATTAATAAAAGGTCTGGGGATGTAGCTCAGAGGTAAATCACCCCTGGGTGTAATCCCCAGTAACCCCCCCCCCAAAAAAAAAGTGAATAAAAATTTTATTTCACCAACTTCCTACTTACATTAACTCACATATCACAGAGTTAAGAAAAATATTTTGCATAGATATAAGGTGGTGTTAAGGATATTAAATCTACATATATGGAATTGTTATTTCCTTATGGCCTTACATATATTATTTCTTCCCATGAAATGCATTATTTATTTATCTTTTAATATATGAAATTCTTCAGAATTTTGTGCAAAATCCACGAGCTGAATTTTAAAAAATTAATTCTATCCAAACCATTCTGTTCTCTTCATCCTAAGCACATACATCTGATTTCTTTGTTCAGTGTTGATCTGCATCTATGTGTTGTGACAGAAAAAAATTCTAAATATGACCCCTTAAGTTTCCAACTCCTTGGATTTCTGTCCTGCTTGGAAGAAATTTTACAGATGTAAAAAAAAACTTTATCTTAAAGTGGCTTAATTTAAGATACGGAGATTATCTGGTTAGACTTGATTCATTCAGGTAAGAGTTTCTCGGGATATGTAGAAGCCAGAGAGAAGTATTCCCCTTCTGACCTCAGAGAAGAAGGAATAAGTGCCATGTTGTGAGCTAGCCTGTGAGTATGAAGTCTCTAAGAGATAAGAGCCACCGCTGCCCAACAACCACGAAGGTAATGGGATCTCAGTCCTAGAACCATAAGGAAACAAATTCTGTCAACAACCACTGTGTTTTCAAAAGGACCCAAGCTTCAGATAGGCATTGTAGGCTGGCTGACAACTTAATTTCAACTGGTAGGATCTGAGCAGAAACCTCAACATTACCAAACTGGACTTTAAACCTATAAAACTTGCAGATACTGAATGAGTGTCGTTTTAAGTCATTGAGTTTATGCTATTTGGCATGGCAGCAATGGAGAATTAACAAATGTGCATAAATATTTTATGTGTCATTCTCTTTATAAATGAAATTTAAGATTCCTTGACATCAGAAATTATTTCTTCTCCTTATTACATATTTATGTGAAGCATAATGATAAAAATTATATTAGCTGACCATTCGTTTTCTAATAGTAATCTGGATCAAATAAAATATCTATTCACAATACCATCATCACTGCAATCACACACAAAAAAATTACTTTGTTTTAGTGGGCTGGAAATGTAGCTCAGTGGTAGAGTGCTTGCTTGGCATGCGTGAGGCCCTGGGTTCAGTCCCTAGCACCACAAAAGTACAAAACAAAACAAAAACAAGCAAGCAAATAAAAAATTATCTTAACAATGATCCAATAAGGAGTAAAAAGAAAAATGCCACTTTACACCCAGCTGCTTTCCCCCAGCTTCTGCATGCTTAGTCCTGTGTAGGTACCTCTAACCTTCAGAGAACTCCAGTTGGACTATTAAAGCTGCTCAAAACCTGAAGTGCCTGTGTAGTGTGGGAGTTTGAAATCCCAGTTCCCATATCTCAAAGAACAGAACTCTGTGGTATAATTTCAGTTGTAAAGAAAACTACAGGATATTAATCTTCTGTCAGAAGCGTAGCTAGCAAAGATTTCCTACCATTGTGCAGGTTCTCCATTTTCTTAATTTTTTTCTGTGCTGTGCAGAAGCATTTTACTCTGATGCTATCCCATTTATTAATGCTTGGCATTATTCCTGAGCTTTTGGGATCCTATTGAGCAAGTCGTTGCCTGTGCCTAAATGTTGGAGTGTTGACCATACATTTTCTTTCTAGGAGTTCCATAATTTTTGTTCTAATTCCTAGGTCTTTGATCCATTTTAAATTGACTTTTGTACAGTGTGAGAGGTGGGGGTTTAGTCTCATTCTTCTACATGTGGATAACTAACCAGTTTTCAAGCACCATTTTTTTTCAAAGGCTATGGTTTCTCCAGTGTATGTGATAAGGTTTAGATGTAGTATCCCCAAAAGCTCACAAGTAAGACAAAGCAAGAAGGTTCAGATGAGAAATGATTGTGTTGTGAGAGTCTTAAACCTGTTAGCAAATTAATTCTCTGATAGGGATTAACTGAGTGGTAACTGAAGGAGGGTATGGCTGGAGAAAGTGGGAAGTAGGGGGTGTGGCTTTGAGATATATATTTGTATCTGGTGAGTGGAGTCTCTCTTTCTCTTTGCTTTCTGATCATCATGTGAGTTGGTTCCCTTTGTCACACTCTGCCGCCATGATGTTCTGCCTTACCTGGAGCCCTGAAGAATGGAGCTGGCCTTCTATGGACTAAGACCTCTGAAACTGTTAATGCTTAGATAAAATTTTCCTTCTTTAAAATTGTTCTGGTCAGATCTTTTAGTCACAGCAGCGAAAAAGCTGTCTAAACCAGTATGTTTTTGGTGCTGTATTAGTCAGCTGTGCATCACTATTACCAATACAACTGACGAACAACTTGGAGGAGGAAAATTTATTTTGTGCTCACAGTTTCAGAGGTTTTAGTTCATAGTTGGTTGGCTCCATTGCTCTGGGATCAAGGTAAGGCAGAGCATCATGGAGGAAGGATGTAGCAGAGGAAAGCTAATTAGTCTATGACAGTCGGGAAGCAGAGAGAGAGAGCTTGAGTGCAGGGAGTCAGGGATAATATAATCCCCAAGAGCATGCCCCCAGTGGCCTACTTCTTCCTGTCATGCCCTACCTGCCTATAGTTACCACACATTAATTCATTCAAATGATAATGGATTAATTCCCTGATTAGTTTGTAATTCCTTGATCTAATCATCTCACCTCTGAACATTCCTGCATTGTTTCACACAGAGCCTTTGGGAGACTCCTCAAATCCAAACCATAACAGGGATCACATGTCAAAGATCAGATGACTGTATCTGTGTGTTTGTGTCTAGAACTCAAAAAACTTACCACCATCATCAAATAACCCACTTAATAAATGGGCAAATGAACTAAACAGGTACTTCTTAAAAGAAGAAATACAAATGGTCAACAAATATGTGAAGAAATGTTTAGCAACTTTAACTATTAGGAAAATGCAAATCAAAACTACACTGAGATTTAATCTCATTCCAGTCAGAATGGCAGCCATCAAAAATGCAAACAATAATAAATGCTGGAAAGGATGTATGGAAAAAGGAATACATAATGTTGATGGGATTGTAAATGTTTACAACTATCATGGAAATCAGTATGGAGGTTCCAAAGACTAGGAAAGGAACTACAATATGACCCAGTGATACCACTCCTTGGTACTTATTCTAAAGAATTAAAGCATCAAACTATAGTGATACATGCATATACCCATGTTTATAATGGCACACTTGCCAAATTATGGAACCAGCCTAGCTGTCTGTCAATGAATGAATAATAAAAAATGTGGTATCTATACACAATGGATTTTTATTAAGCCAAAAGGAAGAATGAAATTGTTATTTATAGGAAAATTGATAGAACTTGAGAGCACTATGTTAAGCCAAATAAGCAAAGCTCAGAAAGACAAGGGTAATATGTTTTCTCTTATATGTGGAAACTAGAGAGAAAAAGGAAACAAAAGGTTTGTTTGTGTGTGTATATCTCATGAAAATCAAATGGAAACCAGTGAAGTGGGGGGAAATGGACTGGGGGAGGGAGTAGAGGAGGGAAAGGGGTAATACTGGAGAGTGATATCGATTAAATTATATTGTTATATAATGCGCATGTATAAGTATGAAACAATGAATCCCAGTAGTGTACATAATTATAATGCACCAATAAAAATGTAGAAAAAATAAATATATTAAAAAAGAACCCTGGCAGATCAGGTTGAAGTTGGGATGTTGACTGAAATGCTGAAGTGTCACCTTTATTTGGATTAACTGAATTCCCTCCCTGCTTCTCCTACTCCTTTTATGTATTTTTTTTTAATCTAGGAGCATTTTTGAAAATAAATTATATATCCATGAAACCTCTTCTATAGGTCAGCCTAGGGACAACTCAAAAGCAACTACCCAATGAGAACTACAAAGTGAATGTATCATTGTTACATTTGTCAAGTGGCAAAAGAATAGAGACAAAAAAAGTTTAAAATAAAATTTAATTCCCCATATCAAATAGAAAATAAGTATATGCTAATATAATTTTCACCAGTAAGTTGTTAATCAAGATAGTGTTTGATTTCAGATGCTACTCAGAGTAAAAGATAACCAACATATCCAAAATTTACTTGATCACTTTCTTTTATGGAACACAAGAAATAGAAATTTAATAAATTACACAACATGGCAATATGGGTACTTTATATATTGGTACTGTTATTATTATTAAAAATGCATTTAAACAGAGAAATGACTTGCAGTTTGTAATACTGATGCTTTATATTTTAGTATTACGGGTGAGCAGCACCCTGCCAAGGGTAGGTTCCTGCTCAGGACTGTGACCCGCCTAAGAAATAAAAAGTCCAAAATAAATTAGTAAGAAATAGAGACAGAGCCGGAAAGTAAATATGCCGCAGTCTGGCTGGGCACAAATCATGAGCCACTCAAGCAGGAACAAACTTTATTTTCCGAACTCCCACAAATGCCACCCACGCGGCCCTCCTAGGCACACCACTTGCCAACCGGAACTCCCTCCACAGGAACTTCACCAATCACACGAATTCCCCAGGAATCCCCGAGAGAACTCCAAAGTAGTGGGCACCGGACGTGGACAGCAGGGGTCTATATACAATTGAATACACAACCTGTTTCAATTCAGCATCATCTTAATGGCTCTCCTCTCAACCATTACTTCTGGCAAAATGCCAGGGGCTATTCCGACTTGGCTGTGGCTCTCAACAAGATATAAAAAAAGGGGAGCAACTGATAGGTCTTCCAGTTCTGATAGGAGCTAGAACTGAACAACTGAAAAAGAGCTCTGATTCTTTATTTAAGGGGGAGTACATCAAAGACAAGGATAAGGTTTTCAGTGGGAGGAGTCTTGGTTTGGTGCTTGCTTCTTGCTGTGGCAGGGGTCTTGCAATAAACAGATCAATTGGCACTTTGGCAAGCCATACCCATCTCTGAGAGCCTGTGTGGCTCCAGTGGGTCACGCCCATCTCCAGTGCTGTGCTGAACTTGTGATGGAGCTAGGTAGGAAACCACATGAACCAGGTGTTCTCAAACTAGCAGGGTTGCTGCTGCGAGTTCCTGATACCAGGCTTTCCTGCCTAATGGCTTCAACATTGTTTTAGTTCATGCACAGTTCATGGATGGCTTCCTGCATTTTAGCATATTTAATTTAAAATATATTTAAGGTTTAATTTATAATAAATAAAATTATTTAATATTATAATGTTATAACATAATGTTATTAATTATGGTAAACATTAAATAAACTTAAAATTTTGATAAAATATGAAAAATGTTATTTTATTAAAAATACATCATGTAAAATAGAGCAATTTATGGAACCTCTTTGCAAAAATGTAGTAATATTTGTGGATTCCCTATGCCACACTATAGACAAGAACAGTTCATGGTAGATAATTTGTTCTAAAAATACTCAATATTAGAGTGATAGTGCAATTAAAAGGCCCTCTAATATTATACATTTACATTCCATTCTGGGACTTAAAAAACAATATTCTGGACTTTATTATTTAGAATGGTCCCCCAGTGCATTTATCAGGAAGGATGCTGTCAGTGAAAACAGGGAGAAACGTGATTTGGATGTTGGAGGTGGTGGTGATAGGCTGGTACTACTCAGGCTTGGTAATATTGTTAAGTACCTATCATGAATTATCTCATTTCTATAAATTCTCTCAACAATCTTAAAGGGTAGATATTGTTATATTTCAGATTTTTTTTTAATGCTACCAAAGTCCTTACCGAATCACTAATTGTTTTAAGTCACCTAATTAGAAAATAGTGGGGCCAGGTTGAATGGCTTTTCAGTTTTGTTCTACAGATCCTCAAATTAAGGAAATCTGAATAAAGACATACAGGCAATGGTGAATGTAAGCATTTTTAACCTTTTGGCACTAAGTACCATTAACTAACAAATAGTTTTGTAATTTCTGGATGTCCTAAAAATGTGCAATTATATATGTTCATAGTAGGAACTAATCTAAATAGTAGACTTTTAGAAGCTAAATATTCCCCTGGTTCTCAGGAATAAACACATTTAATCCCAGTGCTTCCTAGAGGAAAGAATAATCAACACTTAGAAAACTTAACAAAATACTTCTATGAAACACATGATGAAATTTTTACAAAGGTGATAAGTTCAAAGTTTTGTACAGAAAAAGAGGTATTTTCCAATCCTAAGGAAAACTGAAAAATGTGACAATAAAGAAAAAATTCTGGCCAATTTTTACCTCACATTACTTCAGCAGTGATTCCCATTCACAAACTACTGATATTTGGGTGTAATAAATCAAATAATAACTGCAATAATATATAGGAAGGCATATTTAGAGTGAATTATTTTTCCCTTATCCTGTTTAGGCCCACCCAATAATCCTTATTAATGTTTTATTCCACCTCTCTGTACTTCAGTATTTCAAGCAAAGAGAGAGAGAAGACTAGTACAATGAATACTCTCACATATACATAACCAGTAGAACAACTAACAGTTTGCCACATTTGTTTACTCCCCTCTTCCTTCTCTTTTGCCCCTTTTATTTGTGATTTATTTCTTACTGTATGCACATACACATACACACATATACACATACACTTATCCCTAAATATTCATCTTGCATCTTGTAAGAAAAAAACACATTGTCCTATATAATAGCAATTCCATCATCATAACAAGGAAAGTTAGCAAAGATCCAACATTATCTAATTTATAGCCCATATTTAGGAGTACTGAAAATATCAGAGTCTGAATGGGGATTATTCATTAAATTTAGTCTTCTTTAAGTGAGAACAGTTTTACAGCCTAGTCTGATCCTACATGGAACTGATATTTTTTGAAGAGTTGATGCCCACCTGTCTGATTTCTCTGATTGTCCCCTCATGACTGGATAAGACAACATTTCTGGCAAGATAAGTTCATATGTGCCATGGTATTGCTCCCATTTTGTTTCATTAAGAAACACAGAGCGCCAAGTTATTAGTGAAGCTTTGTTAGGTCATTTGGTGTAGTGGTATCCACCAGATGTCTATATTAAACTGCTGCATTGGTAATTAGGAAGTAACCTATAGATGAAACTTTGAGACTTTTGAACATATGATATATTCTGAAAATATAATATTTTTCTCAAAGGCACTACAGATTAGCTGTATGCTCTGTGTGTGGATTGTATAAAGTCTTCTGGAAGGGCCTTTCCAAGCTGTTAGGTCATCAGTTCTCAGGACTCAAAAGTACTGAGCCAGGTCCCCAAACTGAAAGGCACAGTGTGGAACAGCAGTATCAGAAAATTAAAAAGTAACTTAATGCCTCTTGTACCATCATGAGGAATTGAATGTATAAATTTTTTTTTTATTTCTTTTTTTGTTGTTGTTTTTGTGGTGCTTGGGATTAGAACGCAGGGCCTTTTGCATGCGAGACAAGCACTCTACCAATTGAGCTGTATCCCCAGACTGTTTTATTTCTTATAAATATTAATTACAGAGTTGGTACATTTCCTTTCAAGTAGCACACTCAGAAATTACCCATTTCTACAAACTTCAGGCTATGCATGCAGCCCTGTTGGTTGAGAGCTATAGGAAATCAACCCTTTTACACTCCTTCAAGGGGTTATCTAAGAATAGCAGTCTTTCATAACCACATAAAATTAAGAGTTATGAAATTAATTGATATAATTCAATGTGAATCAATTATTTGCATGTTAACACTTTTACTATGCCTCATTCTTTTTGTATAACTTAATTCCAAACGTACCATATTAACCTTTTAGTAGTCCACAATTTTTAGGAATTGAATTATTTCATCCAACAAAATCATTTGCCTTACTTCTGCTAGGGATTTTGTAATGAGAATCTGTTGTTTGCTTCTATAAATCACTACACAATAAATGTCATTGATCCACAGCTTGGATGATAGTTCTAATGTATGGATACTAAAAGTGTATGTTTGTAACACCTACGCTTTCACAGCATGTGTATTTTTAAACTCCTGTTAAATATAGAAAGCTAGGATTATGGGCCATTATCTTTATAATTTTCATGCCTTAGATTATTTTGTTTTGCTGTTATGTAAATAATAAAAGAAGTAAGCCAAGCATGGTGGCACATGCCTATAATCCAACAGCTCTGGAGGCTAAGGCAGGCAGATTTCCAGTTCAAAGCCAGCCTCAGTAATTTAGTGAGGCCCTAAGCAACTCAGTGAGACCCTGTCTCTAAATAAAATCAAAAAAGAATGGGGATGTGGCTCAGTGGTAAAGTGTCTCTTGGTTCAATTCTCCTCAATACCAAAAAAAAAGTAATCAAGGAATGATAATTTAAATCTGTTTCAGATCACTTAATAGTTTTTTGAATCAAATTCAAGGGCTACATAAATTAGAAAATCATTTTAGACTTCTATATAAAATGAGAATTTATTTACTCCATTTTTATTTATACAAGTTTCAATTATTTAACGTTTTTATAATATCTGTAAATTTTAACCAAAACTACTACATGCAGATACTAATGTTTTCTTTCAATGAATTTATCCATTTAATCCTATCTAAATATTATTTGATGACACACTTATGCATGTCTAAATCTCTTGTGATGATATAATGATTCAATTTTTAGCTAGGAATAAAATACTAGAACTCTTTGAAATATGTATTTTTTTTAATGAATCAAAGCAAAATCAAAAGTTTCCTGATTATAACGTGACTCTCACTCCCTTGTATTTTGATATCCTCATAATGTCATTTTGGGCTTACTTCCATATATATATATATATATATATATATATATATATATATATATATTTAATGCACTTCCATTTATATATATAAAATATTTCTAGATGCTACAAGTGTTATTATGGGATATATGTAAAACTAATTGGCACTTGTTAGATTAACACTAAGGTTATGGACATCAAAAGAAACTCTAGATATGGGGTTGGATCACATGACATGGCAACTATACAAATGGAAATTGCAGCTGGGCACTGTGGCTCAGGCATATAATCCCAGTGGCTTGAGAAGCTGAGGCAGGAGGATCACTAGTTCAAAGCCAGCCTCAGCAATTTAGTGAGGTCTGAAGCAACTCTGAGAGAGCCTGTCTCTAAATAAAATATGAAAAATATAGAAAAGGGCTGGGATGTGGCCCAGTGGTTAAGCCCCCCTGTGTTCAATCCCTGGTACAAAACTAACAAACAAAGAAAAAAAAAACAAATGGAAATTTCATGTGATTTAGTCTAATAGATTTGTCTTCCATAATACAATGTGTAAACACACAGCCTTGTATGCACACAAAGACACCATATTACTTCCTCCAGGCCCAGGTGTACATTACTATTTTAATTTTTTTCTACTTCTCTACATTGCTGAGCTGTAGGAAATAAGTCACTGTCCTATATAAAAGGAGAAAAATAACCAAAAAAAGTCTTTAAAACATGAAATATAAATCACTCAAGAATTTTTAAGTTGACAGTGGACAATAACCAATAAAATATAAATGGTGATTTAAGACAAAGTAATTTTAAAGTTTAATGCCATGATAAATACATATAACATATCATAGAAAGCATGTAATGTCTCACCATTTAACTCTCCAGTCAATAAATGGGGAATAATAAAAGATTAATCTCACATCTCAAAGTTTTTACCCATCATTAGTGAAGATAAGTAGCTCTTATCCTTGTCTCTCTCAATGATTTTTGGAGTTAAAAATTTGAAGCTTCATATTAAATATTCATGATAAAGAGCTTAGTAATTATATTATTTTATTGCTTTTTAATGGCACATGAAGACTGCGATACCCTGTAGAAAATATACCGTGCACTGTAAGACTGTGATGTTTATATCTTTCCCCTCTTAGCTGAGGTTCTTTCCTATATATATTATTGAAAAACTATCTTGTATTCAAACAGGAGTTCAATTGAATATGGATTTGTTTTTGTTTTGGTACTAGGGATTGAACCCAGGAGCACTTCACCACCAAGCCCTATCCCCAGCTTTTTAAAAAATTTTACTTAGAGACAGGGTCTCACTGAGTTGCTTAGGGTCTTGCCAAATTGGTGAGGCTGCTTACTCAGGATTCTCCTGCCTCAGTCTCCTGGGCTGCTGGGATTACAGGCATGCACTGCCATGACTGTGAATATGGTTTTAATTCATAGTTACAGGACTAGAGCAAGAAGAGGGATAGAGTTCAAGGTTGTAATTTGAGGAGCAGGTCTGCCTAGTCTTTCTTTGTTTTTTGGTTTTGGTACTGGGGATTGAACCCAAGAGTACTTTACCACAGAGCTACACTTGCAGTCCTTTTTATTTTTGTTTTTTTTTTAGACAGGGTGTAAATAGCTGAGATTGGCCTTGGCTCCCAATCCCCCTGCCTCAGCCTCCTAAACCTCTGGGATTACAGTTGTGCACCACTATACCTAGTTGGTAGTAAATTTTTTAGTTCTGAATAGGGTTGTGTATCTAATCTTTACAAGGCAACTACGTCAAAAATTATATGTCAGCAAAAGCAGCAGTGGCTATGGATGATTAACAGAGTTCACTGCTGGCATTGCTTTGGATTAAACTGCCACACACTTTTTTATAGGCTAAAAAAACTCAGAAATAGAAATAATATAAAAGATGTTGGGTCATCCTTTTGAAGTTTAAAAATTCACTACCACCAACATCACCATTCAAAACAAGTACTTATTATTATCTATCCACTGTTTAATTAAAAATGTAAACTCAGTGGAGTAATTTTGAATGATTGTATTTATTTAAGGGAAAGTTATTATAGAAAACAGACTTTCTTCAGCAAGCATTATAAAGTAGATTGTAATATCCACCCTACTGAATATATTTTTCAATATAATACTTTGTAGCAAAAATATCCACATATAAATCTAGTTACACAGAAAAGGGTGAATTAATATGTATTTATATATGTAACATCTACTAAAAATAGTATTTCCATGTTAGGTCAACAGATGGAACAAGTGAATTTTAATTCTGGTGCTATAATATATATATATATATATTATATATATATAATATATATATATATATATATATATATATATATATATGGTAATAATTACTTCCATGGTGTTTTAAGGTGTAAAAAATATCTCTACCTCAAGTCATTTTGTTAATCAGGAAGAAAGTTGCAGAGATTGATTTACTTCCTTATTTTTAAAAATCAGCAGGCTTAAAATATTCCTGATTATAATGTAACTCATTTATTTGTCTTTCAATATCTTTCCCTATAGAGATAAAAAGGAGCAGAGTTACCACTAAGTCTTTTAGGCATTGCAGTAAGCCAGAATATACACTATCTTTATTTATACACCATAAAAGTCACTGTTATTTATAGAAATTAATAGTTTTAACAACAATACATTAATTAACTAATCTAACACCCTAAAAGAGATTTTTTTAAATATTTTTTTTAGTTGTAGATGGACACAATACCTTTATTTTATTTATTTTATTTTTATGTGGTGCTGAGGATAGAACCCTGTGCTTCACACATGCAAGGCAAGCGCTCTCCCACTGAGCCACAAACCGTGCCCTAAAATAGATTTTTAATGCAGTCTGAATTTACCTAAATCTATGAAAGTATTTTGGGCATGGATTTCTTCCATCAATTTATATGACAACAGACTAAGGACAGAATTCTTTTTAAATCATGTAAGAGATCCACAGATATGCCGTAGTCTGGCTGGGCACAAAATCACGAGCCACTCACAGCCTTGTAGATTCAAACAGCAACTCTTTATTCTTGAACTGTCACCGGCACTCTACATGCACGTTCTGGGGAAAATCCACTGGGCTCTGCATCCCAAAATACTCTCTGAATCGGAGGCAGCAGGATACTCCCTAGTCCCAGCAGGATACACCCTAAACCTGGACCCACCCTAATCCAGCAGGATCCTCCCTCAACCCGGATCCACCCTGGTCCTTCAGCAGGGTCACCTTTCCCAAACATTCACTGCAAATGACCTGGGTCCAAGGCAAGCCCATTTCCACAATGGAGAGTCCTCCCTCTAAGCAACATGGGGTAGGCTGACAAGGAAATTGCCATGCATCATTCTTACTTAGCTATGGCTCTCAGCACAGATATTCATCAAATATGCAAATATATGTTCATATAGTGGTACCTTAAATTTATGTTATAAATCATCTCATTTGTTGGATACCCAATAATTTGGTAAAATACAGACTTTTAATTTGTATGAAACATTTGAAAAATCTGAAACTCTCTTAATGTATTATTTTTTGCATTTTAAGTCATTACCTTTGGTTAATATTTATTAATATCTATATTTTCTATTCAAGATAGTGTCCCTAGAAGAAAATACTATGATATATTGTTAACATAGTTCAAAATGTGGCTTTCAGGAATGAATTATGACAAAAAAATTACTAATTTCTAAATATGTTTGTTTAAATATTTGTTTAGATAAAATCCCATATATGGTATGTTTATGTATGTATGGGTATGTGTGTATGTATACACACACATACACACATATGTATATATACACACACACATATATATATATATATTAGGCATATGTATGTGTATACTGTATATACTTTTTTGTCTTTATAAATATATATATATATATATATATATATATATATATATATATATATAACTGATTATAAGATATACAAAGGCAAAATTTAAACTGTTAAAAGACAAGCCTTAGAATGTTTATAGACTATATAAATATTCTTTTGTTTTAAATTTTACATATTTAGTGATTAATTCCACAGAATTCTGATCAGAAGCAAAAATATTAAATATGTTATGTGAGATGATCACAGTAAACTATTTGTAACAATGGTCTACCTTATGCTTTGAGTATAGGCCTTGTTGCTCTGCCACTGAGACTTATTTTAAAATGGACATTTTTTTCCTTTTCTCCCTCTCCCAAATTAACAAGTGAATTAGAGCCCTCTGTCAGTGCACACTTAGAATGTAGCCTTTGAATCACCTCTTTAAAAACCCTCTGTTCCCCCTGATGGTGAAAATCACAGCCTCTGGGACAGGAGTCCCCTGTGTTTCTCCTTTGCTAGCAAAGCAATAAGACTTCTTTTTCCCTTTTCTTATCAATCCTCCTTATTTCTTGGCATCAGGGAAAAGGACCAGGTTTTTGGTAACAATTTTCTTTGCACTATTCCTTCAAATTTCTTTAAGACAGCCATGATCTATTTAAACAAAGAGCATGTAATATTTAAAGGTTATTTTAATTTTAATTTTTTTAATATTTCAGAATTCTTAAAGTAAGCCTAACAAAAGGAGTCAAAGTTATGTTCAAAGAACTTGGAATCAAACTATTCTAATTAAGAGGGCTTTATGAACACATAACAACACACAAAAGTCAAAGTTGGTCTCAGAAGTTATTAAAGGAGGTCATCAATTTTGTGCCACATTAGAGAACTCTTTCTGATTGCACCTAATACTAAAATGTATATTCGAAACTATTTGATCAGAAGTCTGAAGCCATACCATGAATGTATGTTTTTATTGATTATAGCAATACTAAATAAAAATATTTGTTGATTATAAATTTGTAGCTTCAAGGTTAAATATTAATGCTTAAAAAAGGCAACTATTATTATACTGACTAGTCAGTAGACTGCATGGCATGGGAAGCCAGACAGGGGCCTGGTATCACTTTCAAAGGTTGGCTCAGAGGGTGGGATTACTTGGGGACACCTAACCAAATAGGAATATCTCAGAAGGGAAGTAAAAATTAAAGTTAAAAAGATCTATAATTAAATATTAGGTTTACTTGTGTGGAAGACATGGAACTCCACCTTTCAGATGTTCCTTTGCTAACCGGCCATGCGGAGTTAGCTCCTACAAAATCTGTCTCAGCTGCAAAGTTTTCTGGTTTTTTGATAGTGGTAATCCTGACAGTTGTTCAACCGCATGACCAGCACGCTAGCTTCATACTAGAGGTTCTAAGCATAGAAGTTAACTAGTGAGATCAAAATAAACTCACATAAACTCAATTTACCTTTTTCTTTGGCCACGTCTGAGACGGCTCTCCCCTCTGGCTCCTGCCTCAAGCCACCCAGTGGGACAGCGAGGTTTACACAAGACTAGCAGGAGAGAGAGGGCGAGCACGCCAGAGAATGGCCTTTTATTGGGGAACAAGAAATTCAGGGGACAATTCCATCCAATGAAGGTCGAGGGGGACAGCATTCCAAGGTCAGGGTCAGTGATTGGTCTCAGGGTCAATGCTCAGTCACACCCCCACACGGATGGGCTCTCGCACCTAGAAAGGGTGGGGATTAGTTCTGACACAGTTTAGCCAGAACGCCTCACACCCAGTCAGGGAGGTGCCCAATTACGTGCGAGAACGGCTTCTCACAAGTTGTGATGTGAAAACTCATTGAAGCTTTGATTGTATTTTTCTCAGGATTAGTAATGATGATCAAGTTTGTAAGTAATTGTTGGCCATTTACTTATCTTCTTTAGAAATACCTTGTATTTCTTGTCGAAATGTTTATTTATTTATATTTTAAAAATTTTTTCTTAGTTTTAGTTGGACACAATACCTTTATTTTATTCATTTATTTTTATGTGGTGCTGAGGATTGAACCCAGCGCTCTGCACATGTTAGGCGAGCCATAACCCCAGCCTGGAAATGTTTATTTATTATTATTTTTTCTTTTTTTTTTTTTTTGTGGTGCTAGGGATATACCACTTAGCTACATTACCAGCCCATCCTTTTTTATTATTTGGGGGGTTTTTTTGGTACTAGAGATTGAACCCAGGGGTGCTTAACCATTAAGCCACATCCCCAGCCCTTTTTTTAAAAAAATATTTCTTATTTAGAGTCTTGCCAAATTACTTAGGGCCTTGTTAACTTTCAGAGACTGTCTTTGAACTTTTGATCCTCCTGCCTTAGCCTCCCGAGCTGCTGGGATTATAGGCATGTGCCACCATGCCCAGCCCATCCCTTTTTTAATTGTGCTTTTTAAAAATGCTTCTGTGGACATGGTTGCACATGCCTCTAATCCAAGCGACTCAGGAGGCTGACATGGGAGGATCACAAGTTCAAAGCCAGCCTCAGCAACCAAGTGAGGTGCTAAGCAATTCAGTGAGACCTTGTCTATAAATAAAATACAAAATAGGACTGAGGATGTGGCTCAGTGATTGAGCACCCCTGAGTTCAATCCCCAGTACTAAAAAAAAAAAAAATGCTACTTTGTTATCCGAGGTCTTTACCAATTCTGGATATTAACCCATTATAAGATAAATGGTTTGTGAATGTCTCCTCCCATTCTATATGTTGCCTGTTCACTATGTTGATTATTTTGCTTGATGGCTAGAAATTTTTGACATTGTTATGGTCCCAGTTTCTCTGGTTTAATTCCTAGGTCCTTGATCTACTTTGAGTTGAGTTTTGTGCATGATAAGAGATAGGGGTTTAATTTCATTTTGTGGTATATGGATTTCCAGTTTTTCCAGCACCATTTGTTGAAGAAGCTATTTTTTCTCCAATGTATGTTTTTGACATCTTGTCTAATATAAGATAACTCTGATTATGTGGATTAGTCTCTGTGTTCTCAATTCTGTACCATTGGTCTATCAGTCTATTTTTTTGCCAATACCATGCTGTTTTTGTTACTATTGCTCTGTAGTATAGTTTAAGTTCTGGTATAATGATGCCACCTGCTTCACTCTTCTTCCTAAGGATTGCTTTAGCTATTCTGGGTCTCTTATTTTTCCAGATGAATTTCATGACTGCTTTTTCTATTTCTATGAGGAATGTCATTGAGATTTTGATTGGAATTGCATTAAATCTGTATAGTGTTTTTGGTAGTATTGTCATTTTGACAATATTAATTCTGCCTATCCAAGAACAAGGGAGATCTTTCCATCTTCTAAGGTCTCCTTTAATTTCTTTATTTAGCATCCTGTAGTTTTCATTGTTGAGGTCTTCCATCTCTTTTGTTGGGTTGATTCCCAAGTATTTTATTTTATTTTTTTAGGCTATTGTAAATGTGGTAGTTTTCCTCATTTCCCTTTCAGAGAATTTGTCACTGATATACAGAAATGCCTTTGATTAATGGGTGTTGATTTTGGATCCTGCTACTTTGCTAAATTTATTTACTAGTTCTACAAGTTTTCTGGTGGAATATTTTGGGTCTTCTATGTATAGAATCATATTGTCGGCAGATAGTGCTAATTTGAGTTCTTCTTTTCGTATCTGTATGCCTTTAATTTCTTTCATCTGTCTAATTGCTCTGGCCAGTGTTTCAAGAACTATGTTAAATAGAAGTTGTGAAAAAGAGCCTCCCTGTCTTGTTTCAGTTTTTAGAGGGAATGCTTTCAATTTTTCTCCACCTACAATGATGTTGGCCTAGGACTTAGTATAGATAGCTTTTACGATGTTGAGATATATGTTCCTGTTATTCCTAGTTATTTTAGTGTTTTGAACATGAATGGGTGCTGTATTTTGTCAAATGCTTTTTTTGCATCTATTGCGATGATCATATGATCCTTATCTTTAAGTCTATTGATGTGATGAATTACATTTATTGATTTATGTATGTTGAACCAATCTTGCATCCCTGGGATGAATCCCACTTGATCATGGTGCACTGTCTTTTTGGTATGTTTTTGTATTTGATTTGCCAGAATTTTATTTAGAATTTTTACATCTATGTTCATTAGAGATATTGGTCTGAAGTTTTCTTTCTTTGATGTGTCTTTGCCTGGTTTTGGAATCAGGGTGATAATGAATTTGGAAGTGCTCTCTCTTTTTATTTTTCACAAAATAATTTGAAGAGTGTAGGTATTAGTTCTTCTTTATACATCTTACAGAACTTGGCTGTGTATCCATCTGGCCCTGGGCTTTGCTTGGTTGGTAGGCTTCTGATGGCATCTTCTATTTCACTGCTTGAAACTGATCTGTTTAAATTGATGCTCCATTGTTTGGGGCATATATATTTATAATTGTTATGTCTTTTTGGTGTATGGTTCCCTTGAGCAGTATGAAATGTCTTTTTTTAATCTCTTTTGATTAACTTTAGCTTAAAGTCTACTTTATTTGATATGAGTATGAAAACCCTTACTTGCTTCCACAGTCCATGTGAGTGGTATGATTTTTTCCCAACCTTTCACTTTCAGTTTGTGTATGTTTTTTCCTATGAGATGAGTCTCTTGGAGGCAGCATATTGTTGGGTCTTTTTAAAATTATTTTTAATTTTTTTTAGTTGTAGTTGGATACAATACCTTTATTTTATTTATTTATTTTTATGTGGTGCTGAGTATCAAACCCAGCACTTTGCACATGCTAGGTGAGATCTCTACAACTGAGCCATATCCCCAGCCCATTTTTTTATCCAATCAGCTAGCCTATATCTTTTCATTTGTGAGTTTAGGGCATTAATATTCAGGGTTATTATTGAGACATGATTTGTATTCCCAGCCATTTTTGTTATTTCACTTGACTTGGTTTCTCCTTTGATTAGTTTTTCCTTTAGTGTAATATCTTCCTCTGCTGATTTTCATTGTTGTTTTTCATTTCCTGTTCATAGGCTATTTTGCCAAGGAGGTGCAAGTTTTCTAGCTGTAAATTCTTTTAACTTTTGTTTATCATGGAAGGTTTTTATTTCATCATCAAATCTAAAGCTTAATTTTTCTAGATACAAGATTCTTGGTTGGCATCTTTTTTCTTTCAAAGCTTGATATATGTTGTTCCAAGGATCTTTTAGCTTTCAGGGTCTAGATTGAAAAATGTGCATATAACCTAGTTGGTTTCCCCCTATGTGTAATATGATTCCTTTCTCTCCTGCCTTTTAATATTCTTTCCTTATTCTGTATGTTAGCCATTTTCATTATAATGTGCCTTGGTGTGGATCTCTTGTGATTTTGTACATTTGGTGTCCTGTAAGCCTGTAAAATTTGGTTTTCCAATTTGTTCTTTATGTTTGGAAATTTTCTGATATTATTTCATTGAATAGATTGTTCATTCCTTTGGTTTGGAACTGTATGCCTTTCTTTATCCCAATAACTCTAAACTTTTATCTTTTTATGCTATCCCATATTTCTTGAATGTTCTGCTCATGGTTTCTGACTATTTTCACTGTGTGGTCAGCATAGCAATGGTCATATATAAAAAGCGAATAGCAATGTCATACTTGAAAACGAAACTGAAAGCTTTTACTCCAATATCAGGCAAGTATTAACATGATTACTGTTCTAGTCATCATAGTATATGTTGAGGTAATTGACATATAGTTTTCTTAAATTATTTTTATCTGGTGTTGTTAATAGGGTAATGCCAGCCTTATGAATTGCTTTAGGAATTGTTTCCTCTTTAATTTTTGGGGGAAAGACTGAGACGGATTGGTGTTAATTGTTTAAATGTTTGATAGAATTCTCCAGTGAGACCATCTCATTCCAATACTTTTTTAATTGGAAGGCTTTTAATTACTGATAAAATCACCATACTAGTTGTAGGACCACTCAGATTTTCTATTTCTTTATGATTGATTCAGTATTGATAGGGTGTGTGTCTCTAGGAACATATAGATTATGAAATCATAATTCATAAGTCAATTGTAATTCTTTATATTCCTGTCATATATGTTATACTGTCTTCTGTTTCATTTCTGTATTTTAGTTATTTGAGACTTTTCTCTTTTTTAAAAAATTATTGTTTCTAATGGTTTGTCCACTTTGTTGATTGTTTTCAAAGAACTAATTTTTTATTTTCTTTGGTATTTTTCTATTGTTTTCTCTTCTCTATTTCATTTTTTACTTTAATATTTGTTATTTCCCTTGTTCTGCTAACTTTGAGTTTACTTTATTCTCTTTTTTTCTGTCTTCTTTTTTTAAGAGAGAGAGAGAGAGAGAGAGAGAGAAAGAAAGAGAATTTTTTAATATTTATTTTTTAGTTTTCGGTGGACACAACATCTTTATTTTATTTTTATGTGGTGCTGAGGATCAAACCCAGCGCCCCGTGCATGCCAGGTGAGTGCGCTACCGCTTGAGCCACATCCCCAGCCCATCTTTTTCTGTCTTCTTGAGGTATAAAGTTAAATTGTTCATTTGAAATCTTTATATTCTCTTAATATAGGTGTGTTGAGAGCCACAGCCAAAGGGGCCCCAGCAAACTTCCAGCTGCCAGCAAACTTCCAGCTGCCAGCAAACTTCCAGCTGCCAGCTGATGATTGGCTCACAGCGGCCCCAGCAAACTTCTAGCTGCTGATTGGCTCCTCTGCGGTGATGCTCATTGGGCTGTTTCCCCGCCCTTTCAGACCACAGAGCTGCTCATTGGGGGACTTTTTTTGGCTCCGCCCACGCAACCCAGCCAATCGGTCTCAAGAGCAGGAGGAGTGGGGGAGGTTGAGAGGCTTGTGGGAAGCTGGTAGTGGCAGTTGGGCTCTGAGGGTTTTTCCTGAAGAGCTGTGTGGTGTGGTGTGTGTGTTCTAAAAATAAAGTTCGTTTCTTTTGACAAGTGGCTCCTGAATTGTGCCCAGCCAGATTGCGGCATAGGTGTTTATTACTATAAAATTCTAAGTACTTGTTTTGCTGTATTGCATAAGTTTTGATATGTTCTTTTTTTCTCTTCATTTTTATCAATATAATTTCTAATTCCTGTGGTGATGTCTCCCTTGCTTCACTTATTTTTTCAAGTATATTGTTTGATTTCCACATCTTTGTGAAATTTCCACTTTTCCTACATGTCTTGAGTTCTAGTTTCATTCCATTGTAGTTGGAAAAAAATACTTTGTATGATCCCTTAAATTTGTTAAGAATTCCTCAATGGCCTAATGTGATCTAGCCCAAAGAATCTTCCATGTGGACTTGAGAAAACACTGTTGGGTTCAGTTGTTCTGTACTGTTGTTCAGTTAATTGTTTGCTTATTGATCACCTGTCTGATTACCCATTATTGAAGATAGAGTTTTGAAATTTATTATTGTGTTACTATCTATTTCACCATTCAGTTCTGTCAAGGTTCACTTCATATATCCAGGTGCTCTGATGTTACATATATGCATATTTATCATTGTTGTCATCCTGGAGAATTGCATTAGGGAGCTTTATTGGTTTCTTTTTCAGAGGCTCTGTTATCTGTCTGCAGTTCTCTGGTACCACAACACCAAGCTATCCCACTTTGTTTTCAGAAACCCTTAGACGTGCATTTCTTGCTGTCTTCTTGTCACCACCCTAAGAAAGGCAATACATATACCAGTATCTCAAGCAGCCTTTGAAAAGCTAGAACACTAGATGTATGATTCACTCTTCTTCCCTCCCAAGAGAAAGTCATGTGAGCTTTGCAAACTTTTGCTGCAGCAAGTCACCCCTAATTCTCCCTTGCTTTCTGAAACTTCTTTGCATGCAAACTGCATTGGTGTGTTCACTTAAGTCACATAATACAGAAAAAGATTTCCTGTGGGGAGCCCTCTGAAAAGCCAGTATATTGGATGGACACTACATTCTTCTCCTTTTCTGCAGGGAGATGCCAAAGGCTATTTGTCATCTCAGTCATATAGAGCTGGGCCAGCTTGAGAGATGGGTAGTAAACCAGTAACTAGTTCTTACCTATTTCAGTGTAGCTGTTTGTATTGTTGTACTCCTATAGGGTAATGAAACCTCTTAACTTGTTCCTGGACTTCTCATAAAAATATTTTGATCCTTTTGTTGTTGTAAAATCAGTATATCTGTGGGGGAATGAGGTTTGAAACTCCCTATTACATCATCTTGTTGATTTCACTCATCTAATCAATCCACTTTTATCTTGATTTCCAAATCAGAGAAATCTAACAGGTGAGATGATCATCTACTAAATCAAGTTAAATAATTTGAATTCTTGGTGTGTTTTATGACAAAGCACATACCTGTACATCAGTATAGTATCCAAACATCCCTGCTTAAATAAGGAAAGATTAGTTAGCCACTCAAGAACTTGCCAGGTGTGGTGGCTCATGCCTATGATCCCAGAGATTTGGAAGGCTGAGGCAGGAAGATTGCAAGTTCAAGATCAATCTCAACAACTTAGTGAGGCCTAAGTAACTCAGCAAGACCCTATCTAAATAAATAAATAAATAAATAAATAAATAAATAAATAAAAGGACTGGGGATTTAGCTCAGTGGTAAAGTGATAAATTGCCCTTGGTTTCAATCACTCAAAACTTTATATCTTTTTAAATCTGTGAAGCCTTTTGATAGCATATTCTTTTGTGTTATTAGTTGGAATTCTATTGACTAACATATGAGATGTGAATATTCCTTATGCCTAACTCTTATTCCTTTAGTCAATGCTACATATCATATAACTTTCCCAAGAAGTATTATTTAAATACCAGATAACCAACGTGATCCACATGGAATTTAAAGTTATGGTTTTATCAAGTGGGAAATAAATTATTAAATGATACTTTTATTTTAAAAATAAGGGCTGGAGATGTCCTCCAAGGTTCTTAAAAATGACATTCATCTTTTAGTAAAACCAAAGAATTGAAGATGGATTTTAAGTGCCCTGGTGAAATTCTGAGGCATTTTATTAAATGATTCTTAAATATTCATTTCTGTGCTAAAAATGTCCATGTTGTAATGAAGGTTATAAATGTTAAATAAAAATACTGAAATTATATAAATTAACAATATTAAAATACAGTAATTCAATATATTTAGTAATTAATCAAAGAATGAAAAATATTTTTAGTTTTATGTGGAATGGAAATTTATAAGCAGAATAAAATGTTTCTCTTAGTTGTATCATATTGTACCTTCATTTTTAACTTGAGGGAAGTAAACATATTTTGATTTCCAAAAATACCTCTTGACAAAGTGAGATCAGTGTCATCTATGAAATGGAATAATACACTTCAAAATAATCACTGGAATACTCTAATTTATCAAGACACCATTCTGGGAAATGTGTGGAAATGGATATTAAGAGTGTTGGGCAATAATGAAAAAACAGAAAATTTCATCAGATCACATTTATTGGTATGGGCTCACTAAGCAGAGTTTTTGCATTTAATGCTGCAACTTAGGGAGTTATAGGGGACTTTAACAGTTTGCTTTGTTGATTGGCTGAAACATGGACCAAAAGATGGCCTACAGTAAAGAAAATGGAAGTGCCAAAATCTGCTTTGGTTCTTTGTACAGGAAAGGATTCAGAGGCTTAGGGAGAATGGAATGTTGGAGTGTATTTCACATTTAAGACCTACTCAGCCACATTAAAAGGATTGCAGAAAATATAACCTTCACCACCACTGTTGGAAATAGATTTATGAAGAGAGTCCTGGCATTATTGAATAGCTCTGTGATTACTCTTCTCTTCAGGTCAGATGTCACAGTGGGGATTGGAGTCACTGAACTGGGAAACTTAAATGCAATGGGAGTAATTGGATCCTAGGATGGCAGGAACCAAATGGTAGCATTAAATCACCAAAAGGAAGGCGAGCATTGTTACCATAATGAACTGCATTGTCAACATAGCAATCAGTAAAGTTTGACTCAGAAGAGACCTGTAGCTTTGGCTAAATGATCATAGTTATCCTAGAAGTAAAACTGCTAAGAAGCCTACTAAATCCTTACTGATCTATATAAAGATCTATATAAAGATCTAGGTCAAGACAATGAAAGTCTAATTTGAATCATAAAAACAGTGAATAGTGTCCCCTCAATCAATTTCCGGATTTTAACTGTTGTACAGACCCAGAATCTCTTGAATGAAAGCAAGGCCAGGTCCCCTTTTGAAAGAATCCCAATACACTGCCAAAAATTTATACTTAATTTGTTTCCTAGCCTTACTCAAAGGGACCTAAAGACTTTTACAGAGTAGCTATACATTGGAGAAAAGGAAAAAAATGAGCCCTTTCATAGTCTTATGGACATCAGTTCCAAATGGAAACTAATTCCAGGAGGCTCAAAATATCACTATGTTTTATCAGAGTGAGGATTTATGGAGGTCATGTGATCAGTGGAGTTTTAGTTCAAGTCTAATAGGTGGGTCCTGTGTGTCCCCAAATCAATACTATAGCTATTTCCCCAACTTAGGAATGCACAATTGAAATAGATATGCTCAACAGTTGGTAAAATCCCCACATTGGTTCCCTGACTTGTGATGTGAGGTCTTCTATGGTGGGAAAAACCCAAGTGGAAGTCACCAGAACCTGCTCAATCTGGGAATACAACAAAACAAAGCAGTATGCCACTCTTGAAGGGATTGCAAAGATTAGTATACTTATCCCTCAGTATCTGGGGGAATTGGTCTCAGGAACCTATGCAGATAAAATCTGCTCATGCTCAAGTCCTTTACTTAAAATGACGTAGTATTTGTGTTCAACCCTATACATATCCTCCCATATACTTTTTTGGGGGAGTACTGGGGATTTAACTCAGGGGCACTTGATCACTGAGCCACATCTTCAGGCCTGGTTTTTGTATTTTATTTAGAAACAGGGTCTCACTAAGTTGCTTAGCACCTTGCTTTTTGCTGAGGCTGGCTTTGAACTGGTGATGCTCCTGTCTCAGCCTCCTGAGCTGCTGAGATTACATGCCCAGCTCACATCCACCCATATATTTAAATCATCTCTATATTGCTTGTAATACTTAATGTGATGCCTACACATCTCTCATTTGCATGGATTTAGCATAGTACTTAGCATGTGGCAAATTAAAGCCTTGTTTTTTTTTTTTGGGGGGGGGGTCTGGGGATTGAACTCAGGGGCACTCAACCACTGAGCCACATCCCCAGCCCTATTTTGTATTTTATTTATAGACAGAGTCTCACTGAGTTGCTTAGGGCCTTGCTTTTGCTGCGTCTGGCTTTGAACTCTACATGCCCCTGCTTCAGCCTCCTGAGCCACTGGGATTACAGGTGTGCACTAACATGCCTGGCACAAGTCTTGTTTTTTGGAGCTCCCACATTTCTTTTTCAAATATTTTCCATTTGGCTGGTTGAATTGTAAAGGTAAAAATTCTAAGCTGATTCCAAGCTGCAAGAGCTTGAGTTAAAGTGTAAAAGACTAGGCATTGTAAAGCTTCTAGATTACAAGGCCTGGGCTAAAAAGTAAAAGACAATTGTTACAATTGTAAAAGTCTATTGTTACAATTCCTCTGCTACCCCCGGAACCTGTAATCTCTGTAGCTGTTAGGACAATGCGGGAGCTGCCCAGTAAATATCTCCATTGATTCCCTGGTTATTTAATAGCTAAGGGCTCCAGGTAACATGGCACGTAAGCATCTAGGCTCCAAAACCAATCAGTTTAAATTTGTACCCCGCTTAGAAATGACCAATCATCCCTGCCCAGATTGTTCCCGCCAATGTATGTACTAATCCTGACTCAGAGTTGTTCTATTTTCCCATGCCTCATGATGATTTGTTCTGATGTATGCAAAGCCCCCCACCCTCTCCAAAAAGTGTACTTAAGCTCCGCTTGACCTCTGCTCTGGGCTCTGGGCTGCTCTCCCTTCTTGAGTGAGCACAGAGTCCCAGCGCGCTGGAACGGATCCCCAATAAATGCCCCTCTGCATTTGTGTGAAGTAAGTCTCTGTGTGGTCTCTCCCTCCGACGCTCCGCCGGACCCCAACAGAATTTAACCCGTGGAAATAAAAGACTGACTGTATTTTAACATTGTACCTGATATATGTGATCTGGAGCTTAGAACTATCTCAACTAGTGAGGAAGAAACAGAAACTCTAAACCATGATGTGTCCCTATTGATTTTCATGGCTACAGGAAGGCATGTTTCATCTGAAGCAAAGATAAGCTTCTGTGTAGTTGCTACCACACTGAAACCCTTGCTTGCTGGATCAAAGCTGAAAGCTTATTAATTTAGCATCAGTTCTACACATTGCAACCATTGTACCTCACTTATGATTGAGCTATAAGGTTACAACTTTGAAGTGTGCTCATTTGCATGTTATATATCCCAATAAAAAAAGTGTTTCTTGGGTTTACTAATATCACGTTGGTAGTCCTAGAGGCCTCTTGGAGTGAATTTGCAAACAGGGATAAGCATACCCTACAAAGTTTACATCAAACTAAAGATGGGAAAAGGTTTATGTGTCAGTGTATGAATGAATACTCTTTCGGTGTGATTTGCCTGAAGGGAAATCCACCCAGCTTTTGTTGTTGTAAGCAAAACTTGTATCTTAGAAGATTTTTTGAGAAGCTCTGTCCTAGCTTAAGATATTATACATCTTGTTGGCCGAGATATTCTTTGTGCATTCAGTGTGACAGCTTCTCTCTTTAACATATACCTTGAAGACCAGTTTTTTACTAATTCTAACATAAAATGACAATGAAAAGAATAAATTGTCTAGAATTCTAGAAGGACTTAAATCTATCCTACATAAAAACAGACTGAAAAATCAATCTGTGTATATTTTACCAGAAGCCTATGACAGAATGTTACCTCTTAATAAAACAATTCTGACAGGTGTTATCAAAAATTATGTAAAATGCAGTTGGTTTAAAAGAAAGCCTGCATGTAAAAGAGATTATATGTGATATGATCCTACAGGCTACTGCTTGTAAGATCTTACAATATTGAATTTATTCCCAAAGAGAAAATTACAGTCGTCCTCTGTTCTTAGAATCACTATGTTGCTCTTTTTTTTAGGCACTGGAAAGAAGCTTTGACATCAAGTTCTCAGAAACAAAAGACTGCCTACTCATAATATCTTTAATAATTAGGAAGAGTTCTTCAACCAAATTGTTTGTAGCAATGAAATGACATGTTCTATGCTATCAAATCCATAGAACTTAGCCTTCTAAAAGTAATTTCAATGAATCTGTGGCTCAAAACTTCTTAAACTTTGAGGTATTAAAAAACATTCAAGACTGCAAATGAACAGGGAGTAAAATGAGAATGTAATTTTGTTAACTTTTACTTCAAAAACACAAAAGAGAGTATTACATATTTAGACTTCATATTGGGAGAAATTCCACCAAGAGATTATATTTGTTCATATTTTTAGCCAAATATTTAATTGGTGAAAGTTAGCATTAACATGTTTCCACAGGCCCATTGGAGTCATCTTTTACTGGTAAATGGTTAGTGATCCTGTTCTGTGCTTTGTTGTTGAGGAATCAATTGCCTGGAGAAAAAAATCTTTCTACTGGTAAACAATATTAAACAAGTACTTCCCTACTTGTTTTATAAAGTGTGCTCCTTCATGTGTACACAACAGATATCAGGTATATTCATATTAGCTGTACAGAGAGAGCCTCCCTTATTTAATAATGACTTCCTAAAATGGTGCAATACAAAGAAATCAACTAAGCATACTAAAAGTGCCATTTTTTATTGTTGTTGTTCAGGTCTGTGTTTAATTAAATTAAACAGAACTTTTATCATGCAGAAAACATCAATAGATTGTCAAAAATACATGCTTGTTTGGATTTCTTGTAATTCATATTCTGGTTGGAGGATCAGGTAATCACAATGTAAATCTAATATAAAATAAAATTTATTAAATGCAACAAATTCTATAAATATCACATGAAGTGTGTTGGGTTATAGGACAGAGCCAAACAGAGAAATTCATACTAGTTAAGTGCATTAATCATAGAAAATGAGTCCTTTTAAAATATCTACCTCCTTCAACCATTTGCATTTCTGTAACATCTCTTGGCAAAAGGTAGTGAAGAAGATAAATTCATAAGGTGATAGAACTCAAAAGACGTATAGTACAATCATAAAGGATGAACCTCATTTAGGTGCTGATTCAGGATACTTAAAAAAAAGATGAAACCTGCTGCAGTGGTACATACCTGTAATCCCAAGGACTCAGGAGGCTGAGGCAGGAGGCTCACAAGTTTGAGACAATCCCCAACAAGTTTATGAGACACTATCTCAAAATAAAATGAAAAGGGCCAGAGGTATATAGCTCAGGGGTAAAGTGCCTCTTGAGTTCGATTCCCAGTACAAAAAAAAAAAAAAAACAAACAACAAAAGATAAAGAAAGTAAGAAATGATAGCAAAAACTCAAGTATAATTATGGAAACGTGAACATTGCTTGGATGTTTGATTATTCAAAGGAATAATGTTGAGTAGAGCACAGTGGCAAACACCTATAATCCCACCTACTAGGAAGGAGGCTGGGGCAGGAGGATCACAAGTTCAAGGCCAGCCTGGGCAATTTAGCAAAATATTTTCAGTTGCACTATTTCCTATCTCTTCCCAACAATTGAGAGTTATATTGCTTTTGGATTTTCTAGTGCTTATCTATTGTACTTTTATCTCTATTCCAGCCAGTATGATGATTCTTTTCCTGCATATGATGAAGATATTAGTACCTCCACATTTCCTTAACTCAAATTCACTTCTCATATTCTTTAGTTTTCTTTTATTGTACCATAATCAAAACCTTTAATATGCACATTGAATTTATACTCTGACACAATTATATGTCTTATGATTTGGAATACTAAAAAACACTAAACAGAATTTATATTAAAAAATAATATAATAAAAAGGGCCAGGGATATAACTTAGTGGGAGAGCACCTGCCTAGCATGCACAAGGTCCTGGGTTCAATCCCAGCACCACAATAAAATGAATAATTTTAAAAAAATATTTGTAAATGCAATGACATTGTGGCCATGTCAAAAAAGAAAGTCTGTTTTGGAAACACTGAACTATTTCAGAGTCAAATTTATGTGATGATTGGGACTTGCTTCAAAATCATCATGAAACATAATCATGAAAAATGGTTGGTCATGTATTGATAAAGTCTGATAAAGAATTTAGGGGAAGTTCATTGTAGTTTTATCTCTATAATTAAATGCAGTTTTTTTTCTATTTTCTGTTATATAATCTTTTTAAAATACCTATATCTTAAAAAGTGAAGTAACAGTTGAAAATGCAACGAGGACAACATGAAATAATACACATTAGGAACCTAAATCTTTGCCTGGCACTTACCGGATACTAAGAGTTCATTTAAATGGCGTGCATCCATTCTTTGAGAGAAAGTCTTCCCAAAATTCCATGTGCATACAAATTACCCAGGGATCTTATGAAAATGCATACTCTTGACGTAGAAGGCCTAGAACAAGGCCAAAACTTGAGAGGACCAATGAAAACAAAGGCTGGAAAATTCAGATTGTGCCCAGGGAAGCAACTGAATAAGCTTGTGACAGGCATGCAAATAACTACTAGAAAACTACAGGGTATCAAATCCAGCTTTAAAGAGAAATCATAATTCGTTTGAAATGCCTTACAATTGTAAACCAATATAAACTCCATGCCCTAGAGATTATTGCACAGATATCTTTAAGCAAGCAATCTATTTTTAAATGAAACATGAAAAATAGTATACATATAATAGAAAACAAGTAAAATTATGGAAATTGAAAATTAAATAGGAAAGCACTGTAGGGATAAATAATTTACATTTTCAAGGTCAAGTTATTTCTAGCTTCATTATCTTCTTCCCAAATTGATATTCATTTATAGTATGATTCGTATACATTGTGCTTTCATAGGATGAAGTTCCCTAGAATTTCACTAATTAAGATCCACAATTATATTCAGTTTAGTGACTCCAGGAAATAAATAATATTTTATAAAATTTGCATATACTACATTTCCTAAGCAGCCATGCAATTTTCCAAGGAATAGAAAGTATATTTTATGTGTGATCAATGCTCATGAAGGAAAAATTTCAGTAGTAATTATGGAAGAGAACAAATGCATCAATGCAACAAAGGCTTGAGAAAACAAGAAAATATTCTTTGTTTTTAAAATATTCTTAGCATCATTATACTAATTAATATTCAGTTGCTATCCCCTAAGTATATAGTGTTTGTAAGCTATTAGACTCAGTGATTATATAATTATAATTTCCAGGCTTCCTAACGTGGACCAAATGAAACCTGAACTGGAGTTTTTCTATATAATTCACTGCATACTGAGGGGTGGGGATTTATGTAGTTCAATGGTAGAGCACTTGTACCCACAGTAGTCCTTGGGTCAGATCTCCAGTACTACCAAAATAAAACAAAAATCCTTCAAATTCATATCAAGCCATGATAGCATATTTTAAAGGTACAAACAGGTATTTGTTAGGATATTTTATCTAGTATAAATTTTAAACAGGATCACAACCATCAATTAGCCAGTTTATTAAATCATCCATAAAGTAGTTTTTAATCCTATTTAATTCTGCATCTAAGTGCAGACTGTGTTATTACCATTTCCCTAAAAATTATTTTATCTAACTTATTCATTTTGAGGATTTTCTCTCTTTATTACATAATATCAGGTCTCAGAAAACAATACCTCAAAATAAAGGCCTCAGAGACAGTCTCAAAAATAGTTTCTCTCTGAACTTCTCCTACCTTCCTGTTACCCTTCATTCTCCCCTGAGATAAACCATACACGCCAGAATATGTATTCCTTAAGGAGGGTGATAGGAACCAGTACCCCTTTTCCCCAAAGCCAGCTTTTACAACACCTAACAATGTTACTCTAATTTTCCTCTACCTTTCTGTCTTAAGAGTTGGCCATAAAGAAATTCTATGACCTACCTCACTTGATTGTAGATAATAAGACCACTGATCCAGAAAGAGTCCAGCCCTATACTTGGAGATAAGAATGCTGCACCGAGAGGCCAGAATAATATGAAAAGATAGATTTTGCTGAGTCTCCCACCCCTCAATAAACTACTGTTAGATAATATCTTTTTTTGTCTAATCATACTTGTACATGGCTGTCAATGCCTCGTGAAACCTGAGAATAAAATGGATAATTCACCCCGAGTTTTTGGGTCTTTAATCTGAAGTCTCCTGTGTCATATAAAACTATTACCAAATAAAATTTTTATGTTTTATCTTGTAACTTGTCTTTTGTTACGGTTTTTTAGACCATGATCCTTTATTATGGGCAGAAAGATCACCTTCTCCTAACTTATACTAACAAGACAACATATGTGAAAATACGTTTTTTCTGCTTATGTTAACAAAATTATTTAGGATATCATAATCTGTAGTGTAATATAGTCATTTTCTCAAAATAAAATCAAACTAGGAAAAGAATGCAAATACAATGAATGACTGCTGGAAAAGGAGAAAAGTCCTTTAGACACCAAATCTTGTACTTATGACAAAGGAAATGAAATTCTCTGACATATATATTTTTCATTGTGTTGAGTCCTTAAAGTTCTCTGCACAAGTTTCTTTATGCTTTTAGTGCCATATTTCCAAGTGCACATGCTTAATGGTAACTATATTTTGCAGAAGAATGTTAAGAAACACAGAAAATGTTAATTCCAATTCTAAAAGAGCAGAGATGCATGTAACCTTGCCAGAATACCAACTATTAATCACCTAGAAAGCAGGATACATGCCTATCATGGTGGCTGAGACAGGAGGATTGTAATTCCGAAGCCTGCTTTAGGGGGCTGGGGTTGTATCTCTTTGGTAGAGTGCTTGCCTTGCATGGATGAGGCACTGTGTTTGATCCTCAGTACCACATAAAAATAAATAAATAAAATAAATGTATCATGTCCATCTATAACTTAAAAAAAAAAAAAAGCCAGCCTCAGCAATTTAGTAAGGCCCTAAGTAACTTTGCAGGACCTGGTCTCAAAAAATAAAAAGGGTTGGGAATGTGGCTCAGAGGTTAAATCTTGTATTAGTCAGGGTCTCTAGAGGAACAGAATCAACAGGAAGTATGATTACCCAAAGGGGATTTTTTAGGTTGGCTTATGCAACTAGAAGCTGGATAGTCCACAATGGCCGTCTGCAGGCTGGAGAGCTGGAAGAACCAGTAGCTGTGAAGTACAAAAGGCGGAAGCACCAGAACAAGAGGCTTCAACAGTGCTATCCTAGTCTGAGACCAAAGGCTTCTGGAAACTCCCTGGAGAATCACTGGCAGAGTCCACTTTGAAAATTCCAGGAAGTGAGAGTCCAGTATCCTCATATGATCACAGCAGCAATCAAGAACGTATTCAAGAAGAATCAAGCTTGCATCTGCTGCTGTTTTCTTGTTCTTCCAAATTTTTTTTTATTGGTTGTTCAAAACATTACAAAGCTCTTGACATATCATATTTCATACATTAGATTCAAGTGGGTTATGAACTCCAATTTTTACCCCAAATACAGATTGCAGAATCACTTCAGTTACACATCCACATTTTTACATAATGCCATATTAGTAACTGTTGTATTCTGCTACCTTTCAAGCCACCATCCTATTGGATGGTGCTGCCCACACTTAGGGAGGGTCTCCACTTCAGTTGGTTATTCCGTGTGTCAGACATTTCTAGACACACCCTCATTTACACACCCAAAAGCCTCTTAATCACTGATATCTCTTAATCCAATCAAATTGACAATTCAAATTAACCTCTAAAAGTGCCTCTGGGTTCAATGCCCAGTACCAAAAAAAAAAAAAAAAAAAAAAAAAAAAGAAAGAAAGAAAGAAAAGAAAAAGAAAAAGAAAAAAATTATATTTAAAAAAATTTGTATTTAAAAAAAAAAAAAAGGCAGCCTCAGCAATTTAGTAAGGCCCTAAGTAACTTAAAGTTCTCTGCACGAATTAACATCTTTGAGGCGGGCTTTTTTTTTTTTTTTTTTTTTTTTTAATAATACAAACATTGAACTGGCAAGAAAATTCTAATGCCATGTCTGTAACTAAGTAACTAGGTAACATTGTATATGCCTTGGATGTCTTATACATACAAGTAACATTAATTGTTAAAAAAAAAAAAGTCTGTGTTAGTCATATCTCCATCCTTGTGCAAAAATATCCAAGAAAGTCAACTTATAGAAAAAAAAAAAAAAAAAGATTTATTTTGGCTTGTGGTTTCAGTCCATGATCACTTGGGCCCATTGCTTTGGGCCTGTGGTGAGACAACACCTTCGCAGAAGGACAGATAGAAGAAAGCTATATACCTCATGCTGGCCAGGAAACAAAACGAAAGTCAGGGAGAAAATGACTGTAGACAGAATAAATCCTTCAAAAACACACTCCCAGTGACCTACTTTCTCCAGCTAGGCCCAAAGGTTTCTGTCACATTTCAGTAGCCCATTTGGCTATGAATCTATCAATGGATTAATCTGTTGGTGAGGTTAGCACCCTCATGATCCAATCACCTCCTAAAGGCCCTACCTTTGAACATTGCTGTACAGGGGACCAAGCCTTTCAACACATGAACTTTTGGGGAGACATTTCTGATCTAAACCATAACAAAGACATTGACTTAGTAACTTTTATATTATCTTCTTGATCTTGAATTTTACTTATTCTCTTGTATTGAGCTCATATCTTACCAGATTTCACAGTTTATTTGTTTAAATTGTATAGGCATATGACATAAGTCTGATGACTAGATAGGCAAATGAGTGATAAACCGTAATTATAAAATATTAAATTGCATTCTCTAGAAAAAGACTATTAATCATTCAAGATGATTATTGACTTTAGCAAAATTATATGATAAACCTGACCAGGGAAGAATAATTATGTTCTTTTGAACTAATTATTATTAATTAGTCAATGAAAAATCATTAAGTCAGAATAATATGCTGAAAAACTCAGTATCGATGAAAGAAAGACTTATAAAAAGTTTTGGATGTCTGCACTGAAAAATGTAGTCATTTTAGTACAATCTTGATTGCATGTCTGAGAGATTATCTAAAAACATTTAAGAAAGTATTATATATTTAAATGGAATAACATAAATGTATTGCTTAACAAAAACATAAGAGTATGCTATATGACATTTTCTCAGCCAATATGAGGAAGTTGTGCCTATTGTGGGAATTAAATTAATACTCTTCTCCTTATCTTCATCATCACCATGTTTTTTTGGAAAAAAGAATTCTATTCAAAGATTTTCCATCAAATTTCTCTGCAAATAAATGAAAATTTGCCTCCCTTCAAGTGTGAATATCATCCAAACCAACATTAAAACTGATTTTTTTAAAGAGAGAGAGAGAATTTTTTTAATATTTATTTTTTAGTTTTCAGTGGACACAACATCTTTATTTTTTTTATTTTTATATGGTGCTGAGGATTGAACCCAGTGCCCCGCGCATGCCTGGCGAGCTTGCTACTGCTTGAGCCACACCCCCAGCCCCCAAAACTGATTTTTATATTCACATTCATCTTTACTATTCTTCCTTGTCCTTTCTTTGCTAATTTTTTTTCCTTCTCCTAAATCCAACATTAACATCTCTACTTTTAATCTTGTTTCTTATATCCTTCTCTGTTTCCAGTGCTAGTAAACAAATTGCAGCCCTTGGATAACCTTTGCCAGAGTCAAAGAAGGAAAACCCAAGGACAGTACAAAATAGATTTTATTAACCTATTAGTCAGTCTCCCTTACACCAGTTTTTGTCTTGGACTCTTAATATACTCTCAACTTTGGCTTCAAAGACTCTAAAATAAAGATGTAATCAGATTATTCCTATGCTCAATAACTTCCATTGAGCAACTGCCTTCAGTGAAACAAAACTTAGTTATTAAGCTCAAAATTCCCTGCCTTCCTCAATATCATTTTATGTTATTCATGCAAACAATTTGTTGTCACTTACAAATCATTCTTGGCATTGGTTGCTCAAATGTCCATTAATTTTCATGCTTATCTATTTTGTCTTACACTTTATACAGTATTCTCCCTAGCATATCTTTCTCTTGCTGTTATAATTTCAATCTAGAAATGTCCCCCTCCAGAGATCATATTTTGGAAGCAAGTTACTCAGTATAGCAATTATCAGGGGTGGGGCTCTCAGTCAACAATGAAAGCTGTAATGTCATCAGTGAAATCCATTTGATGGATTAATAATTTTAATTGACTACTGAGTGGTAACTGTAGGCAGGTGGGACATGGGTAGAGAAAGTGACACCACTCATTATGGGTGACAAATCCTGCTTCCCCACATGTTGAAGTTTGAACATCAGAGAAGCATACCGAGGCAAGCATATAAAGCAGGGTTTATTTTAAAAGGGGTAACATAGACTTCTCCAGGGAGGGAGAAGGGGGCTATAGCTGGTATCCTGGTATCCCAAGAGGGGAGGTGTCCTGCCCTTTTTATATGTCCTAGGCTTCCTTTGTTCTCCTGTGTCCCCCCTTATCTTTCTCCTTCTTGTATATTTGACTAGGCCCAGGTGGGAGGGCCAAAAATGGGCTGAAGGGGGAAGGGCAGCATGGAGAAGCCAAGGACTCATTAACAACCTTATAGCTCCCTGTGGGGAGGGAAATTCCTGGGACAGGTTACCTTGGCAACAGGTTGGAGCAGGGGCAGGTTCTTGATAAAGGTGGAGGAAGGGCTGTGAAGGAATTAACATTTTAATCCCTCAGGGGACAGTCTCCAATTTCCCAGACTAACTCAAAATTGGCTTCCTTGATGACCTGACCTGATTAACCTGTCTACAGTGACTGCCTATCTAATTCTGGCTTCAAAAGTAGGTTAGTGGGGGCATGCACTTGGGGATGACAACTTTTCTCTGCCTTCTCATTCTCTTTCTCTGCTTTCTGGCTGACAGCTTTGCTCCACCATGCCTTTCTACCATGTTGTTCTGCCTCTCTGCTGGCCAAAAGCAAGGGAGTTTGCTGACCATAGATGAAACCTCTGAAACTGTGAGCCCAACATAGTTTTCCTCCTCTAAGTTGTGCTTGTCAGGTATTTTGGTCACAGTGATGGAAACTTGACTAGCACACTTGCCCATCTCACTTTCCTGGCAAATTTCTACTCATTTTCCTTGATTAAGTACAACTATTTTAATTATTCCTGTCTCTTCCATCATAGAAATTCATTTTTCCCTCTTTTTGAACTTCTCATGGCCTGTGTAATTTACAAAAATTAGTGAACATGTTCTAGGACCCTGTTATGGTTTAGATATGATGTGTCCCCCAAAAGCTGATGTATGAAACAATGTAAGAAAATTTAGAGATGAAATGATTAGGTTGTGAGAATTGTAACCTAATCTCAGTACATTAATCTTCTGACAGGGATTAATTGGGTGGCATTTTTAGGCAAGTAGGGTGTGGCTGGAAGAGGTGGGTTCCTGGGAGCATTCCTTTTGTGGATTATATTTGTTCTTGTCCAGTGGAACTTTCTCTCTTGTTTCCTGGGGTGATGTCATGAGCTGCTTCCCTCCATTACCTTCTTCCACCATGATGTTCTGCCTCACCTCAAGCCCCTGAGGAATGGAACTGGCTGTCTAAACACTGAGACCTCTGAAACCATGAGTCCTCAAATAAACTTTTCCTTCTTTAAAATTCTTCTTGACAGGTCTTATAGTAACAGCAGCAAAAAAAAAAGCTGACTAAAACAGACACCATGTACTGTTATGCCAGTTTCGTGGGACCCCCATAAACCTCCAGGAGCTGAATCTGATGCAATCACACAAGAGTCTTTATTGCAAGCTCGAGCCTGGACTCACAACTTAGTTCAGTGAAGATTTATAGGGTTTAGGGGATACTCTATGTGTCACAACATCACACAGCAAATCATTTCACACAGCAGGGAAAATCAAACAACAACTCTTAACATTGATTAGCACATTCACTGGCAGGAACAACTCAGGTAAGGGTTAGTTCAAGTGGTGGATACATTTGAACTGATTGGTTTAGGCCGTGAGGGATGTACTCACTAAACTACATGGTTTCCTAACATGTTATTAATCACTGAAACTACTGGGAGGGTCAACTGGCATTTCAGGTATTTTCCCTGTCTCACACTGATTAGTGGTTGCTAGGGGGTTGCTATGTGTCCTCACCTAACTGAGTCAGGAATGCCTGGCACTGCAGACCTCTCCTGTTATTTACAGATAAACAACTCAGCAGGGTGGGTATATACCTAGGAAAGCTCTGTGGGTTTTTCCAAGGACAAGGGTCACGCCCCCTCTCTCTGGACAGGCCTTGAGGTAGAAGCTGGTTTCTCAAAAATGGAGTCACATCAGTTTCTCAGTACCTTAGCAAAGATTATACCTTGCAAGGAGCACCTTGTTAAAGGTAAGCTTGTACCAGCACATGATTTCATCCGTGAAGCAAAACATGTATTTTTCTTATTCTTATTAATATAACATAGGCTCAGCACATTTTTTTCATCCACCTGGAAGAGGTACCTACTCCACATTCAGTTTCTGTGTGAGTTGAGCTAGCCCTCTGCAAAATTATCCTGTTCATGTAAAAGTATTACTACTTTGAGTGCAAGGATTATGCTTTCTTTGGTTTACCCTCCATGAGCTCCATGAGCCAATAAGATTCTCTTTTCATTACTGGTGAATTAAACGCTTGAGAAGGGTAAACACAATCATCAATTGAACTTAGTGAAAATATAGCTTGAAACTGACAACCTTTAAAATTTTCTATATTTTCTCCATATTCTGTGGTTTCCTTTAAGAGTAGATGGGTCCATAAAATTAGTGTAGATATGGAAAAATAATAATTATTGTTTCTTCATCTGGTATATGCCATTTAAATTGTGTCTCTTGAAGTTAAAATATTAGTATCTTGAAATCATGTAGTTATTTTATAATGGTAATGCCATTGATAAAGAACCAGGTTTCCATCATTACTGCAAGTTTTTGATCAGCTAATTCTGTTAGTTCTGAGAGCTTGAGCCAATTTATCTGTTACTTTTGTGGAGGGACAGTTTTTAAAGTTTCCAACTTTGCCTTTTTTTTTTTTTTGTAACTAGGATTGGACTCAGAGGTGCTTAACACTGAGCTACATCTCCAGCCCTTTTATATATTTTATTTAGACCATCTCATTAAGTTGCGGAGAGACCTCTGAGACCCTCAGTAATAAATAATAACAAAATCAGTGTATATGTCTCATGTTCAGAGTTTGTCTTCACATTTTCTTTAAAGAATATACAATTGCTAATTGTGTTGTGGCAATTTTATAGTAATAAGGAAAAAAGGCTGGCTAAAGTGGAAGAAGGTGTAGCAATGTGGAAGGGACTCATTATTTGTGACTTTGTGAATACTTATTTCTTCCATTTAGATTTCAGATTTTAGGTACTCTTCCCTCAAGTACAAGAAGTTACCATGAAGCCAATAATGGTTTCCAAATGTTCACTCACTGGTAAGATCAGATTTTATCTTCTTTATGTTACATAGAGAACTCAGTGTTGTAGGCATGTGGGGAAGAGTACAGCTACAAAAACAATGAATCGATAGTAACAAATTGAATCAATAGAAAAAAGCAAGTAGATTGTGGAATGCCATAAAAAAATATGAAAAATTAACCTTCATATAAAATTCAGTCCCTTCCAATAAGAAAATTAACTTTCATGAGTCATCAAGAATCGCAAAATAGAGCTGGGCACCATGGAGCACACCCATATCCCCAGCAGCTTGGGAGGCTGAGGCAGGAGGATCATGAGTTCAAAGCCAGGCTCAGCAATTTAGCGATGCCCTATGCAACTTAATGAGACAGAATCTAAATAAAATATATAAAAGGGCTGAAGATGTTGCTCAGTCGTTAAGCACCCCTGAGTTCAATCCCGGGCACCCCCCCCAAAAAAAAAAAAAAAAACAGCAAACTAGGAAGTTTTAAAACTATCCCTCCACAAAAGTAACGGATAAGTTGGCTCAAACTCTCAGAACTAACAGAATTAGCTGATCAAAAATTTACAGTAATGATGGAAACCCAGTGAGAAAAGAAGCTGCTGAATATTGGTAAGAGATGGTGTGATGTTTTACTTCAACTATTTACCAAAACACACTTTCCAACTTGGAAACAGCCAAGAATGCAACAGTCCACATTCCTAGTAAAATTTTCTGGCAGTAAAGATAACAATACAGACTTTATTTTCAGAGAAAAGGAATTGTGTGTTTTGATGTATTTGGTGGATCATCTCCAAGATCTTTGGACATTTATATGTATGAAACACAGCCAGTGCTGAAGCAGCTTTCTGAGCAGCATTTGTTGAAAACAAATGTTAAATGCAAAGGTATTGGCTGCAGCTAACTGGGGTAAAGAACAAAAAATGGTGCAAACAATGGATAGAATGAAATGCCAGGTAAGTAGAAGATGGGAAAAAAGATACTTGGAGAAAATGAGAGCTTTGAATATTTTTGATATATGCTGGGGACTCTAGAAGGCCATGAACACACAGAGGGTTGGATATATTCTTAGAAATATACTTCAACAGACCACAAACTTCCACTTTAGGCTGATATTTAGGTTCTGTGCAAATAGGAATTGAAGGTTAAAGTAGTGTTTTATCAACCTGGTTAAGCCTTGAAGGGCTGTTTCAACATAAACCCATTCTGAAAAGACTAAAAGAATAAGCTTGTGGGGACAGGCATGCAAATAACTACTAGAAAACTAAAAGGTATCAAATCCAACTTTAAAGAGAAATTATAATTTTTTTAAATGCCCCACAATTGTAAAACAATATAAATTCCATGCCCTAGAGGTTATTGCGCAGATATCTTTAAGCAAACAATCTACTTTTAAGTGAAACATACTTATTTATTTTTTGACTACTGACATTTTAGGAATTCTTTGTCAAATCAGTAGCTGACTACTAAGGTAGTAAAAAAAAAACACTTCAATAATCACACATGAAAAAGAAAACATACTTCAGAAAAATAATTCATAAAATTGACTGAAAAAAAATTTACCTCAATGATCACCAAAACAAACCCTAGGGGAGGAGGAAATCTAGTTTCTAATGTTGCCACGTTATAATATTGAAAAATGTCTGATTAAAAAAAATTACAAGGCATGCAAAAAAGGCACAAAGTGTGAGCCAATCACACACACACACACACACACACACACACACACACACTCACACATACACACTCATACATTCACTCACACACAAACATATACACACACAGTACTAGAAACTATCCCTGAGAGATAGTCATGAGTAGCTTAATAGTAGAAGTACATAAAGATAGTCCACACAAAGAGTAAGAAAAACAGAACTGAGGTGCTGTAATGACATTAGATGCAATAAACATTAACCATAAAAGATTTACAAAAGAAAAGGAAGGCAATTTTATATTGGTAAAGATTTCAATCAATCAAGAAGTTATAATAGTTATAAACATAGAAGATCCTAACAAAGATGTTCAAAACATATATGAACCCCAAACGGAAAAATTCTTGGAGAAATATAGGAGAAAATTTCGTGTTTTGGGGTTTGAAATGGTTTCTTAGATATAACACCAAAAGCACGGCAAAAAACAACAAAAAATAGATTAATTGGACTTCATCAAAATTTAAAAACTTTATACATCAAAGGTCACTGTGATGATTAATTTTTTATTTGTTCTAATTAGTTATACATGATAATATAATGCATTTTGACACATCATATATAAATGCAGTATAACTTCTCATTCTTCTGGTTGTACATGATGTAAAATTATACTGATCATGTAATCATGCATGCACGTAGGGTCATAATGTCCAATTCATTCTACTATCCTTCCTATCCCCCCCCCCTTCACTACTTCCCTTTGCCAAAACCAAAGTTCCTCTGTTCTTCCCTAGCCCCTGCCCCATTGTGAATTAGCATCTGTCTATCTGAGAAAACATTCAGCCTTTGGGTCTTTGGGATTGACTTATTTCACTTAGCATGGTATTCTCTAGCTCCATCCATTTACCGGCAAATGCCATAATTCTATTCTTTATGGCTGAGTAATATTGTTTGTGTGTGTGTGTGTGTATAAAACACATTTTCTTTATCCATTCATCTGTTGAAGGGCAACTAGGTTGTGATGGTTATTTTTATATGCCAAGCTTACTAGGCTAAGGGATACTTAGACAGCTAGTAAAACATTGTTATAGTGTATCCTTGAGGGTCTTTTTAGAAGAGATGGGCATTTGAATCAGCAAACTGGGTAAACATCAGCTCTCATCATTGTGAACTGACATCATCCAATCTGTTGAGGGCCCTGATAGAACAAAATAATGAAAGAAGGAGGAATTTGCTCTGAGACATCCATCTTATCTTGCTCTTGAATATCAGAGCTCCTGAATCTCAGGCCTTGGGATGCCACAGTTTATTCCATAACTTACACCAGCACTATCCCTAATTCTCAGACCCTGGACTGAGATTTATATTATGAGTTCCCTTAGTTCTTAAAGACTTTTAGACACAGACTAAATTACATTAATAGCTTTCCTCATTCTCCACCTTGAAAATGGCATATCATGGTATGTCTTGCATTCATAATCATGTGAGTCAATTCTCACAATACATCTTCTTTTACATACCTACATACAAACACATACACAAACACACACACACACACACACACATTCACACACATTTCTGTTTCTATGGAACACCCTGATTAATATAACTATTTCAAGAGAATGAAAAGATGAGCTCCAGAATGCAAGAAAGTATTAATAAGTTATGTATCTATTGAAAAATTAATATTCATAACATGCAAGGTAAAATTATAATAACATCAAGACAAAGACTATTTTAAAATAAGCATAAAATTTTAATGGAAATTTCTCCAAATAAAATATATAAAAGACCAACCAACACATGAAATGATGCTCAGCATAATTCATCATTAGTGAAATGTAAATCAAAACCATAATGAGGTACTACTTCACAGACAATGGGACAGGTATAATCAATATCAGAAAATAAGACATGTTAGAAAGGACATAAAAGAACTGCATCCCTCATACACTGGAATATAAAATGGTACAGCTTCTGTGGAAAGTAACTTGGCAATTACTCATAAAGTTAAACACAGAATCATGATGTGATCTGGCAGTTCCACTCTTTGATGTGTTCTCAAAATAATAGCAAATAGATGTTCAAACAAAACCTTCTAAAAATGTTTTTGTAGCACTCTTTGTCATAGCTAAAAGGTAGAAATAATCCACATCTATCAGCCGATGAATAGATAACACATTGTGGTATATCCATAAAATTAAATATTATGCAGCCACATAAAGGAATGAAATATTGATACCCACTATAATATGGATTAATGTATGGGAGAATAACAGAGGGAAATTCAGTATACTAACCACTGGCATGGCATACTCAAATTTCATGACATAAATCACCAAGAAGGCTTTACAAGTCTTTCTATCCAGAATTAGACATTCTTGTCTGGTTGACCTGTTGTTTTATGGGCAAGGCTGAAATTCACTTTGATCTGTGGGGCCCTGAGGTAGAATTAAACTATTTTGCATAATTGGTTCATGGATGCTGACCCCCATCTGGTCTTCTTTAATTAAGCAATGGCTGAACTATCTTCTCAATTATCTCTGACTGAATAATTTGTAGAGAATAAAGGACAACAAATGCCTGCATGAGAAATCTAGGAGGGGGTAGGAGTAAAGGTTGCCTCAAAAAATACACCAGGTTTTGTGGGAGAGGGCTGGTTATGCCATAACAAAGGTTTTCTGTTTTTCCCATATAAATATTTGATGCCCATAGCTGATGATCTTTTTTCTCTCCATACAGATTCAGCACTGCTAGATGGTTTTCTTTTTATATGGCAGTCTTGAGAAACCAAGACTAGACAAAGCAAATGGACACATACTATACCACATTGAAGATAAAGCACAATTCCTGTCAGTAGATTGCTAATTGCTCTGCAGTGTTTATGTGTTTGTGTGGGAATCTCTTGTGGTTTAGATATGAGGTACTTCCCTAAACCTCCTGTGTTAATGCAGACATGTTCAGAGGTGAAATTATTAGATTATGGAAGCTGGAACTTATTCAGTGGAATAATCCACTTAATGAATAAATAATTTTAAAGTTGGGTGGTAACTATAAGCAGGTGTGCGTGTAGCTAGAGAAGTTGAGTCATTGGGAGTGTGTCCTTGGGGATTATATCTTGTCCCTTGGCTCTTCCTTCTCTTTCTCTGCTTCCTGGCTGCCATAAGCTGAGAAGTTTTTCTCATTGACACCCTTCTACCATGATGTTCTGCCTCATCTCTGGCCTAGAGCAATGGAGTCAGCCAACCACAGACTGAATATCTGAAACTGGGATCCCAAATAAACGTTTTTTTCATCTAAGTTGTTATTGTGAGGTATCTTGGTCACAGCAACAAAAAAGCTGACTAACACAGCATCTATCAATCTCTCCTCTGAGAAGGTACATTTCATCAGGAACTGAATTCAGTTTCAAGTTTGGACATTGAATCTGGACCCATCCACAGGATAGCAGGACTTTCTTTATGGCACTGGACAATATGTACATTCAGGAGTTTTGTAGATTTTTCCCCCTAACTTTAGAATTTCTATAATTCTTGCTGGGAAGTTTTTTGAACTTTTTCTACTTACAAAGAGATTTTACATGAATTATTTCATTTTCATTTGAAAGTTCAAATAAAATAGCTGAAATGAAATAATGGCCTTTCCTTGATAGCACTGCTGGAACTGTTTCTGTTATACATATGTAAGGATATCAAACAGAAGTCAAATTACTGTACAGATTTAACATGTGGTTCTTAATGGCAAAGTGGTTTTTGCACTTTTAATTAGAACAGGAGCCAACTGGGTAGGCCTGGGGGTTATTTGAATCATACGTTTAAGTGCATAATTATGTTTTTCAGCATACTTATCAATATAATTGAATGCATATGTTAATAGACCAATTTCCTACACAAGTATTTGTAATTCATGTAATCCATTAGATTTAGAAGAGTGTATCTTACTTGGCAGAAAATATTTCCTAACATTTTCTATGGCAAGACAAAGTACATGCAATAGAAGATAATGTTTTAAGAAGTGTAAATGCCAAATTAAGTGCAGTTGTATCTGAATCAATATGAGCATTATAAAGTAGAATATCTATATTCTAATTCAAAGAATAAAATGGACTCTATTACTATGATATTATGAATCAGCATAAACATTTTCTAAGGCTATGTTATGAACTAATACAACAAGGAGATCAGAAGCATTTGAATAAACTACTGATCATATTGTGGTTTCTGTTTCTTGCAAAATTTTACATAGAAGAATGCACTTAAAGCAAATCATACTTTGGAGGAAAAGAGAACAAAATATTTAACATTTTTATATAACATCATTTAATATGTAATTTTATGTAAAATTGAACTGCATATTTAATAGTTTATGTTATTTTTCATATGTAAACAATCATATACTTGGTAAGTCTGGCCAGTGCCTTGAATTGAAAATGTGTGAAATATTAAGCAAATGATAATTCCAGGTCTTCCGTGGACTGACTCCTGACTCATGCAAACTGTGAGATGACATGTGTATTTTTTAAGCTACTCAGCTTATGCCAAGTTTTTATAAAGCTATAGATAACTAACATAGATAAAAGTAAGGCAGGATTAGGCATGCCTCTATTCTCTCATGGGACTTTCTGTGAAGTTATTTAGAAATTGCTCTCAACTACTTTCACTTTTTGCTTATCTGTCTTTCCCACTAGTCCATATGTAACTTAAGACTTAGGACTGTTGTCTATAATTCTAGTCAGTACTCAAAAAATGCTTTTTGTTAATATTAACTTCTAGAATGGTATAAATTAAGAATCTTAATATTATGACAGTGAAGAGATAGGAAGATTTTAGGAAGAACTGTCTACAGAAAACAAGATTTTGTTCCTGAAGTAATGGTTAAGTCAAAATTCTCTACCTTTGAATTTAAGGCTTTCTGTGGTGAAAAAGAAAACATTAAGATGATAACTGTGATTCCAAAATAGTGATAATTATCATATAATCACAATTGAAAATCACGTTTATTGCTTTATAGTCAAGTTTCCAGTATTATTCAGAGATGAGAAGAGTGGAGGCAAATAAATATAGAAATCTTCATGATAAACTGTGAAGCAAGTATAACTGTATGAGACTACAGAATAATTTTTGAGCTAGAGAGGTATATATGTGCATGCGTGTGTGTGTGTGTCTGTGTGTGAAAGAGAGAGAGAGAATTGCTTAATACCTATAGACCTACATCTCACATTAACATAATTGTTTCCAATATTATTTAGTTTCACATAATAATGGGAACAAGCGGGTTGGCATATTTTAAGGATACAGTCTCTATATACTGCTGACTGATTCACTGTCATGGTTATGAAAGAGAAAAATGTCTTGTGTAGTGGCCTTAAAAGGCTAGAAAATTGCCTTTTTTAAGACTAAAGAGCATCTTTTTCTTTTTTTTCCTGTACATAGAAAATGAATGTTGGTTACACAGTGAGACACTTTTTATTAAAAGCCATGGATATTGATTCCACATTGAGAAGCACATTTATATAATAAATCTTACGATAAGTGAAAATAAAGATGTATAAAGTCATATCCTTTATTGAATTGAATTTTAGGCATTAAGATAGGATAAATTTCCAACAGAAAAAATACTTGAAAATATAGAAATTGTGGCACTATTTGACATATTAGTTGAAGACTCCTAATGATATTTGTGAGTAGTCCAATTTTGCAATAATATACTAAAAAACTCTCCAAGGGTCTGACACCTCACATGAAAAAGTACTAGGTGCTGTTTTTTTGAAGTATCTGGGACATGAATGGTGCCAGAGAAAAATAAGTCTTCTAATTCCAGGTGTAAAGTAATCTTGGTTCATAAAGTTAATATAAATATAATAGTATATTCTGTCAATGGTTTTCTCCTCAGCAAATGGGATTAATGGGATTTGAGTGCTTTTATCCTCTTCACTTTCAGACAAGAAATCATTTCATCACTTTGAAAATCTAGGCCTGTTTGGAAACTCTTTAACTGAAATGTCCCCATTCAATTCAGTGATACTTTCCAATATTTAAATCACTCCCAAGCACACCAAACTAAGACAGTCTTTTGTGCATTTAATACCAAGAAGATTTCACTGTTACCATCTGTATATAGAATCATTTCTGTAATGAGAATTACTTTTATTACTCCTTATTCTTATCTTGTTTTTATAAGTTAAATAATTTTGTCTTTCTTAAGCTGTACAATTTCTTGTATTGATTCCAAGCCAACCTTTTCCATATAAAGGTTTGCTCTACATGACGTATATTTGTTTAACAAAAAAATGGAAACAAACATTGTAATTTTAGAGTTATAAGTGATTATGCTTTGAGAGGCTTCTTTCTCATTTTGATGTGCATTGATGACACATTTGTACTCCATAGTACTCAATAGAAAACTAAGTTTGAAGGATTGGAATTCCTTTTTATTGCCATATGATAGTACCGTTCAAAGTGGTTCAAATAAAAATAAAGCAAATTGTTCAGAGTTACAAATTATTCCAAATATTATGCTTCTGCAGTTTTACTCGCAAAATTCACAATATATTTATTCTATTAACAGTTTTTGTTTTCATATGTAAACATATATACATACATATACAGACACACATCAATGTATATAAATTCCCAATAAAATGAAGAGTTTCTCTGTGCTTGTTCTTTTTAAAATAAATTTTTAATTTGTTCTAATCATTATATATGACAGTAGAATGCATTTTGACACATCGTACATAAATGGAGTATAATTTCTCATTCTTTTAGTTGTACCTGATGTAGAGTTATACAGGTCATATAATCATACATGCACACAGGGAAATAATGCCTAATTCATTCTACTATCTTTTCCACCCCCTTACCCCCTCCCATCCCTTCCATTCCCTCTGTCTAATCCAAAGTACCTCTATTCTCTTCCCACTTACTGTGATTAGCATCTGCATATCAGAGAAAACATTCAGCTTTTGGTTCTTTGGGATCCTCTTTTTTAGCTTAGTATAATATTCTTCAGTTCTATCCATTTACCAGCAAATGCCATAACTTAATACTTCTTTAAGGTTGAGTAATATTCCATTGTATATATATATATATATATATATATATCACAATTTCTTTATCCATTCATCTGTTGAAGGGCACCTAGGTTGGTCCTATAGTTTAGCTACTGTGAATTGAGCTGCTGTAAACATTGCTGTGGCTGCGTCACTGTATTATGCTGATTTTAAGTCCTTTGGATATAATCCTAGGAGTGGGACAACTGGATCAAATGGTGGTTCCATTTTAAGTTTTCTGAGGAATTGCCATACTGCTTTCCATAGGTTGCACCAATTCAGTTTGTAGTCCCACCAGCAATGTATGAATGTATCTTTTCCCCCCACATCCTTTACTGTTGCATGTATTCTTGATAATTGTCATTCTGACTGGAGTGGGATGGAATCTCAACGTAGTTTGTATTTCTCTAATTGCTAGTGATGTTGAACTTTTTTTTTTGTATATTTGTTGATTGATTGTATTTCTTCTTCTGAGAAGTGTCTGTTCAGTTCCTTAGCCCATTTATTGATTGTGTCATTTGTTTTTTTTTATATTAAATTTTTAATGTACCTCCATAGTAAATTTTATTTTTTTTTTGTACTCTTATGTTACACTGCTGATGCCGACATGGATATTTTGGGGGATTAAGCACTTCAGCATATATCCAGTAAGTATGTGCCAGATAAATGAATAAATGAGTATTAGCAGTTCACATTCCCTGATACAATATGTAGAACCTTACCTCCATTGAAGAAATTCAAACTGCTATGGCTGCCCACCGAACTTGGTAATTCCCATGTCAAACTAATGGTGAGCATCAGGCCCTAAAATCTTCATCTTAGAGGTAGAATTGTACATATGAGATGGTACAGGGTGCTTCCTGAATTGGACTTCATACATCCCTGAAACCACTATGAGTTTAAGAAAAATTTAAACTATATACCATTTCCATAGGTCTTCCATCCAACCTACAAATAGCTGTACCATTGGCCAACTGCCTGATGAAGGCAGTAACTAGTGGCAATATAGGTGAACAATCAAAGCCACAGAAATTTTTTTTTGATGTGCCAAGGACTCAGAAATCATGAGAGCCAGTCTGAGCAGAAGACACCATGTGGATTGATCTAGAAGACCTACCTATACCCATCCTTTTATCAGTAGTGTTACTGAGATAATTAGTACAGAATATTTCCCTTCCAATTCCCAAGAGGAAAAACAATACATACTTGAATCCAAGTCCAACACTAATGGGACTCTTAGCCTATCTTAACTATTTATCATAACTCACCAATATGAAGTGTTCACATGGTCCCAACCACAGGTGGGGAGGGCCACCTTCCATAGGAATGAAATACTCATCTCCAGCAGTCACGAAGGCAACTTTCAGCCATAAAATATTGGCAATGCTGCATTGGCTTCCTGAGTCATTAAGACTTGTAGCTCTCCCAAAATCCATCTTTCACGTTGCTGGATGACATAGAAGAGTTATCTATACTCTACTTGACAGTAGGTAGTAGTATTCTAAAGTAGAGAGGTGTCTTGCATGTCTCCCTGTTCTTTCATCCAATAGATCTGCCCATTGAAATGGCTCTTCTATTCAGCTGGCAATGATGATCCAGAGATACCTCAAATCTATTCTTGTAATTTTTCTTAACCTTACACTAAACTCCCTATCTCCTCTCTTCTTGAGGTGTTCTCCACATGAGCTGCTCTAGATTCAGAATCCTGATTGCTAAGCTAGGCATAGTGATGCATGCCTGTAATCCCAGTGACTTGGGAGGCTGAGGCAGGAGGATAGAAGTTCAAGGTCAGCCTCAGTAATTTAGTGAGATTCTGTCTCAAAATTTAAAAAAATAAAAATAAAAAGGGCTGGGGATGTAGCTCACTGGTAAATTGCCCCTATGTTAAATCCACAGTACTGGGGAAAAAAGAATTATTATAGCCAACCTTCAATGAGTATTCTAGATTTGATTTTGCATGTGGTTTCTTTCATGGACTCTGTACAAAGCTCTCTCCCTAAGTCCACACTAGCTGAAATCCTGTTTGGCTTTATTCCTTGACACCTGATCATTCTAATTAAATCCTTATTTCTCAGATGAAGAAATATTATGTTTACATCAGAATTTTAAACCATGCTCAGAAATATTCTGTTACTCAGGACATCACTGTATAAATTTAGCTTTATATTAGTGAGGTTGCAACTTAATACTCTTCAACCTAATTATACAATAGGGAATTATAAACTAATTCACAGTGATAAATTTTTTTTCTCACCCTTAAGTTGGATTACAATTTAAAAGATTGAGGACACAAAATGTCTTTAAATGTGTAGGGTATTAATGTACATTATTTTGTAAGAGTATGAACTCAAAGAAAAATTTTGGAAATAAAATTTGACAATATTTATAAAAATATACAAATTTCTTACTCACTTTAACTCAATTTCCATTTTGCTATATCTTTTTTTCAGAAACCATGTTCATCTACCCTGTTATTCATTTCTAAAATATTGACTTCAGTTCTATAAATTATATTAACAAATCAAAAACAATTTAGGTGCCAATTAGTAGGAGAATGGTTAAATTAATTTTGACAAATACAATAAATGTGTGACCAATACTATTCATGAACTTAGCTACTGAGACTAATTAAATGTCATATTAAAAGAAACGACATTTGAATAATCCCCCAAATGATAAATGTTCAAGTCATTCATGTAGAACAGAAAAAACAAAGATGTAATACAGTTTTCTTTCCTCCAGCCCCACCCAGCCCTACTTAGAACTCTGCCTCTTTCAAAAACAAAGTAAAGGATCTGCTTCAATATTCTTTAAAGATGGGAAAAGCAACTGGAAATGACTGAAACTAGCATTGGCCATGGCATTGAAGTCAGCCCTGTCTGCAACATTGGCTCATACTATTTCTTCCTCATCTTTCAAAGCCTCCTTATACTGGGATGGGAAGTAACAAGGACCAGACTCACTAGTCTGAGCCAAAAACTAGCATGGAAACTCTAGTTTCTTCTTTTTAGATTCAGCCTGGGTGCTTGGGCCCCACAGAATCTATATTGTGCAGGATCATTGACAGAGACCTGCTGGTACTCCAGGTACTTTTCCATTGCCAAAAGTTTCTGATCTTCTTGGGTTCCCTGAAAATGAATTGCTTTCTCTCAGAATATATGTCTACATATTCGGTACTTCACAAACTTCCTCCTTAGTGTCATAGTCACCCCCATAAAGATTTCATACAAGATAAGAACCAGGAAGCTGGTCTTGGGCATTCCCTTCTCACTCACTATCACAGGTGAAATTTAATTTGTTGACAGGAACATCGAAGTGATTGGTGGAGTCTGCTTATTTCACATCAAAGCCAAAGATCAGTTCCATGTGCTCAGAGGCTCTTCAGAGGAACCCAGAGAAGTGGTGTTTGTACTTTGATGACATTCACCAACTTGTCTGCTATTTGTATGGGCTCATTCATTTGATACTTGAGCAGCAGGAAATTGACTAACAATTCCACCTTTTCATCTAAAGGACTTATGGGCAAATTTCAGTGTCCAGTAGGAATTTCAAAATGCAAAATTTTCCCAGCCCTTATTGGCCGCTGAAGATCTTGTAAGATTTTCTCAGTGGGGTGGTTGTGATGGCCATGGAAGAGGGAAAGATGCTATGAGGACCCAGGAGTTGAAGCCTCTTCCATGGTGTGTAGTATCCGAGAAAAGGAGGAAAAAGAGGAAGCCTCATTTCAGCCTCTAGAACCTGTGTCCACTTCAGGTCCTGGGTCTCTCTGTGGACTTTATGGCACTGTTCATATGGGAAACAAGAGCATGATAAGTTATGCGGGTGGCAACAGACAAGAATGTGAGCAGGAGGGTATACAAAAAAAAAAAAAAAAAAGGTGTAGCCTGAGAGACAGAGGGAGAATGTAGGTGGAAAATTAAAACCAAATCTTTGAAGGAGACTGCCTCCATTGTGGCACTATACTTTAGAACCCTGAGAGTCTCATGGTCTCATATCTTCGTGGTCTAACTACTGCATAACAATATGAACCAGTAAAGAAGAAGAAAATCTTGGAAACTATACAGGCAGCTCAGATAAAAGCTTTTCGAAGTTCAAAGTTGGGTAGGAAGGTTCAGATGTTTTGTAGCTACCATGGTTGTAGGTTGGATAGTCTCCTCCCTCAGTTTCCTTACCTTAGCTCCTAGTAGGGACTGAACCCTAACAGATTATCTTTTATTAGGGCCTTGTTTCTCTTTATTTACCATTTCACTTTTGATGAGAGGATTTTTTTTCCCTTGGAGCTTTGAATACAATAGTATAAAAGCAGTAAGTGATGCTCACCTACATACATATGTAATGGAACATATATGTGTTAACGTTGAGCTCATATTTTACTATTTGTGTTCTTTCTCTTATATCTTTTTTTTCAGTATATAACAAGCACATGCTTAAAGTACAAACTCACTGCTGCTAGCAATCTACTCCCCAGAGTCAACTACTTTAACTTGTTTAGGCTTTATTTTAGATTTTCCTGTGAGTATCTCTAAAACCTTGAATAATCCATACATATGCCACTATATTTGGAGTATCAATTTTTATAATAAAATTACTTCTACTTACACTTTTTGTTCAAGTTTATAGCCCTCTACCTCCAAAACAGTACTGTTTGTTATTTTTCCCGGTAATTTACAATAGAAAAATTTGTACCTTTCTCTATATTTCTTATTCCATCAATATACATAATATCTCTTGACCCACCATTGTAAGATAAGAATATTGTAGTTCTAAAAAATTACACAGGTGTCTGGAACCTCTCTCTTTCCAGTATTCCACCCTTCTAGATCAATTTTTCCCTCTCTCATTTGTACCTGTTGTTTTCCAGACCTACTAGAAAGTTCTCTGCTAGTGTAATAACTTTTTATCTTGGATATATAAGTATCTAAGAATGTTTATTCTCTGTTTCTGTTTCTTAGTATCCTGTTCTTAATTTGCAGTTGAAACATCTCCATAATTATTCTTGATATTAATCATAATTAATTTTAAATTTCTTATCTGCGTAACGAGTTTTCTATATTTTCTCTGAAATCAATTATTTTGTTTATCTCAGTCTCAGTGTTTCATTTTTGAGGACTTGGTCCAATGGCTCATGATTCTGGGGTTTTCATTCATATTTAACAAAGAGGCAATAGAAAAGCAAATTATGACTCCATGTTTGCACAGGTACAATTGGTACACTTCATTTTAGAGTAAACATCATTGGGCTTTTATGCCCAGGTGCCTGGCATTCTATGCTAGACTTTCCAGAAGTGAGGTTGTCTCAATTCTGTTCTGCCCTCTAAGTGGGTGAGTATTTGGGGCACTAATGGCCTCTCTAGGAACTATATGCAGCTTTGTCTCTCTTTTCAGCCTTTGTGCAGATACTCATCGATGGCTTCTTCTAAATAGTTGCCTTTTAAATCTCTTCATTATAATTTTAATTAGATTTTCTTTGAAAGAGAAGAAATAAATCCAGATTTGGGATGTCACTGTGATCTACAAACTTTTTTGCATGTCATTTAATATTTAAATTTTTGGTTTCCATCTTGATATGTACAGACACTATATCACGGACTCATTTTCCTTATTTGTAAAATGAGGATCAGAATATTTACCCACAATGATGTCAAAAATAAATATGATCATGGAGGCAAACATCTAGCGCTGGTAACTGGAACTTATAGGATACAATCAATAAATGTTCCCCTCCTCTAAAATTTGAAGGTGAAAATATGTCAATATGATTCAAAAGTGTTTGCAATCTAACAGAATGCCAAACAAATATACAATGAGGGTATAATTAGATAATGGTTTATATTTATGATATATTTAGAGAATGAGAGGAAAATGTAAAACAAATAAATAAAGAAGAAGAAGCATTTGATTGCTCTTGGAGAAACCAAGGAAGTGTTCACAGAAGAGACACTACATAATGATATACATGTAGCAAAAAAAAAAAAAAAAGATTCACATCTTCTAACTGAATTCTGCTATGTAGTTTTGAAAAGTTTTATTAATTGATTCTTTAAATACATCTTTTACTTGGTTAAGTAAATAATTTCAGATCATTTGACTTTTATAAAAAGAACTTGGACCTCATCTCAAATAAACAAGTAAGAAAAGGCTGAGGTAGTATAGATCCATGGTCAAGGGTCTCTCAGTTCAATCCCCAGTTTAAAAAAAAAAGTAGAGAGAGCGAGCTTAGAAAATATTTAGTTTTCTTTAATAAGAAAAAACTCTGAACTTTATTATGATTAGAAATTATATAATTATCTATCAATTTATATCATTGTCTGTCTTAAATTCTGTTAAGATCATAATTATCAATGTTTTTTTTTTCTGCTAGCTTGAATTCACATCCTAAATGATAGATTTGTATAGAAAAGATTAAATATCTACCTCAGGATATGCACAAATATTTGTCTCCTTCTGACTTAGTGCCTAAATTTAGCTACAATCATATAATGACTGTCATAAAAGTGAAAATATACTTTTAGTAAATCATTCTGGTTTTTGTTTTCCCTTATTATCACTGAGCCATATAGGCTCTGATCTGGATATATTATACACGTTTATTCTCAATCTTTTCTAAAGCCATCTTGAAGTAGATTACAAAGGCTATATATACTACCAAGGAGATTTATTTTTTTAAATGAGGGAGATATAGTTATAGTCAAAAGAAAATAAAAGGTAAGGAAATAATGATGAAGTATAAAATTATGATACAAATGTCCAGAACCTAGGACAGTTACCTGAAATAGATCTCATATTTGACTCTCAACTTTCTTATACCATCAGGAAAGGATCCTACATGATTCAGGGTAACTATTTTTTTTTTTCCAAAAGGAAATAGGACTTGGTATAGTTAAGACAAACCCACATTTTGTTTCTAAAACTAGCCACTTGCCTTATAAAAAGGATAAGGCATCATATGATGTGTTTCATAGGACTTAAGTACAGAACATGAAAGCATTTAAGTGTATATTTTTTAGATTATGATCATTTTTCAACATTTCCTCTTTAAAAAAATAGCTTCTGTGGAGATCTAACCTATTGCCAAGTATTTTTTAAGGATCAATTTTTTTATTAGAGCATCATAATTACACATAATAATTGAGTTCATCTTGACAAAATCATACATGCAAGGAATTTGATTTCAGTCTACTACAGGTCTTACTAATTTTACAAAATATATCTTAAATGTGCCATCTTTTCCTCACTTCTTTCACCCTAATCCAATCTTTAAATTGAATTGTCACAATGGACTCCTAAAAGGCTTTTCCACATTATATCCTCAGTAATAAAACCATAACAATTTTTAAATGCATATTTGATCATGATATTCCTCTGCTTAAAATTTTCTAATGACTTCTGATGAATGCTAGTGTATAGACTGATCACTTCAATGTGGTTCATTTGATATTTCATGGTTTGCTCTTGAATATACCTTGCATCACTAACCCTTGTTGTCTAAGATGCAATACAACCGGCCTTTGATTAGTTCTTCAAATATCTTATAATTCTTCATAACAGACACTGGATGCCTTATTTCCTCTCCTGCTTAATCTAACTTATTCTCATCCTTCTTCTCCCATCTGTCTAATTACTCCCTCCCTCTGACACTTCAAAATATATAGCACTCCCAATTATATGTTCTTATATCTTTTTCTGTTACAGACACAATTTTTAATTTGCACATTTATTCTGTGGTACATAATATAATTAATATCTGCCATGTCCAATAGAATATAAAATACAGGAGATTGAGAATAGTATGTTTTTTTTCTAATTGCTGCATCCCCCAAACCCAAAACATTATGGGAACATTATTATGTTATATTTAAATATTGATTGAATGGATAAATGACTGAACTGCTATATCTAATAATGCTTTTTAGAATACCTAGAATTATGGTATCTATAATCATCAGATAAAAATTATTAAAAGATGAATGTAAGTCAGTTTTCTCTGGAGTGCTGTTTGAGCTATACAAAATTATGACTACTTCAATAAAATTTATAAATCTTTTCTATTTTTTGATATCCAGTATTCTTTCAATTCTTATAAAAATTATAATTAATAGAATTAGTTTACTCCTAATTTTATTCTAATTGTTAAATTTCAAAATGCAAATAATGATTCTAACAGAAAATGAATTTTATTTTAGAGAAACATGATTAGTTATCACTGCATATTCTATGTACATGTGTCTGATAAAAAGACAAAACGCTTGAATATTGTTTAAGAACACAATGTAAAAAATAGTTTCTGTGTTCTGAATGAACTTGTTAAAAATCTTACAATTTTACACATTGGAAAAGAAGATGGATAAACATATAAAGTTGATACTTTAAATAATGTTCATGTTTTGAACTATTTTCTCCAACTTTAGAAATCCTATTGTAGAATCAAATTTGTATTTCATTCTGGAAATCACAAATTTTTTTCATGTTTAGTATTTATAATTTCCAGTTTTTCATCATGTAAGTTCTTAAACTTTGAAAGTTTATTATTAACAAAAATAAAATCAACATGATTCCCCATGTGATAGACAACTGTAAATTTTATTAAAGGGTTAAACTTGAGTATAATGACCAAGAAAATGTTGGAGTATGTGACATTAACCCAGCATTAAAATCTGCCCTGAAATGAACCAAATACATGTCTGCCATTCTTTAGAGAAAAATAGGCTGGCATGCCTAGTTTTTCATTCTAGAGTTAAAGCTGAAAGTAAACATCAAAATTCTAGACATTAGGAGAATATTATTCTTATATATTTCTTAAAAATGGTAATTTATTGCATTTTTACAGTTTTGCTCAGCATGACTTAAGATGATTACTTGTGAGAGTTGCGTGGTTTGGTAGAGAGAAATATTCACTAGGGATTTTCTGCTTTGTCCTTACTTGTAGTATGTGGTATTCAGATTTTGGCAATGAGCAAGTGAACTGAAAACATTAAAAGACTTTTCAAAATTTACAAAATCAACACTTTAAAATATACATATGTTACTTTGATAATTTAAAAAAGAATAAATGGATTGAATAAGAAAAGGATTTTAATGTCAATAAGTTAACATATATGCTATTAATTTGTACCCCTACAGTACAATAAATGACCTAGTTCTTAAATGTTACAATCCAAAAATGATGGGAGTTTGACTGTTGTTAGTAATCTCATATTAAAAGTACATGATCTTGTAGGGGCTGAGGATGTGGCTCAAGTGGTAGCGTGCTCGCCTGGCATGCGTGCGACCCGGGTTCGATCCTCAGCACCACATACAAACAAAGATGTTGTGTCCGCTGAAAACTAAAAAATGAATATTAAAATTCTCTCTCTCTCTCTCTCTCTCTCTCTCTCTCTCTCTCTCTCTCTCCCTCCCTCTCTTTAAAAAAATATATTTAAAAAAGTACATGATCTTGTGGCACATGCTTGTAATCCCAGTGGCTTGGGAGGCTGAGGCAGGAGGATCGTGAGTTCAAAGCCAGCCTCAGCAAAAGCAAGGTGCTAAGCAACTCAGTGAAACCCTATCTCTAAATAAAATACAAAATAGGGCTGGGGATATGGCTCAGTGGTTGAGTGCCCCTGAGTTCAATCTCTGGAATAAAAAAAGTACATGATCTTTTTTTAATGTGCATACATATTCCCTATAATTATAGGCAGCACAGTGACTACATTTCCTCACTGTATCAAATTTTAAACATTATTTTTAACAAGTAAAATAAATCAAGTCAGAATTAGCTTACCAGCATGTTAACTCCCAAACCTCTATCCCACGCTTTTCTAATCAATGGTCAAATACTTCTTTTGCAGGATTTCAGCATTCTCTGAGTTGCTAGGGTACTCTCTTAAGAGGAGGCCAATAATCATATTTTCATGGCTTAGTAAATAAATTCTTAAGGTTGGGACTTTTTGCTCATTTTATATTTTTCTTTCAGTTTTTACCTTTAAAATTGTTCATTTCTCTGGTAAACCTAAGGTCAGGAGATTAGCATTTTTCTCTTGCCCTCCACATATAGTAGTTTTCCTTTACTTTTTCTGTCTTTTTCTCTTTGCCTGTAATTTTTGGGAGAGCTGATGCACTAATAGTCCTCTGATACCTGCTTATTTTGGCTGATGAAGTCATGTGGGAAGGAAGATCAGGCACCTTTTCTTGTCATGTGTATTGAAGAAGTCCTTATGAGTCAGTGTGTCCATCAGTCCCACGGAATTTAAGGAGAAGGAAGAGGTGTGCAAACCACCATCATGTGAACTGCTACTGCTCACTCACTAGGCAACTGCTTTGTTTAGAGATTTCCCTCAAAGCCTTGGAGATTACAAGGCCCTAAAATTATAGTCCACCAACCCTGGAGGGCTGGAAGGAGTGAGTAAGGGATGATTGTCTAAGGAGGTATCTACCCCTTTTGCATCTCTTTCTCATCCTATCTTGGAGACGCAGGTATCAAGAAGTCTAAACTGTTGATGCTTTTTTCTAAAGTGAAGGAAGGGTGATGATTGTTCCTTGATTATTCAGTGGTGAGGTAGAGAACAAATTTAACATGATTCTCCAGCTTCTTAAGGCCACCTCCTTACCACATCACTTGCCCCTCCAGCCTCAAACAATTCTAACCAGCCTTACTTCTCTCCAGCTTCACTGCTGCTTTGTTGAGTTCTTACAGTACATGTTTACTTTCATTTTTCCAGTGTTGACATTACCTGGGAGAGAGCTGAAATATTTTATTTATTTGTTTTTTATTTATATATAACAGAGGAATGCATTACAATTCTTATTACACATATAGAGCACAATTTTTCATATCTCTGGTTGTATACACAGTATATTTAAACCAATTTGTGTCTTCATACCTGTACTTTGGATAATAATGATCATCACATTCCACCATCATTAATAACCCCATGCCTCCTCTCATCCCCTCCAACCCCTCTGCCCTATTCAGAGTTCATCTATTCCTTGATACTCCTGTTCCCTATCCCATTATGAATCAGCCTCCTTATATCAAAGAAAATTGCTGAAATATTTTATTGCATACTATTAATATTCACAGATATTTTATATGTACCAACATTTGTCAAAGTCTTTGGTTTTGTGTAAAATTATGTACTTAGTTAACTTAGCATCCTCATTTAATGGATTCCCTAAAGAAACCATAGCTTTTAGATGCTCAGTCAACTAAACATGCTGTGAGAACCTTAAGAATAATTGCTGCAATTCAAATAGTAAACTGGGAATTCCTTCTTCACCTACCTAAGACAGTCAGCATTGGGACTAAAACTCAGTTCTATCAATTGTTGAATGCATTTTTTTAACAGATGAACAGAAAATGTTGTAGAGACCACTCGAGAAAACTTGGAAATCTGCTAAGTAAACTCTTATGACTTCATAATCATCTTATTTTGCTGAAAGAGTCTCACTTAGTAGTGTTAAAAGGAAATTTTCCCACCTGCAGCAGTGTTTGTCTAGGTGATATAAAACTGAATGTTGTGTTTCCTCACAATCATTCTAACCAGCTGAAGCTTAAAAAGTGCTATTACCTTTGAGGCACGCTCATAGGATCTAACTAAAGATTCTGTCCAGAGAATACTGGAACTTGTTTTTGATACAAATGTGCAGACTTATGATCTCTTCCAGTCCTTTCCAAAGTAATAGTTTTCAACCCGTAACCCATTTGTCCCATTGTCCCAGATGTGGAACCCCTATAAAACCTTAAATATAATATACAATTATGCATCCATAATCTAATCATTATAACAATAATGTTATTATAAGAATATTAATTAGTATGGTAGTATATATAAGCTCTAGATTATGATTTCCAACTTATTTTAATGCACCTATATCAATTCATTGAAATACAGAATTGAAAAGAAATTGGGACTTAATGGATTTAGCTTAATCACTATCCCTTTTTCTAGCATTTAAAGTCCCTTAACTCACCCCAGGACAGGCCCACACATCTCATGACTACTTAATTTGTTTACTGGTGTGCATTGTCACAGTGTTTACAAGTTATAATGACTTTGACATCATTTATTTTATTGTATTTCTGAAGATATTGTTTTATATTTGGCAAATGTTTAAATTTCATAGCCTTGCTTTACAAAGGGTGGTCTAGTGTATGAACAATAAGCATTTACCTCACTTGGGAACATGTTAGAATCTTCCTCCAAGAACTACATTTTAACAACTTCCTCAGAGGATTCCTCTGCAGATTAAAGTTAGAGAAGGGCAAGTCTAGGACAGGATTTTTCAGAGATAAATGCACTCACAACCTACATCAAAAGCACCTGGAGAGCTTGTTTTAAATGCAGGATCCTGGGACCCTTGTCAGACTTAGCTAATCAAAATCCCTGTAGGTAAAACCTTGGGAGTCTGCATTGTAAACAATGTACTCTAGGTAATTATTATGCACACTGACTGTAGGAACTCCTGCTTTAGAAATTGTCATCAACTTGATGTTGTTGCTTAAAATCAGGCATTTAGTGTTTCACTTTTACAAGTCGTTTTAGTCAGCTTTTTCACTGCTGTGACTAAAGGATCTGAGCAAAACAATTTTAGGGAAGGAAAAGTTTATTTGAGGGCTCAGGGTGGTTTCAGAGGTCTTAGTCCACAGGTAGCAGGCTCCATTCCTCAGGGCTCCAGGTGAGGCAAGAACAACATGGCAGCAGAGTATGGCAGAGGGAAGCAGCTCACATGTGATCAAGAAGCAGACAGAGAGAGACTTTACTTACCAGATTCAAATATACACCCCAAAGCCATACCCACAATGCCCACCTCCTCCAGCCACACCCTACCACTTCAGTTACCACTCAGTTAATCCCTATCAGGGGATTAATTCACTGATTGGGTTAAGACTCTTATAACCCAATAATTTCTCTTCTGAACCTTCTTGCATTGTCTCACACATGAGCTTTTGGGGAATATCTCCCATTCAAACCATAACACAAGTAATAACTTCCATCTTTATTTCTTTCTTTCTTTCTTTCTTTCTTTCTTTCTTTCTTTCTTTCTTTCTTTCTTTCTCTCTTTCTCTCTTTCTCTCTTTCTCTCTTTCTCTCTTTCTTTCTTTCTTTCTTTCTTTCTTTCTTTTTCAGCACTGGGGTTCAAACTAGGTCCTTGTGCATGCAAGACAAGCACTTTAGCACTGATATACCCCAGCCCATTTCTGCTTTTCATTTTTGTTTCTTTTTTGTTATTGTTGTTGGTGGTGGTGGTGCTGGTGATCAAACTCAGAGTCTTGGGCTCTATCACTGAGCCACAACTCTAACCCATCCTTCTATTTTTAATGAAAACATATTTGTAATAATTAAACAGAGGCTTCTCAAAAAGAAGCAATAGTTACACTGTCTTATTTTGAAATAGTACATGCACAGAGTATAAGAGAACAAATATTTATTACATTGACTAAATATTTTTAACTTTGTGTCAAAATGTTTTACCTCTGGGACTATTTACTAATTAGATTATCATCAAAATTAACTGCACCAATCATTCCCTTTAGGTTTATACAAATATAAAGGAGCATTAGATTTTTTTGTCTCATAATTTTATGAAATCTAAATGAGAATTCAGTGCCTGGTTTTAAATATAAATTACTCTCTATAGAGGGACACTTCTTTAGGTATTTGCTGAACTGTAATTTTACAATGATATAGGTGCTTCAGGAAGTCTGTCATATGTCATGCATAATTCACAGATTGTCTTTTACTATGATAATTTCACATGGTGAATGTTTTTTACTATACAGTATTGGGATACCTTACAAGTCAAATAAAAAGCAGTAGAGACAAAGTTATAAGGAAAGAAAGAATCTGCTATTTATTTTCAAGTGTCTGATTATAGAAAAATACTGCAGTTTTGTATTTGCTTTCACTTTCATATGTGTGCTAAAAAGTATTAAAAAATCTGATTCATTTTCTTACTTGTCCTTACTTTAACATCAAAGTGTAATTGATACGCAAAGAAAATGGCAGATGTTTAATATATAAAATTTGATGAGTTTGTACATAAGAATAAACTGATACTATCACCACCATCAAGGTAGTAAACATCCATTGCCTCCAAAGTTTTCTTATGTCTCTTTTTCTGTAATAAGAACACTCAACACAAGATCTGCCCTTTTAATGTACTTTCAAGCATATAATACAAAAAACTATAGGCACAGTGTTCTACAGCAGATATCCAACTTATTCATTTGAATAACTTAAACTTTATATGCATTAAACAGCTCTTCTTTTCTCCCTCCCCCCATCAGCTAGCAACTTCCATTCTATTTTCTGCTTCTATAAGTTTAACAATTTCAGATACTTCATGTAAATAGAATCATGTTGTTGTGTATCCTTTTGTGACTGGCTGATTTCACTCAGCATAATGTCCTCCAGGTTCACCCATGATTTTGCAAACAGCAGATTTCCTTCTTTTCAAAGTCTGAACAATATTTCCTTTTATGTATATACTACACTTACTTTATCCATTCTTCTGTCAAGGAATACTTGGATTAGATCCATCTATTGGCTATTGTGAATAGTAGTGCAATTCAATGAAAATGAGACTACAGATTTTTTTTGAGAGTCTAATTTTGTTGTATATTTGCTCAGAAGTAGGATTGTTGGATCAAAAGATATTTCTTTCTTCTACTTGTGCTTATTTGGGAACTTCCATACTATTTTCCAAAATGGATGCACTTTTTTGCATTTTCTGCCAACAGAGCATAAAACTTCAAGTTTCTCCACATCCTTATCAAGAACTTGTTATCATTTGTTTTTGTTTTGCTTTTGATAATGACCATTCTAAGAGGTGTGAAGTGTATCTAGTTGTGGCTTTGATTTGTCTTTCCCTGATGATTAGTGATGTTGGGCACCATTTTCAATATTTGTTGATGATTCACGTATTCTCTGGGGGAAAGTGTTCACATCCTTAATTGTGTTACTTAGGATTTTTTTTTTTACCTGTTGATTTGTAGGAGTTCCTTATATACTTTGGAAATTAACCCCTTATCAGATATGTGATCTGCAAATATTTTCTCCCATTCTATAGGTAGATTGCCTTTTCACTTTGTTATTTCTTTTGTTGTACAGAAGATTTTTAGTTTGATTTAGTCTCAGTTGTCTACTTTTGCTTTTGCTGCCTATACTTTTGAGGTCATATGCAAGAAATCAGAACTAATGTCCTGAAGAATGTCATCAGGTTTTTTTCCCCTAAGAGTTTTTATAATTTAAGGATTAAAGAAATTAATATTGTTAAAATGCCCATACTGGCTGTTTCTCCATCTTGATATGGCCTGTATTATCCCTTGAATGTGTATTTCTTACTTTATCCTAAAAATTGTCCTTTCCCTGAGATAACCACATTTTCCCTTGAATGTGTATCTGCTTTCCTGAATCAATCTGTGTCTCTAAAAGCAAAATCCATATTATGCAAAGTGTTTTATAGATTCAATGCTATCTCAACCAAAATACAAATGCCATTTTTTACAAAAGTAGAAAAAACAATCTTAAAATTCACATGGGACTAGCAAAGACCCAGAATGACTAAAGATACCTTGAGAAAGAAGAAAGATTGAAGCATTACACTACCTGATTTCAAGATATACTACATAACTATAATCAAAACAGTACCATACTAGTGTAACAGAATTAAAAACAAAGCATTGTATTTAAAAGCAAGCAAGTTTTGACAAGAGTACCAAGAATACACAATGGGGAAAAGATACTCTCTTCAGTAAATGTTTTTTGGAGAATTGGATATTAACATACAAAACAATGAAATTGAGACTGTAGCTGTAGCTGAGTGATTGAGTGGATGCTTAACATGGAGAGGCCCTAGGCTCAATCCCTAGCACTAATTTTTGTTAATTGAAAACAAGAAAGAAAGAAATTGAACACCTGTCTTACACCAGACAGAAAAATCAACTTAAAATGGAAGATTAAAGTACTTGACTATGAGGCCTGGCCTATTTTTAATCGGTTTAATTTCCCAGTGACTCAGGAAGCTGAGATAGGAGGATTGCAAGTTCAATGCCAGCCTCAGCATTTTATCAAGGCCCTAAGCAACTTAGTGAGACCCTGTTGCAGAATTAAAAATAAATAAATAAAAAGGGCTGAGTATATGGCTCAGTGGTAAAGTGACTCTAGGTTCAATCCTCAGTACCAAAAAGCAAAAGAAGAAGAGGAATAACAAATACATATGATCTTAATAACAACATATTTAGATGTATTGACATTAAAATGACAATATATATATATATATTTATATAGTACTGCTACTTGGTCCTTTTGAATTTTCTTTTACTTTGGAAAGTAGTTTGAGCATACTGAACTGAATATGAAAAACTTGGGTGGAGGAAGCAGCCTTCTCAACTATACTTTTAAGATCTTTCCTTTGCCAGAAGTGGTCGAGTCAAAATGAAGAGTGATTCTCAGAGCACAAATGTGGCCTTTGAAGTCCTAGGCATGTCACTTTGTTTATTAGAACAGTATGTCGTGTAGATTCTAGGCCTTCACAAAACCTCCTTCTTAAATTAACTCATTTTTTCCACTAAATTTCTCAGATGTGGGAATTTGGGGATGTTTCATTTTAAAAGATGAATTTCTGGACCCCATTCAATACCAGTTAAATCAAACTCTTCAGAGGAGCAAACCAGGATTCTATTCTTCCACTTCTTGTAACATGTATCTTGATTTGCAGAAAGAGAAGACAGCCTTTTTAAACTGCAATTTATTATGATTATAGATCTTTTTCATGAATGATGAAAACAGGAAGATTTTGTAATTATCTGCATTTTTGTGCAGTATAATTCTAAATGGTTCTTCTTTTATTTATTTCAGTATCACTTGATAATATCTTCAACATTTTTACCTTGGCCATAACAATTAACAGAACCTGGCAATTAGTTAACTACATGTAAATTTTTAACTACATGTACTACTGGTAAATTTGTAGTTTTAAACTCTTACTTATCAAAGAGAATTCAGTATAATTTATACTGAATCAATTTAGTATGAATTTACATATTGATTTTAGGCTATTCAAAGTGATTAATTTATATTATTCATACTTTTATTCAAATATACTTGTTTGCGTGTTACTAGGTTCATGTGCATGGAAATTTAATAAATATGCACCTGATATCATTAGTATTTAATCTTCTTTAACTTGTAAAGTCAGTGTTTATGGTTTAGAAAGACACTTTGAATTCTGAATATGGAAGCACTGATTTTAAATCTTTTATTATTTTATAATTTTAATATATTTTAAAGTAAGCTACTGAAGATGGAAGAGAATAAAAAAGGGATATGACAATTATGGTCAGGACAAAAGAAAATTATGCAAATTTCTGTTAATGTAATGGATTCATATATTGAAATTTACTACTATGTTGATAGTTTATTTTATACCTTGTTTATCCATGTGATTCTTTTATATGTGAAAAAAGACTGAGCAGGTAGAAAATTGGGGCAATTTGGATTACATGAGACTTTCCAGTGTTAAAGCATCAGCAACCATTACGATTAATGCTTCTGCCAACCTTTCTAAGATTAAAATAAATGTATTTTGGAGGCTAAGGATGTAGCTCAATGATAGAATGATTGTCTAGCATGTAATCAAGGCCTTAGGTTCAATTCCCAGTACCACAAAAATAAATAAATTAATTAAATGAGTGTATTTTAACTTTCAAATGTGAACTGTACTCAAATCAATATTTTAGCAACTTATGAATTGTATATGTTTGTTTTTTCCATTGTTTCATGAGAAGAGTTATTAAATGAGGTAACCTTTTGATTTTTCTCTCAGTGTATCTGTTTTACTAAATGCTCATTTTATACGTAACTAAGGCATTGAAAGCTTTGCTTTCTCATGTGGTATTAGTAAACAATAAAATATGAATTAATGCAGTAATCTTAAGGAAGAATTACATACACCATAAAATAGGAGTTTTTAGATTCCTATGTTAACTTATTTGAAGATATTAAATGCTCTTATTGCCTGACCTTTTGCTAAACAGTTTTAGAAATCTCTTAGGTCCCTTGCATCGTCTTTATTAAATGTTGCCTTCTGATGTACATTTGCCTGAGTTGCCTTAAAAGATTTTTCTTTCTTTTATTTTAAATAATTTACAGTACTACATATTAAAACTAGAATCAAACTTCAAAGCAATGCTGTAGTATGTGTGAGCCTTCGTAACAAAATAATTGATTCAGTTTAATGAACAGCAAAATTGAGTCCACTTTCATGATTTGGAATGCAACATAAAAATTCATTCTCACAGATTTTAGTATGTTTTTCTTTATATAATGTTCTGGAAAGTGTTTAACTATATTCAGTGTTCCAAAATAATTGAAGCCATAGATTCTAAAATTATGAATAAAGATATTTTCCTTTTTATGGTAAGTTTGCCATGTGAAAAACAAAATGAAATACAGAAGTACAAAAACATTTGTAATTTAATTTTTGGTAGGAAAAGAAACTATGGAAATACTCATCTAAAATTATTACCAACCCCAAATGATGGACAACTTAAGAACTCTATCTACCATGTATGTTTTTAAACATTATTAACTATTCTTTTTCACAAGTCTTTTCCATTTGCATATATAAGGCTATCTCAGTTCCTTTCTCTTGACTTTCTGTGACAAAAGAAACATGAAGATGCAGAAACATTGAGCATAGGGTTAGGGAGAACATGATCCAATATAGGGCAATTAGACTCCTGTAGGTTAACTATCAAAGAATAACTCAGAACTATTCATTTAAAGGATATGGGATTTACTCTTATGTACCTATGTGAAGATAGTGTCTTCTATCAAAGACAAGGGTGCTACTTATAAAGGCAAAGTTTCCCATGGAAAATGTCTGGTATACAAGTCTTTAGCATAAGTCAAGCCCTGACTCCTGAGCTTCAAATTCGTATGTGAATGGAGATAGGACAGTTACCAGATCAATTAAAAGGGTTGCTGTTTGAATTTATTTCCTTCCTCTTTTGGAGTCCTGACTGCTTGCTATATGACACTTCTGGCTGGGGCATGTAGTAGAAAAATCTATTTGATCTTGTTCAAGCATCAGTGAAAATTTCCAGAACTCTACCTATCATATCCACTTTTTAGATAGCAAAAAAAAGAAAAAAAAAAGAAAGGGCAAGGATAAGAGCATACCCTCTCCCTTTTAAAAATCTTTCCTGAAATACCACACCAAAATTCTGCTTGTAACCCATTGACCAAATTTTAATCGGATGACCAGACCTAGTTAGAAAACAGACTATCTAATATGACTAAAGAAAATCAAGGTTTTATCAGTGAGTAGGGAAGGGTAAAAGGGAGTGAAAATCCAGAGTCTCCTCCCTGAAAGTATACAGAAATAATTTTTTTCCCAAATCACTCAAAATTATATGATTTCATCAATGTGGCATCATAGGCATAATGAGGTCTTTGAGCCTTAAATATATCTCTAGGAAAATAACACTTAGAAAGGCTAAAAGATCACATTTATTATAAAGTTCTTAACATTTTTTCTAAGTTTTTAAGTTCTACTTAACATATTTTTGAAGAGAATTCCAGACACAAATAAAATATAGGAATGTGTAAGGAAAGAAGTGAATAAAGAGAGAGGAGAGGTGGCTCAACAGTAACAGGTTTATCTGGTACAAAACTGTGGAGGGGAACCCAGTGGAGACTGAGACCCATCTTCTCCTTACAGCCTGGGGTAGATGTAGGGGCATGGAGTGGGAGAAATTTTGCAAGTTAAGCTGTTGCTATTGGGTTGCCAGGGAAGGGTCCTTTTGTTCATTATCATCATTCTTTGAGGTGGTCACTGTCCAACTAGGTGTTTTCAGGATTCTAATCCCAGATAACAATTTCCTTTCTTTACATGATTCTGGAGTATTGTCTGGGGTTTAGGGTCAGACTGAGTCAGAGTGATTGTGAGATGACTCTTATTCTAAGGGAGGATATGTTTAAAATGGTATTGCCTGTGTCAAGTTTTACCTAACAGAATGCACATTTTAAATCATAACCAGAATGGAAATATTGCTATGGTTAACTTTCTTAGGTAATCTAAAGTGTAATAACATGACATTGTATCAGTGGAAAACCCAGTTTGGTCTTTAGGTTTAATCAACAGGATAACCTGGGAATTAAAAAAAAAATTACTCTGGGGTGCAGTGGTGCACGCCTGTAATCCCAGGCTGAGGCAGGAGGATTGCAAGTTGGAGAACAGCCTCCGCAATTTATTGAGACCTTGTCTCAAAAATAAAAAAGGACTGGGGCTATGGGTGTGACTCAGTGGTAAAGCACCCACTGGGTTAAATCCCTAGTACCTTTTTCCAAAATATTTTTGGAAATATTCTACATCTGAATTGTTTTTGTTTTTTTACAAATATTAATGTTTTCTTTCTAAACATATAGTTATATCATACTTTCTTACCAATGTTGCAGTTTTGTGTGAACATACAACTTATTTAGCAAAAAATACATATGGAAGGTGAGGCGATAACATTATTTATAAATTTAAGAGCAATTGAGTCATATTTTCTGATATTCTTCTCTTGCTACAATGACCATAGAAACAAATGAGGAACTTAAACCTCCTTCAACATGGATCTCTGGGTGCATATTCTCCATCTATGTTGGTCATGTAATATGTAATATGAGCAATAAATAAACTGTGATGCTAAATTACTAACTTTAGAGGTAGGTTGTTACAGCAGCATGACCTAGTCTATAGTATTTGCTAATCCTCTCCAGAAAATTTCAGTTAATGTGTCCCAAATGATTGTATTTTTTCTTCTTAAATGAGCCTTATGGTACCGAAATTATTTATCAGCTGTTGTTGAAATATGACAAAAACCGTTATTAAATTTTTTAAATGCCTTTATCTACAAACTTTTTTGTATGCAATGAATTTACAGAAAATCTCTGAAATGGCATGGGTGATAGACTTTATATTCATCGCACATTTTACTTTATGGGAATATGAAGCATTTGCATAAGCAAGAACAGATAACAAGTTCTTATTCTAGTTAATCCCAAAGGAATTAGCTGGCATGGATCAGTATAAAAGTCCAATTTTTAACCACAATTTAGGTTTTTTTTTAATATTTATTTATTTTTTTTAGTTATTGGCGGACACAACATCTTTGTTGGTATGTGGTGCTGAGGATCGAACCCGGGCCGCACGCATGCCAGGCTTAACCACAATTTAAAATTGATTAATGGATCAGCTATGCTAAGAAATGAGCACTCCAAAAATAATTTTCTAAATTATGATTTCCTGTGTTAATCAGCAATATTGAGCTATGTAGTTATTCAACAAATATATTATGAGATGGCATTTCAAACTACTCTTTTTAGTATAGGAAAAGCGTAGTAATTAATGTCAAGTCACAGATCTGGTCCTCAAATATACCACCATCAAGTACAGGAAAAAATCAGAACTATGCAAATATTTGCTGTTGTACAAGACAGAATGCATGAAAAAATGCTCTGTGAGTTGATAGGAGCATTGCTAGGTATTAAAAAGAACTTAGTGAAATAGAAGATATGTAAGGAAAATTATATAGTATTAACCTTTTTTTTTTTATACTGGGGATTGAACCTGGGGCGCTTAACCACTGGAGCACATCCCAAGCCCCTTTTTATATTTTATTTAGAGATAGGATCTCTCTGAGTTGCTTAGGACCTCACTAAATTTTCTGAGTCTGGCTTTGAACTTCCAGTCCTTCTGCCTCAGTCTCCTAAAATGCTGGGATTACAGGTGTGCATCACCACACCCAGCTATTAAGCCCTTTTCCACTCATGCACTCTACTTTGCGTTTTTCACTTTTGATATGCAATTTGGCTCTGAAAAATGAAAATCTTGATGGCCAGAGTTTAGAGAAAAAATCCTACTAGAAGAGGGAGTATTAAAAAGGGAATGGCAACAGCAATGGGGATATAGGTAAGTGGAAGCATAAGACATAAACCCAAGTACATATGGACCAATAATGGGTCAGCATAGGAGAGTGTGAATGCAAGCTGAAACAGAATTGTAGTGTTTATTATTATGCTTTATAATTGCTTCTTACAGGTCTACATTACATTTCAGAAAGTATACTACCTGAGCTAAGGGACTTCATCATTCCTTATTGTATCTCAAAGTGACTTGACCAAGAATGATCAGTCAAGTAGAAGGCGACCTTGGTGGAGATATTTCTGTGAGTCCTGCTTCTTACTAAAAGCTTTTCTGACATGGTTTAGATATAGTTTGATTATGTCGGAAATGTCGGAAACTTGGTCCTCAGTGTGTCAATGTTGGGAGGTGTTAGCTTGATGCAAAGTAATTAGATCATGTGGGGTACTGCCCTCAGAAGGAATTGATGCTGCTCTTATAGAATGAGTTAGTTGTTCTTTCAAGGTGTGAGTTATTATAAAGGAGCAAGACTGACCCCAGAATTTCTGTCTGACTTCCTATCTCTCCACATGATTCTTCTCAGAAGGACTACAACATGATACCATTGGCCTTGAGGCCCCCACTAGAAGCCAACCAAATGGGGCTGCCAGATCTTGAACTTTGAGAACCCCCAAAATGATGAGTTGAATAAACCTCTTTTCTTTATCACTCAGTTGTCAAGCATTTTGGCATAGCAGTTGGAAGGACAAATATACTCACTAAAAGCTAGATTCTGAAGAATCATGATTTCATAATATTGCATTCTCCTATACTGAATAATTAAGCAGTAACTGGAATTAAGTAGGCCTCTAAATAAACACGAGCAAATCACAAACCAGGTATGTATTATTAAGAGTAATAATTCAGGGCTGGGTTTGTGGCTCAGTGGTTGAGCGCTTGCTTGGCATGTGCAAAGCCCTGAGTTTGATCCTCAGCATCACATAAAAATAAATAAACAAAATAAAGGTACTATGTCCAACTACAACTAAAAAATAAATATTTAAGAAAAAAAGAGTAATAATTCACCTTGAAACTCCTGCTCTGTTTTAGGCTTTCTATACTTAGGCCATCACCTTCTTTGACATTTTTATGAAGTCTATGCAATGCAACTCACAGGATAGGGTTCTTTTAAATACATAAAATAAAATGCAAAAATTATGAGAAAGAAGCACTGGGGATGTTTAACAGTGGAGTGTTGGCCTAGCATGCATAAGACTCTGGTTCAGTCATCAGCACAGGAAAATAAACAAATACATAAATAAGTAAATAAAATTAAAAAGGGATTATAGGGAAACTAATACCATATCAATAGATTATCAAAATGTAAAAAGTATCATATTAAAATGTGTACTTCTTGATTAGTACAACATATAAAAAGACCTGTGTGGCTACTAATTACCAATAATTCACAGTAGTTATGACTGTAAACAGTATTACAAGATAGCATCAATAACTGAAATGTGATGTAAGTATCTGTGATTCTTTGGTGTCCAAGTTATGTGTACAAGTAATACTGCTGTATTTGTGAATGCTATATTGTAGTTAAAGGTTAGTGAAAATTAAGATGAAATTCTCTCCCTTTAAAATTCACAGATCTACTCTGTTCTTGAATCCCAAATTAGGGCCCCTTGCTTTAGATACTCAATAATTTCCCAGAGGTAAAAGTGCTGCAAAATTCAGCATACATCCTGTTTTTACTATCTTCCATATGGCACTGTCTCTTTATTGCTGAACTCCTGGACTCCTGGAAGATGGAATGAATTTAAAATTTGAACCTCTCATGTCACTTCCCAAGAAGGTTTTGTTGTTGTTGGTTTGTCTTCAAGGCATGCATGATATTGTTTTATAAACAATATGGGTTTGTTTCTGAACATGAATAATCAGGAACATTAGGTAAGAATATAATCTTCCCAAGATGCATCATTATATCACATTATTTTCTGACTTCTCTGAAGCAATCCTTACGATAGTGATTAGTTTTATAAACAAATCTGTACAAATTCCTAGGTTCTTGGGGATTTTCTAACTTGTTTTGCCAGTAATGGTTACAGTTAACTCAAGTGTCCTGGGTTTCAGAGGCACTTTGGGGGATGAAGCAATTTCTTAAAAATTATTTTTAGAACAGTTTTAGGTTCACAGCAAAATTGAGAAGTATGAGATTTACCATATGCTCCCTGTCCCTATGCATGCACAGCCTGTCCCATTATTAATATCCCCCATCAGAATCATCCATTTGTTATGATCAGTAAACCTATACTGATATTTTATAATCACTCAAAGTCCATAGTTTACTTTAAGGATTATGCTTGTTGTACATTCTATGGTTTATGCTTGTCATGCATTTTATGGGTTCAGACAAATGTATAATGAATGACATGCCCACAGTTGTAGTCTCATACAGAATATTTTCATCATTATAAAAATTTCTGTCTGATCCATCTGATGCATCTATTAATACCCACCCCCAATACCCCCAACACCTGGCAATGATTTTTTTTTTATTGTCTCCATAGTTTTGCCTTTCCAGAATTTCATAGAATTGAAACCAGGCAGTACCTAGCCTTTTCAGATTGACTTCTTTAACTTAGTGTTATGCATTTAGGATTCTATCAAGTCTTTTCATGATTGACTAACACATTTATTTTTTGAGCTGAATAATATTCAATTGTCTGGATGTACCACAGTTTATTTATCTGTTCATTTACTGAAGAACATCTGTGTTGCTTCCAAGCTTTGTGAAGTAGAATAAAGAATGGTATAAACATCTCTATGCAGGTTATTAACTCCTTAAAGTGAATATCAGTGAGATCATGTTTGAAAGAAACTGACAAACTATCTTCAAATCTTGCAGTTCCATCCATAGCAAATGAATATTCCACTGTAGTGGTATACCATTGCTGTTTTGGTTTTGCCTTTTTTTGGGGGGGGGGTACTAGGGTTTTAACTCAGGGGTGCTTAACCACGGAGTCACATTCCCAGCCAGTATATATATAATTTAGAGAGACGGTCTTGCTAAATTGCTTAGGGCCTCACTAAACTGCTGAGGCTGGCTTTGAACTTGCGATCCTCCTGTCTAAGCCTCCTGAGCCACTGGGATTATAGGTGTGTGCCACCATGCCCAGCTATCATTACTGCTTTAATTTGTAATTCCCTGGTGAAATATGATGTGGAGCATCTTCTCATGTGCATATTTGCCATACACCTATCTTCTTTGCTAAGGTGTCTATTCAGGTCCTTGGCTCACTCTTTCATCAGGTTGCTTGTTTTCTTATTGTTATACAAGTAATTTTTTTTTTTTGGTCTCTTCAAAAGTTGCTTTCATGAACTGCTCTACAACAAAATAATTAAGGACAAGCAATTCAAATGGAACTCAAATTACTCGATTTTCTACTCACTATGGTAAAAACGATTGAAGGAACAGAGATTGCAAATATTGCATAAGATAAAATTGGAGATTTTATTAGTTTCTTATTGTTACTATAACAAATTACCACTTATTTAGTGACTTAAAAGAACACATATTATTATCTTAAATTTCTGTAGGTCACAAGTCTTATGCAGGCTTCATTCAGCTACAATCAAGGTGTCATTGGGCCTATATTCCTTTGGGAGTTCTCTAGGAGAGAGTCAGCCTCCTTGCTTTTTCTAGTTTATAGAAGCTAGATATCTTCCTATTATTATGACCCTCTTTCATGAACCAGCAGTAGCAGATTGGGCCATTTTCAAATCCATCATTGTGACCTCCCTTCTAAACTCAAATCTTCCTCTGCATCCTCTCCCTCCTTTTTTTTTTTTTTTTTTTTTTTTTACTTATAAAGACACAGTAGCATTTACATTGGTTCCCCTGATAATCCAGGATAATCTTCCCAACACATGATCAACTGATTGGCAACCTTAATTCCATCTGTAATCTTAATACCTTTTTCTCATGTAATGAAACATATTCATAAAATCTGGTAATTCAGAAATGGATTCTTTGGGTAGAAACATTATTCTGCCTACCACAGAGATTATCTGTGGGTTTTAATTAGGTAGCCATGCTACTCCAGCAATTTATTATCAAAAAGAGCAATGGAGGTATATATTAAGAAATACATCTTTTTCTATTTTGTGTATGTCTCCTTTATAATGCTAAAATATCCAGTTATTTCCATGAGAACTTTAAATTAAATGTATATCAAACCTTCAAAATATTGTGTTCTTAACTCTGGAAAAAAAGGATGTTATCTAAACTGTCAACCAGAATGCCTATGAGTAGAAACATAGGAAAATTGACAAAATTATATATATTACCTCATAAAGAATGTAGTGTAATGGCTAGGGATATATATATATATAGCTCAGTCAGCAGAGTGCCTGCCTTGCATGCACAAGACCCTGCGGTTGATTCCCAGCACCACAAAAGCAAACAAACTAACTAACTAAATAAATAAACAAACACAAACAAGAATGTAGCATAAAAATATAGTGCCATTTATAAAAATAAAATGAAGAAAATGAGAGGAGCTTGGCGTAGTGACACATCCTGTAATCCCAATGGCTCAGGAGCCTGATGCCAGAGGATTGCCAGTTCAAATCCAGCCTCAGCAATGGTGATGCACTTAGCAAGTCCGTGAGACCCTGTCTCTAAATAAAATACAAAATAGGGCTGGGATGTGGCTAAGTGGTTAAGTGCTCCTGAGTTTAATCCCTAGTACCAAAGAAAAAAAGAAAAGAAAAATGAGAGGATATTGTGGGAAGAGTGGTTCAAGCAAAAACAGATTTTCCCATAAGCAAAAATACTTTTGTTCTGCAAAAAGTATATTAGGGAAAGAGTTTCTGAGAGATCACATATTAATGGACATTTTGTTGAATGAACTTATCAGAAATACTAAGAGAAGAGGAATTTGGCTGGGTTGTTATTATTATTATTATTATTATTATTATTATTATTATTATTTTGGGTACCGGGGATTGAACTCAGGAGTATGCAACCACTGAGCCACATCCCCAGCCCTATTTTGTATTTTATTAGAGACAGGGTCTCACTGAATTGCTTAGCACCTTGCTATTGTTGAGGCTGGCTTTGAACTTGCTATTCTCCTGTCTCAGCCTCCTGAACTGCTGGGATTACAGGCATGAGCCACCATGCCCAGCTTTAGCTGGTTTTGATGGATTCTGAAAATTATGCTCAGGCTCTCATTTACTAATTAATCATCAGAAGTGCAACCAGTACAGCTGCCCAAGTCTCCAAGTTTTATGAGGAAAAATAAATATGGAAAATTTAAATGTACTGAAGATGAATTTTCAAAAGAACAAGCTTTAGTCTCATTTTTGGAGGGAGTACTTGTTTAGTCCTAAATGGCTACCATCCACTTTTAAGTCTTTGAATTGGGGTTATTATTGGTATTATTATTCAACTTGTACGTCTCACTCTTTCAGAGTAAATATGCATCATTTACTAAAAATGAGAAATAGAAATATGATTTTTTTAGTTTTCTTATTAAAAATATAAAACAATATGGAAAAGTAAATCATATATGAAATATATCCGTGGTCTTTGCCAATCACATTGGAGTTAGTTTTCACTTTAAAGGCTATATAAAATTTAATTAAGACAGAAAACTGTCTTTGAATATTTTCTGTGTGCTATTCAAATTGTTTTCCTGTTTTGGGGGGTAAGTAGCAGTAGATTTGACAACATTCAGGAATATTGCCATTTTCAAAATAGCTTAAAAACCAGTGAGTATCTCAAATAAAAGTTTTTATGTTTTCATGTTTGATTTTTATGTGTAAAGCATACTATGAAATGAAATATTTAGCAAGAGGTGTTTACAGCTATAGTCAGAATGGCAAACCCTGGGGATCATTGGCTGGATGGGAGGCTAAGGTGTTGGTTCTCCATCTTTTTTGTTGATGATCCTTTGGGGGACTCTGCCCACATCTCTCCTTTTCCTGCTGAGTCTCAGTTTCCTCTGATGCATAGGAATATGTTTAAATATGTATCCTTTATGTCTCTTTTGTTTTATTTTGAATTGCTTAAACCTATTTAGGTGACAAGTATCACAAAATATAGAATTATAAAGATACTACAGATTTGTTTTATGAAAGAGCTACAGGTCTAGAAAAGATGGCTAGAAAAAATGGATAGGAAAATGAATATAGAAAAGGTTTGGTTATCCACAGTTATAGAACAAACCATTACAAATGTATTAGCACAAAACAACAAAAAATCATTTATAGTGTTTATTGCTTATTTTTAGGGTAACTGAACTCAGCTGGATGACTCTAGCTCAGGGTGTCTTATGCTGTCGTCCTCAGATAGAAGCTGAATCTTGAGTCATCTTGATGGTTTTGTCACTCACATAGTTTATGATTAATGCTGCCTTTTGCCTGGGACCTCGACCGGGACCATTGGCCTGGACACTTACAGGTGACCCAAGGTTCTTTGCAGAATAGCATCTGGGTTCTAAAGGCAAATGATCCAGGAAAGTGAGAGAAATAGGCAGAAATTGTATTATATTATCTGATTTAGTGTCAGAAATCCCATTGCTTCACCACTGCAATATTTTAGCGTACTGTTGGGATAACATCACTAAGGCTGGTGCACCATATCCCCACATTCAAGGCAGTATCAAAAAATACATGGACTCATTTTAAAACTACTAAAAACAAAAGTGTGTATATATTTGAGTATATAAGACAGTCCTTAATTTTCTATTTATTATACTTTGTAAACTGTAGAATTTACACAGCCAATAAAAGGTTGGAGATTCATGAGTGACCCTTTTACTATGTATATCCAGGTTAATTTTTGGGGGGTTACCAGGGATTGAATCCAGGGGTGCTTAACCACTGAGGCACATCCTCAGTCCTCCTTTATATTTTATATGGAGACAGGATCTTGCTGAGTTGCTTAGGGCCTCACTAAGTTGCTGAAGCTAGCTTTGAACTTGCCCCCCTCCTGCCTCATCTTCCTGAACCACTGGGATTACAGGCCTTTGCCACCACATCCAGCTCATGTTAATTTTAAATAGTGAAGTTCCCTTTGTAAAGTAATTTTTATTGTAGGGGGTCATCATTATGCATTTCGTTATATCTAAGCTTGACCTGGGGTCACCCATGCTTTTATTTTAAAATGTTCCTGTCGTCGTTTAATGTTATGTTCTAATGCTTTTAACATTTTTATATATCCCAAAATGTTAATCACTAATTGAAACATTTCCTTTGTTTGAATAGCACTTATGAAATGATACGCAAACAATTTGTGCTTCATGTTTTGGCAACAGTTAAGTCCAGTTTCATTACAGTGGTATTCTCAGTGACTGCTCTTTATTTGGCAGTGGAAGGAACTTTGGGCCTGGAGCCCTACTTTCTTCTTTTGGCATCCACATGTGTTACTTGAACAAGAGTAACAACAAGGTAAGAACAGAATTGTGGTTTGTGCTTTTAATGTAGTAACCAGTAACAAGTGACTTGAAGGCAGCAGGTGGTCTTTTGAAGTGTGGGATTATATTCTTTGACCAACAGTATCCCCCTCTAGTATCCCCTCCAGAAATGGCACCTGACTGGGTATCCTGCTTAAGGTCTGAACTCTTCAATAAAGGATTAGTTCTTCAAAGGTTCAACTGAGGAAGAATCTGTTTCCAAAATCCCTCAGGCTGCTGAAAGAATGAATTTATTTGTGGCTGTAGAATTCATGGCAGCTTGATTATTCAAAGTCAGCAATGGAGAGTACAGCAATTTTAAAAGGAAGGTTTTACATCATTACCTTTTCCCAGAACGTCAATGCTGTGTATTGACTTGAATGAAATATTGTTCTTAGCTATTGTCTGTAGAATTGTTTAAACATAAAAAATTACATAGTATATTAATATATGTAAAATTAATGTATATAATATATTAATACATAAAATTTTGATTTTATACTTAAATTGTTACTTATAAAAATGTTGTTTTACAGTAATACTTAATCTTTTACTATTCTCCACTAAAATATATTTGATTTAAATCAGTTCTCCTGAATTTGTAAAAACAAGTATAATGTGAGCAGTAGTTTGATCAAAAGCTTCTGAATACCTTTGTTATATGAATTTGTAATATAGCCTTAGGAAAATGCTAAGGTTGATTCTCAATAGCATAAGGAAGGCAATGTTGTTCTTGGATTTGGGCTATTGGAATATTAATACAATCATAAGTTGCTTAATGACAGGGATGTATTCTGAGAAATGCACTGTTACAAACTGTTGTCAGTGTGTGAATGTTATAGATAATATATATGCAAACCTAGGTGGTACAGCCTACTGTTCACCTAAGCTATTTGGTGTAGCATATCGCTCTTAGGCTGCAAACCTATACAGCATGTAACTATACTAAATACTGTGGGCAACTATAACAGAATTATAAGTATTTGTGTATTTAAATGTAGAAAATATATACTAAAAACAATGTATAAAAGGTAAACAAGAGGTACAACTACATAGGACACTTATCATAAATGGAGCTTGCAGGACTAGACGTTACTTTGGGTGAGTCAGTGAGTGGTAAGTGAATGCAAAGGCCTAGGACATGACATTGTTATAGATTTTATAAACACTATACATTTAGTCTTCACTAAATTTACAAATAAAATATATTTTCTTTCTTTAATAATGAATAGACCTTAGCTTACTATAACTTTCTTTCTTTTTCTGTTTTCTTTTTTGGTACCAGGCATTGAACCCAGAGGCACTTAACCATTGAGCCTCATCCTTGGCCTCCCTTCTTTATATTTTATTTAAAGACAGGGTCATGCTAGGTTGTTTAGGGCCTCATTAAGTTGCTGAGGCTGGCCTTGAACTCATGATCCTCCTGGCTCAGTCTTTTTTTCTTTATAAATTTTTAATTAAAAAATGTTTTGACCCTTTGTAGTCAGATTAAAACACGAACATATTGTATAGCTATAATTTTTGTTTTTTTGGACTGGGGATTGAAACTAGGGGCACTTTACCAATCAATAAGCCACATCTTCAGCCCTTTCTATTTTTAATTTTGTAAAATATTTTTTAAAATTGTAGATAGACACAGTATCTTTGTTTATTTATTTTTATGTGGTGCTGAGGATCAAACCCAGTGCCTCACATGTGTGAGGCAGGCACTCTACCACTGAGCTACAGCCCCAGCCCTTTCTACTTTTTATTTTGAGACAGGTTCTCACTAAGTTAGGTCTTGCTAATGTGCTGAGGTGGCTTTGAACTTACGATCCTCCTGCCTTAGCCTCCTGAGTTGCTAAGACTACAGGCATGCGCCACTGCACCTGGCTGTTATTTTAATATTCTTATTCTATAACTACTTTTTTTCTATTTTGAAAAGTTTTTTTATGTTTTTCAATTTTTAAAAATCTTTTTGTTAAAAATGAAAATACAAGCAGGCACATTAGCCTACGCCTACATGAGGTCTGGATCATTACCACTGTCTTCCACCTCCATATCTTATCCTATGGGAAGTCCTCAGGGGCACTGTAACTCATGTAGCTGCCATCTTCTATGATAACAATGCCTTTTTCTGTAATACCTTCTGAAGGATTTGCCTAACACTGTTTTACAGCTGACCTTTTTATATAAGTAGGAGTATACTATAAAACAATGATAAAAAGTCTAGTATAACACATAAATCAACAGCATAGAAATTTATTATCATTATCAAGTAATATATACAATACATAACCATATCTTCTACTCTTTTATCTGACTGGCAGGTTAGTAGGTATGTTCATGCCAGCATCACCATAAATTCATGAGTAGTATATTGTACTACCATGTTAGGATGGCTGCATCAGCAGGTGATAGGAATTTTTCTGCTTAATTATAATCTTATGGGACCACCACCATATATGCAGTCCAATGTTAGCCAAAATGTGATTACACAGTGCATAAATGTTTTACAGTCCATAATTTTATATCAATTAAGCAGTATAATTGTACTTAATTTTGCATGTAATTTATAAAAACATCTCTTTTGATTAAATATGTTTTGTCATTAAAAGAAGAAAATCAGCAAAAAGCAAAAATTGTGAAATTATAATGCTTACAAATGAGAACTAATACCCTCAATCTAATGGATTATAATAGATTACAATAATTTTAAAGGGAATACATGAATTAAATTATACAGTCAATTATATTGAAAAATGCTTTTACACACACCATTAGATAATGTTCAAGTCCACCTAGTTGACTCCTGTTATTATTAAATGTGCAATAACTGTTTTGCTATTAAAGTTACCTGATAAAATTATAATTAGGTATTTTGGGGGGCAGCTTAATATGTACAAAATGGAAACCTTTTTTTTTTTTTTACCAACATTGCTATCAAAAAAAAGCATTTGTTTTCTTCTTGTCTTTTCCATTTGAATTTTCAAATGAAAATAAAAATAAAATGATTTATGTAAAAGCTCTTTGACAGTAGGAACAGTTTTTAAAATTCCCAAAGAGATTAATAAAATTCTAAATGGAAAACCTACAAAAGACCTAAAAATACATACTATCAAATGCTAGAAATCCAAAGAAATGTCTGCTGTCCTTTAGGTGGAGGGCAGATTAAATGACTGAACCTCAAATTGAGTTATGACTCAGTCCCAGAAGAAATGCATCTTCTGGAGGAGAGGTTGACAGATCCCCATGCAAAAACAGCAAACCATACAGCAATTTATTGACGCAACCCTGTCCTGTTTTCATTATGGTGCCTAACCTGTGAATATCTATCTAGTCCTGAATTTTCAAGTAGGAAGTCAATAGACTTTGTTGCCTTATCTGCACAACAGAGGCAGGGGTATCAATTAAGGATTTTGACCAGGGGACTGGGTTAAAAGTCAATTCTAGTTGCTATGGCATAATCTGCCCCCATACACTTCAGTTTTTATTGAAGCAGCCTAGTCCCCTTCTTTCCCCTTTGTAGATTTATCATTCAGTCCTTTGTTGCCCTTTCATGTCAATAAACCTTGATGAGAAATAGATGAGCTGGCAGTCCAGGCATTGTTGACTTGGAGTAGCCAGGTGGGAGTGAGCAGGATGAGCATCCCGGAACAATTCATGCAAATTGACCCAGTCCCACACCAGGTCTCTATTGGAGCAAAGTGTTTCATTCAGCCTTTCTGAGTCAAACAAAAGGTCAACAGAAGGAGACACCCACTCCCAGGGAAAAGACCTCCAAGGCCTTCTTGTAGATTCACGATCTACCACAATTTAGTCTGATGCTCTGCCATATCAACTGCTAAATATATTGACTGTCACTCTGGCCATCTCCTACATATTTATATCAAAAAAACTAGACCACTGAATGATCCTTTATAGTGCTTCTAATTTCATTCTCTCTGATTCTCTTGTATGGTTTGTTTTGTTTTCATCTCCACTAATGCAGAGATTCTGCTAGCAATCTACATTATATGGACTTTCAAATATTTTACTATCAACATGCTGTGATGGCTAAACCAGACCTGGTTGATAAATGAAATTATAAAAAGCTTTATGGTAAGAAACCAATCCCTGGGTGGTAGGATGGCCTTAGGCCTGAGCCTAAGCAACTTCATTTAAAAAACTCCAGTTTGAAACCTGTAGGCACACCCACAGAGCCCTCCAGTATGGCCTCAAACAAGTTGCTTCCACTCACCCTGATAAACAGAGTGAAGCCCCTGGCAGGCTGTCCTCGCCTGATAAGAGGGAAAAGCAAGAAGATCAGGGTGGCGACCACCAGACCAGACATTTCTGACCCCAGGGTAATGATGTCACTGAGAAATCCAGTGATAGCTGATAAGGATTGAAAGGGGGGTCAAAAGCCCCCAAATTTAGTCTAAATAATAGAGCAGGAATTCAGCCATCCGAAACAAGGATGCACTCCAGCTGGAGAGTGCTAAAAGCCATTGCCAAGTAGGAATGACGCATGGCAATTTCTTTGTCAGCCTACCCCATGTTGCTTAGAGGAAGGACTCTCCATTGTGGACCTAGGTCATTTGCAGTGACTTTGCATGTAAGGTGACCTTGCTCAAGGACCAGGGCAGATCCAGGTTTAGGGTGTACCCTGCTGGGAATAGGGCGTATCCTGCTGCCTCAGGCATGCCTACTCCTTGAGTTCCCGTTGAGTTCTCGTGGGATTCAGAGAGTATTTTGGGATACCGAGCCCAGTGGAGGTGTGGATTTTGCCCAGAACGTTCGTGTAGAGTGCTGGTGAGAGTTCGGGAATAAAGAGTTGCTGTTTGAATCTACAAGGTGTGAGTGGCTCGTGATTTTGTGCCCAGCCAGACTGCTACAGGAGAGCCTGATGAGGACCTGACATCCCATCACTTGTCATTGTTCCTGACCCCCATTCTACCGCCTCCTCTGGACTTCTCCCTACGACCCTCTCCTCAATGGGTCGGGTCATCCACTCCACACCAGGAGAAGCCTACCTTGGTTCCGAACCTGATCACCAAGGTCTGAGTGAGTGTGCATCTGCTGGACCTAAAGCCTAAGGCTTAAGACTTTTGAATTTAGCATGCAGAAGAAATGTCTGTCATTAATTTGCTGTGAATTGATTATGTCTATTGCAGTGCCTAGCATTAAGGATTTTCGTTTTCTTGATTAAGAACTCTATAGGAGTGAAATTGTATGGAGTAATTGGAGTGAATAAAGCATTGAAAGGGGCAAAAGCACATGGGCATTCTTTATTTCTCCCCTCAACTGCATACATCCCGATTTTACCCCCTCCCGATACTGGGGAAAGGGTCAGTTCTCCTCCCCTTTCTCAGCTACCTTTTGGATTGTAAATAACTCCTTATTTCAATGTCAACATCTCATGCTGTTTACTGGTGATAAGTCCTTGCTTGCTTGAATGCTCAAGTGTAACACCAGAGAAACATGCCAAGGCAAGTGGAGAGTGGAAAGTGGAAGGCTTTATTAAAGGACAGCAGAAAAGACTTCTCCCCCTGGAGGAAGAAGGGGACCTGAAAGGCAGAATCTGTGGAAGTGGGAGGTCTTCCCTTTTTTATATCTAAGGTCTTCTTTTAGTCTTCCCACATTTCTGTCCTTTGTTTTCCTCTATCCTGCAGTGATAGAATGCAGGTGGGAAGGCCCAAAAGTGGGAGATAGGTGGACTGATGGGGCAGAGAGTAGTAATCTGGGCAGGAAGCACCTAGGGAGGTTTGATTAGCACCTGGCTGTTTGCTGGGAGCTACTTCATTAACAGTTCTTTAGGATGGAGGGGGGGCTTGGGGACATTGACATTTCAATTTCCCCAGTTGTTGTTCTGGTTTCCTGTGGCTCAGATCGGACACCATCTTCTTTATGGACTCCATTCTCAATATGGTCTCCATTTTCTTTATTGTACTCTAGATATTAGACCCAATTTACCTAACTACACTAACTACCTATCTTTAAATCTGGCTTCACCTGTGCCAGGCTTTCATGGTTAGAGATTTAACAGATACTTGTGAAAAGAGCCATTTCTTCTCATCTGTTTCTGTAAGCATGCTTTATGTTAGAGATTAGGAATATTTTTAAAAGAGGAAAAAAGCCCCATGATAGGATAGGTCTAAGAGGACACCAAATAACTATAACTGTTGTGAGAAACTGTGGATCACAACTCAAAATTTGGAGTTTGTTCTCTGGGCCCACCAGCCTAAAATAAAGTTTGGAGTTCTCCTTCTGTCAGAGTGCTGCTTGCTGCTTCTTGACCAGTCTGTTTTCCACAAGAATGCAACAGTTTTATCATAATTAATGCATACGCATTTAAAAATCATGATATTTTGCTCAATTTTGTTGACTATGGAGGTGAAAACATTATTTAAATTTTTATTTTGTGTTGAATTTTTAAATGTAATTTTACATTTAGCCACATGATTAGGGTTTTATGAAAGATTATTTTTAGTGGAAAGGACTGGCTATTACTTGGTGGTGATCTCACTCTTTTTTTTTTTCTCATTTTAAATAACTTCCTCATTCCATCTGCTTTTTTATTTAAATTCAGTTTTTTAGTATTTTTTTTAAAAAAAATTTTGTAGCTAAACCTTCCCGGCAAACCTGTTAGTACTCTGGGTAACATAAAGAAAATGAAAACTGGGCTGGGATTATACCTCAGTGGTGTAACACTTGTCTCATATGTGTGAGGCACTGGGTTCAATCCTCAGCACCACCTAAAAAAAATAAAATAAAATAAAGATATCATGTCTGTCTATAACTAAAAACGAAAAGCTTTTTAAAAAAGAAAAAAAGATGGAAACTCATCTGGTCCCTGATTACTTGGAAATCTGTATTAGCCTCATAATGGCCACTGGCAATACGAGGGCAGGTTACAAGACACCTGAAGTCTCAACCAATGTGGTAAATGTTCATAAGGTTATATATAGTTTGAATCCCCTACATGATACAAAGCCTTCTCCAGTTTTAGCCACACTTTCCACCCTACTAATTATTATACACTTATAATACCATAAGCACTGCAGCATTTTCAAGAAATATATGAGGAGGAATTCTGAAAATAAGAATTTTGTACCCAATGTCTTGTTTATTATTGCAGGTCTACTCTCTGTCCCTTATCAATGGCACTACCAGTTATTTTATAAAGATTCCAAATAGGACCAAGGATACTAACTCAAGTACCATTTAGTAGATGAGAAAACAGTAAGTAATTCCTATTATTCTACACCCACATTAATTTTATAGATCTTTTCATTTTTGAAGAAAATATAGAGTGTGGAGAAAGACTATCAGAATGAAGGTTAAAAGTCACATGACCATTTCAATCGATGAAGAAAAAGCATATAACAAAATTCAACACTTTTATGATGAACACAAGTCAAATGAACTAGGGATATAAGGAAATTATTTCAGCACAATAAAAGCTATATATGAAAAGCTAGATGCTTATATCATGCTTGACAATGAAAAACTGAAATCTTTTCCAATAAAATCTCCCTAACCTTGCCACTTCTATTCAAAATAGTACTGAAGTTCTAGCCAGGATGATTTGTCAAGAAAAAGAAATAATAGGAATCCAAATAGTAATAGAAGAAGTAAAGTTCTCTCTTCAAAGATGACATGATTTAATAATTAACAATCTTTCTAAAGATCCCACAAAATAATTTTTAGAATTACAAATTATGTAAAACTATGAGATACAAAACCAATGACTAATTATCAGTTTCATTTCTTTATTTTATTTTATTTTGATGCTAGGACTGATCCCAGGGGCACTTTACCACTCAGCTACATCCCCACCCCAGCCCCTCCTGGCACCCGTTTTTTGTTGTTGTTGGTACCAGGGATTGAACCCAGGAGTGTTTAACCACTGAACAACATCCTCAGCCATTTTTATTTTTTGAGACAGGATCTCACTACATTACTCAGGGCCTCACTGAGTTGCTGAGGCTGGCTTTGAACTTGCTTGATCCTCCTGCCTTAGTCTCCCCAGCTGCTGGAATTACAAGTGTGTGCCATTGCACCCAGCTGAAACTTCTTAATGTTGGTCTTGGTGATGTTTTCTTGTATGTGGCCCCAAATGTATAGGCATCAAAATTAAAAAAAAAAAAAATAGCTGGTGTTAGGTGCAGGACAGACTGAATAAGCTGTCTGCAGGGCATGCCAAACAAAGTTAGCTGCAGAGTGACCTGGCCACTCAAACCCTCTGTGTGGTTCTTTATCACCTGTTTGCTTCAAGCCCAAACACCCAAGCCCCCCGCTCAAGGCTGAACACTCAACCCGCCATTCAAGGCCAAACACTTAACCCCCTTGTGTGCCAACAAGGCAGCTTGCAGACCCAGAGATCCCATTAGATTTGGGCTATAAAAACTCCCTCCTGCCGGGGCCCCTCTTCTCTCTTGCTCTCTGTCTTCCTCTCTTGCTCTCTCTGTCTCTCTTGTGCTCTCTCTCTCTCTCTCTCTCTCCCCTTCCCCCCCCTTCTCTTTCTTTTCTCTTCTGTTGCACTGCTGCAATAAAGATCTCTTGGTCGTGCCAAGTGTTGTGGTCACTTTCCTTTCAGGTGGGACTATATCAAACTAAAAAAAAATTCTGCATATCAATGGAAACAACCAAAAGAGTGAAAAGAAAAACCTCCAGAATTGAAGAAAATATTTGCAAACCACATATCTAATATGCAGTTAATATCCAAAATACATAGAGAACCCCTACAAATCATTAGATAGTAAACAAATAACCCAGTTAAAATATGAACAAAGTACTTTAGCAGACCTCTCTCCAAAGGTGACATACAAGTGGTCAACCATATATACTAAAAGGTATTCAACACCACTAATTGTAACAGTAACACTTCGCCTTTTGAATATAGCCCTCCTTTCCCTGAGACTTATTTTTTAAAGGGACTATTTTTTTTTCCTCTCTTCTCCACCTCCCCATTCCTAACAGAATGAGACATTATCTTTTCTTGCCCTAGTTACCTGTCCTTGAGCATACACCCACCACTGGAAGGAGATGTCACCAGAAGATCTAATAAGTGACTATCTCCTAAATTAACAAGTGAATTTTAACCATACCATCTGGGCGCATATTGGTATCAGATTCACTGTTTTAGATTGGGAGCCATTTTATTTCGAGGGTCCAAAGTTTTGATTCTGAGGCAAAGCTGCTTAATTCCCAGTAAGAACACATGCCTGCTATCAACCCCACACCAGCTTAAAAAGTTTACAATCAACCCCACCCCAGATTAAATGCCTAAGTAGTTTATGAAGTTCCTCTTGCGGGCTATAAAGCAGCTTTCTGAGTGTGGACAGGCTGCTGCTCTCCTTGGAGGGACAGCCTCCTCAGTATACCTCATGTTACTGACAATAAATCTCTCGTGTGTGATGTTCAGGTGTGTGGCATGGTTTTTGGACTTGTGTGGACTCTGCGAGTGTCCTTTCAATTACAGGTATGTGCCACCTCTTGACTTTTGACTAACAGCAGAGTGACATCAGACTTTCAAGTCCCCACTGTCATGGAAACTATAGGTCACCTTGGCCATGCTAGTTGGTTCTAATTGGATTCTTCATCATACATTCTTGCAGATTTAATGCTTAGGCAGAACTATTCTTATCTCCCAGAGTTTCAGGATCTGGTCAGAAAAATCTCCTGGTTTCTCCCATCGATTTTTTTCTTGGGCCTGCATTTATTCTTCAGTTTGCTGAGGAATGTGACATATCCTATGTGTTTAGGCCAGTCAGGGCTGCAGGTAAATTGCTTCTTAGAAAAGAAAGCATGTGGGGGTCATCACCATGGGCCCATTTGGTAGAATTATTCTCTCAACCTCGTGTTCCCACCATTCACATTTGTCTGTCCCCTAATACCAGGAAAATACCCTATAGCACACCATATGTTTATTACACAATCCATTCTAGTATATAATGCCTTCTGGAATAATCTCTCAGGCATACAGTTTAGATTGTGTTAAGATTGAACTTTTCAGTGTAGGCATACAAATCTTTTTAAGTCTTCTGCTTACTCTCACTGAATCTTCCTCATCTCTCTGGCTTAATTATTATAAACTATTCTATGTAAAATAGCATTTTAAAAGGAACAGTAATTATTCTCACTGGTCAGGTTCACATTATAATTATGGTAAAGTCAAATAATCATCTATAATGATTAATGATCTCTCTAGTCTATGAAATTTAACATTTCATAATTTTAGGTTAGTTTAAATGTGCCTGTTTTACCATCAAAATCATATAATATAGCTCAGCCAATTTAAACATATAAATTGCAAAACCTATCAAGATCTAGGCCCAAGATTTGAGAATTTGTGTTCAATTAGACACTATGAGGATTATCTATTTAAGTCAGTGTTTTGTTTTATGATGCATCTAGATGGCATTTCTGATTTGAACAAAGTTGTCCAACAAAATTAATGACTGAATTGGGATTTGGTTTTCCTACCAATATAATGTTTATTTTCCTCTCTTCTGGGTCATTAACAGCAGAACTTCTAATGTTGAATGCAATTTTCTAATTTGGGATTGCATTTTAGTAGACCCACAAGGAACAGAATATTTTCTGAGGATCTCTTAGAATTTATAACAGCTTTGACATCTTTCTGAAGAACATAATTCCAATTAAGCATTCTCACTAAAAATGTGAAATTAGGAGCAGAAAGAAACTTGTTGAGTTGACTTTTGAACACTTCACAATGATGAGTGTCAGTAAATTTCATTTCTCTGATCACAATCTCTGGATTTAGAATGTAAAGAGCTTTACTACTTTACAGTAGTTATTCACTGAATTTTCATTCCTTACTAGGTCTGATTTTATTTCAAGAAAAGATATGGACCTCTTAATTATTATTTTATATCAGCAAAATAAGGATCATTTTAAGTATATCAAGTATACACATACACATAATACTGAAAATGGGTGTTAAACATAACACTCTTAATAATGGAGTGTCTATGTAAAATATGGAATTAATGGAATGGAATGAGTCTTGATTACTAATATTTTAACAAAACTTGATTAATCAGGGAGGCTATGTGTAATTTTTTTAAAACTTGTTTTTAGTTGTAGTTGACATAATGCCTTTAATTTTTTTTTTATTTTTATATGGTGCTAAGGATTGAACCCAGTGCCCTAAACATGCTAGGTGAGCGTTCTACCACTGAGCTACAACCCTAGCCCCAGCTGTGTGTAATTTTACATTAGAGGACAATAATATGCCAAATAGGAGTTTGCTACTTTTTAATTTTTTTTAATTTTAATTTGTTATATATGACAACAGAATTCATTACAATTCATATTACAAATATAGAGCATAATTTTTCATATATCTGATTGTACACAAAGTAGAGTCACATCCTTTATGTCTTCATACATGTACTTAGGGTAATGATGATTGACTCCCATAGGGTAGGAGTCACTTGCATAGAATAAGCAAGTTCTATTTCAGGTTTTGTTCAGGGACACACAAAAGAAAGGAAATTATAATTTTATGCTCCTTGAATCTAAATTCTTAGGAATACTGTATTTGTAGAAAAACAACTAAATTTTTAAAAAATGGATGCCAAAAAAATAATACAATCAAAAAGTATATATTATTTTCTCTAGTCTCTGGTTTGTTGAACTGATATATTTCTTATCTAATTATCATTGAAAATTATTTCTTGTTAGTATTATGGCTAAAATGTGTTTGTATTAAACTAAAAAAACTCAAAATTGCTTGTTTCAGATTTTTTCTTGGTGGAGTACATAGCTATTTAGAAACAAATACCATATGAAAATGTTACACAATGTAATATTTATTTCCAGGAATATATGTGTTTAAACCATAAGCAATTTAAAAATTGCATTTTTTCTATGTTCAATTTTTCAGCACAAACAGTAGATAATAAAGAAAATAAATAGTATCCTATGGAAATTTATCCTAGGAAAAATAATACCAAATTAATTTATAATAAACAGATCTCAATTTTTTGATGGAGATCATGAAACTAGAAATAAATTAACTTCAAAATCAGAAATTATTAGTTTTCATGTTTCATTATTAAATATTTAATTTCTGCTATTACCTAAGTTATTGATAATGGTTTGAAATATATATTGATTAAATAGCCTATTTATTTTTATGCCATGTAAATATATATTGGCTGCACAATGTGGAGTCATCATTCAAACATGCAGTTCATATTGTTTTTAAGATTGTGGGACAACTCAAACCTAGTTACAATTCCAGCTTGAAAGCTGGATTTGATAATATTGATTTCCTGGTAGTTTTTTTGCATGCCTGTCACAAGCCCATTCAGTTGCAAGATTCTTTGTTATGGGAGCAACCTGAATTTTCCAGCTTTTGTTTTCATTGGTCCTCTCAAATATTTGGCCCCACTCTGAATTTTTGTGTCAGAGTCTGCCTTTTCACAAGATAACAGGTGATTCATATGCACAAAAAAGTTTGGGAAGCTCCTTACTCTCAATTTAAATGGATTTCCTAAGTGCCTGGAAACTGCTAGGCAATATATGTCCTAATATATGTCATCTCAGGTAGTCCTTACTGCATAAGAAACTTGACCTTTATTTTAAATTTTTATTAGTACATTATGGTTATGGATAATAGTGTGCACATTACATAATTTGGTCAATTTCATTTCCCAGTTTTATCTCTGATTTTCCTACTCTACTCCCTCCTCCTGATCCCCATTCTCCACTCTCCCTTCTATTTTCATGAGGTCCCTTTTAAAATACCGTTTTCTCTTTCTTTTTTTTTTTTTTTTCTTCCACATTAGAGAACACATATGACCCTGGGCTTTCTGAGTCTGGCTTAGTTGACTCAAGAGCGTGTTTTCCAGTTTCATCCATTTTCCTGTAAGTGACATAATTTTATTTTTCTTTATGGCTGAATAAAACTCCATTGTGTATATATAGCACAAGAAATTTGACCTTTCAATAATTAAGTATTAAATGGTAGGACTGTGACCAAGTGTTCACAATTGCCTTACTTACTCTCTGCATTAGGTCGACCAATCTTTAGTCAAATTTCTCTCCTTTCCATAGGCTCCTGAACTTTGGCTTGCTCTCAAGTCTGAGCAAGAAATATAAAGCAGAACATTCCCTCTCAGCAACTCATCCCGTGAATTGGCTCACCACAGTAAAAAGCAGACAGTCTTGGTCATGCTGTCTGCTTGCACCCAAGTGTCTGCTATGCCTTCCTTCCTCTTCCTATAAAAGAAAAGCACTTTTTCAGTCTGATTTTGAGATGCCTGCCTATCTTGAGTTCAGAATGTTCTCCATATTTTGATATTACTCTTGAATGAACCCCTTCCTACCCTATACCTAGACTTTTTATTTTATGATTGTAAGTGTTCCTGATTTGGTGTCTTTCTTTTTTTTCCTTTTTTCCTTTCCTTTTTTTTTCTTTTTTGGTGTGTGTGTGTGTGTGTGTGTGTGTGTGTGTGTGTGTGTGATTTAATAACAGAAATTTATTTTCTCACAATTTTGGAGACTTGAAATTCAGGTTCAGAGTGTTTGCAGATTTAGTTTCTTCTGACGCCTCTTTCTTTGGCTTATAGATGGCTGTCTTCTCATTGTGTCTTCACATGCTCTTTCCTCTGTGCATTGCTGTGTCCAAATCTCTTCTTCTAATAAGGACACCATTTATATTAGATTAGGGCTCATTGTAAGACCTTGTTTTAATTAAATTACCTCATCAAAGGTCCTATTGCCATATAGTCATATTATGAAGTACTGGAGGTTCATATTTCAGCATATGAATTTTGCAGGGATGCAGATCAATCCACAGCAAATATCAAGGATTAAGAAAGGGTCTAGGCCAAGTGCAGTGGTGCACACCTGTAATCCAAGTGGCTTGTGAGGCTGAGGCAGGATTGCACGTTTAAAGCCAGCCTCAGCATCAGTGAGCACTAAGTAATTCAGTGAGACCCTGTCTCTAAATAAAATACAGAATAGGGATGAGGATGAGGATGTGGCTCAGTGGTTGAATGCCTCTGAGTTCAATTCCCGGTATCCCCCCAACAAAAAAAAAAAAAAAAAAAAAAGAAAGAAAAAGAAAGAAAGAAAGAAAAAGAAAAGAAAAGAAAAAAGAAAGACCCTATAAGATAATATGGATTTAAAAAAATTTTTTATTATGGAAAATGTAAAATATATACAATCAAGGCTAAGATGATAGTAAGTCTCTATTATTTATTCAGTTTCAACTGTGCATGGCTAAACATGTATCATGATTATTTTGATGTGAATTACAATCATCTCCTGCTTATATCTATAAATATCTCAGTGTCTCTAAAAGCAAAAAAAAAAGCACTTTTGTTTTGACATGGTCATTATACCATTAAAATTAAACATATGGAATAATGATTCCTTAATATCATCAAATATTTAGGCAGTGTTCATATTGTTCTGATTTTCCATGGTGTGTGTGCTATTGTTTCTGTTTAAGCATCTTTATTTGAATAAAGGCCTAAATAAATGTCATATTTGTGATTGTATTATGTGTTTTTTGAGTCTATTTGTGTGTTTTTAAGTGTGTGTATGTGTGCATGTATATACATGTGTTTATGTATGTGTACACATATGCACAAAGGATTAGGCTTCTAATGTGTATCATCTTTGCATTCTTAAGAAGTCTGGCCTTTAATTCAGTATTAAATGGTAGGGCTGTGGCCAAGTGTTCACAATTTCTGATTACTTATCCTGAGACTCAGCTTCACCAACCTTTAGTTAAACTTCTTTCCACAGGTTCCTGAACTTCAGCTTGCTCCTAAGAAATGCACACACACATATCAACATGCCTATATAATAGGGATTATCAAATCCTCTCTATAGATGAGTAGCATAACCCTCAGAGTTCAGAAATATGCCCACGTTCACATGATTCATTGATGACTGAGTTGGGGGCCTGACCTCTACTTTAAGTTCATCTTAGAGCCCATTTTGTTCTGTTCCTTCCAGCCCGAGGCACATTTTTTTGTCTCTTGATTCATTCATTTTCTAACTCTTCCATAAAGTCTATGGGAGTACAAAGAAATAATCAGATAGCCAATGTACTAAAAGCAGGTATAAAGGAGGAGGTTGAAAATGAAGTCCAATCGTAATTTTTAGATTGTCTACAGGCTTCATTTAATTAGGATTCTGCTCCAGTTAACCCTGTTTCCATGAGAGCTGATTATGCCCAAGAGAAGCATTTTTGTCTAGCTCCAGGTCATTCTTATATTACAATGCTCTTCTCTTGGGGCTTCCTTCCTCCATCCCAACTCTGGAACCTGGCCTGATGACCAACTCTTCATTTTTTCCTCCTCTGAGGGCTGCATCTTGCTACCAGTGGAACAGCTCAGAATCATCTCTGATATGGAGATCTCCTCCTCCCTATAGATGCCCTTGGGAGTTGTTCTTCTTGATACTCATTTGTTAGTATCACCCTTTCCATCTAATTGTTCACTTTAGATAGTGAAGTTTGAAATTTATGCCTTTTCCTTGTGTGTCTTCACCCTACTGTCACTGCATTTTCCAAATGGGTTGGTGAATGGAGTCTGATCTGGAGAGACTCTACTGTTTTCTAATTTGTATCATTGAGATTTTGAAACCACTCTATCTTCAGTAGAATGAAGCATCTATTTGAAACCATCCACTGAACATATACACCTATGAGGGAGCTTCTATAGGTAGTTAAAAATCAAAGTTTTCTCTATAGTGCTAAAAGAAGAATGACCATGGAAATCATTGTGTAAGAAAACTCTAGAGTCTGAATTTCTAAACTCTTTGGAGTCTTTTTAGAAGGTGGAAAAATGGGTTTGAGATAAGACAGAAGAAATTTTAAAAAGTAGACAGGACAAAGGTAGAAGAACAAAGCAATAAGATTTTAATTCAGAAGTTCTGCATACTTTTCCAGGACTGTCACTCTCTAAGCCAGTCTCATTTCCAGACCTGTTACTCCCAGTTTCTAGGGAAATCTGTAAATCTCTCCCTGAATACTGTTAATTAAACTACCGATAAATAGATTAAGTGAAGAGATGTATAATTTTGAGAGGCAGGTACTGGGGATTGAACTCAGGGGCACTTAACCACTGAACCACATCCCCAGCCCTATTCTGTATTTTATTTAGAGAGAGGGTCTCAGTGAGTTGCTTAGCACTTTGCTTTTGCTGAGGCTGGCTTTGAACTTGTGATCCTCCTGCCTCAGCCTCCCAAGCTGCTGGGATTATAGGAGTGTGCTACCATGCTGGATGTAATATTTTGAGTAACATATAATTCAGGTGACTTTCCATTGCTATGTACCAATCAGACAGTGAAGATCACATCAGCCTGAAGATCCTGAGATTAACCAACCAACAGAAAAAAGATAGCCAGATTGATCATTACTGCATATTTTCCCATACCCACCATTCACCAACTTTTCTTTAAAAGAAAAGCTGGGAACCTCCAAAATGCGTCTCTCTCTTGAGATTGCTTGCATAAATCCTTGAAGGTCTCTCTCTCTCTCTCTCTCTCTCTCTCTCTCTCTCTCTCTCTCTCTCACATGCACCTGCTTTCCTCAATAAACCTTCATGTCTCTGGTGCGTGCTGAAGATCTTTTCCATCAGGTAAGTCAAGAACCCTGCTGGTCCTGAGTCAAGTTTCCCCTTCTCTCTGGGAACTTTTTGGAGGCTTCTGAGACACCTCTCTCCCATGACTGTTTCTTGGTAAATATATTAAGATTCACTATCTTTCCGCTTACTCTTGCCTGTGTACTTTCCTTCAAGGAACATCATGGTTTTATTGTGCTTAATAGAGCCTGTACAGGTGTTTAGACATGCTCATTTATGAAAAAGATATCAGAGACTCATAAGTTAAGATTTTATTCATGCACAAAAGGAAGAACAAAGTTCTTAACCCACTGAGATTATACGGTTTATTCCAAAGAGTTATGTTTGAAAATTGCTATTGAATGAAAAAGGGTGAATCTTCATTGTAGAAACTTAGTGTCATTTATAAAATTAGGTGTCATCCTGTATTCAAAAGTACCATTTCATAATATACTTTTGAGAAAGTTGGCAAATTGCAGAACAAATTGCACTTCTGAAAACTCCTCCAAAAAATGAAAATAATTGATATAATGAATTATAATAGTTTAAGGGCAACATGATATTTAACAGTTTATGGGAGAGATTGTAAGTACCCATCCATATTTTTTTCCTCTCTCCTGGGTACATGGGAAGTCTATGTTGTCCAGTCCACTTGTAGTCATAAAGGGTCATTTGATCATGTGTCACTGAAATATAAATGGAAAACAGTGATTGTCAATTTCAGGCCAACACACCTCCATGTTTTATCTTTACTTTAGCAGCAAATGTGTCTCACAATTGCTTAATTTTTTTTCTATGTTTTCTAATTAGGTTGAAGGAAAGACTTAGTCCTTCATCCATATAAAATTATGCCCTGAGGCCCTGTGAAACAGAATTCATCCAGTCATGCTTTAAAATTGTGGAATATTAGTGGGAATTTAGAAACAAAATTTGGGTCAGAATGACCGTGTGCCAAGGAATGGGGCCAGAGAGGACACCCTCAGTGAGGGGCCTCAGGATGAGCGGGGAGGGAAATTTCCAGAGTCATTGAGAGAAACCAAGCACAAAATCAACCAGAGAACCTAGAGCAGGCTACCAATCATGGTTCTAAATTTAGAATCAACATTTGGGAACATGGAGTTAGGTGAGCAATTGTAGCATCGTGTATTATAGGGAGCAAGTGCCACATTTTGACTAAGCAAATGTTACCCTTTATACTTTTACTCATTCATTCTTTTTTTTTGGGGGGGGGGTTCTAGGGATTGAGCTCAAGGGCACTAAACCACTGAGCCACATCCCTAGCCCTGTTTTTGTATTTTTTTTTTAGAGACAGGATCTCACTGAGTTACTTAGTGCCTCCCTACATTGCTGTGTCTAGCTGAAATGTTGGGATTACAAGCATACCAACTATTCATTCATTCTTCCAAAAATATTTATTGTGGGAGGCCACCATGTCATGTGACCAGTATCTTCCTTTCCTGATTGGTGAGGCTCTTTCCGTCACTTCCCGTGATCTGGCCACATCAAAGTAGCCTTAGATGGTGGACCTGATCTTGAAAGTCATAAAATGTCGCCAAATGTGTCTTCATGCGTGGGTGTGCCTTCCTACAGCCCCAGGGTCTAGTTACCTTACCTATCCTTGTAACCCCGCCCCCTCTTGATCTTTAGTGGATGGAAATTTCTAAAGAATGAGAGTCTCCAAAATAAAAGACCACTCCTGAATGTGTTTGCTCTCTCTCTTGCCAGCCTCTTGTCACATTCCTCGTTCTCCCATTTGGGAAGTTTGAGACCGAGGGCAGAGGAGCTGTCCCAGGGCTTGAATTAAAGGTAAATTGTGTGTCTGTGTTTTATTTGATACCTTAGGAAATTCACTCTAGCAACCCTTAGTTTAGCTGCCCACACTGGTCGGGGGCGGCAATTTATGAATATAAATTGAGAATAAATTATGTGCAGGATGATCAAAATGTTCAGTAAGTCTAATAACTACTATAAGGTGTGTTGTTAGATTCTGCCTTTGCCTCCCTCAATTATTTGGAAGTCTTGGAGATAACAGGCAGCAAACCTACTGAGATACATGTTATAATGGTGACAAAGGTACCAAGTAATGTATATTATCTTTTAAAATTTTGTTTATTTATTTATTTATTCACTTACTTATCTCTTGTGTTTGTTAAGAGATCAAATAGTTTTCAGTTTTAGACATTTATCTGCAATTAGAATCAAGTTGTTAATTTCTCTATTTAGGAAAGAATATTTAAAAATCTTGGTAGAATCACCATGAAAAGTTATTCGTTCATAGTCCTGGGAGTCCCACAGCTATCTCTTAGATCTTTAAAACCACTCAGTCACTATGTATGTGATGGAAATGAATTAAACTTATCTGTCCTAACACTGTTCTACCATACTTTAGGATCTTGGAATGATCATGAGAGGTGGAGGCAAAGCTGTTTGAAGGAAGGAGAGAAAACTGTGGATTCTCTATTTCCATTTGGCTATGAGAGCTGTTCTTATTTTAAACGGTGGGTTTTGGTATAATTTTTGTTCTGAAAAGGGAAATAAAAGATTTCAGTTCATTTACAAAAATCTGAGAAAATTACTACACTATATGATCTAGATATCATTTTGTTATTGTTCCAACATTATGTACCCTCATTACACATTTCTAATAATGACACATTTCTATAGAGGCTCATTTTCAATAACAACAACTATTTATGTTTTGTTTGTTTGATTGTTTTCCTGCATTCTGGTTGGTATTAAGAATGAAGTTCTGTAACCATTTTGTGGTGTTGCTTCACACAGGCTAATTGTGCTAAAAAGCCTTAATCAGTTATTTATAAATCACTGGTTTTCTTAAGAGCAATTTTAAATGATGTTTTATATTGCTGTAAGGAAAGAAGTAAATGAAAGAAATTAAGAGGAGAGGCAGCTTAACAGTAACACAGGTTTATTCAGGATAAATCTGCAGAGGGGGACCCAGTGGTAACTGAGACCTGACTTCTGCTCACAGCCTGGGGTAGATGAAGGGGCATATGGAGTGGGGGAATTTTTGTGGTTAGGCTGTTGCTAAGGGGAAATCAGGGAAGGGTCCTCTTGGTTGTCACCTCCATTCTTTGAGGTGGTTCCGGTTCCCCTTGGAATCAGGTGTTTTCAGGATTCTAGTCCCAGATACCAATTTCCTTTCTTTGTATGATGCTAGAGTATTGTTTGAGGTTTAAGGTCAGGCTAAGTCAGAGTGACTGTGAGGTGACTCATTCTAAGATGGAGAATATGTTTCAAAATGGTATTGCCTGTGTCAAGTTCTGCCTAACAATTGCATTTATTTTATATTTTTTTCTTCAAAGAAATTTATCTTTCCTTTCTGTGAAATATGGACTCTATCTCCTTTGTCAATACCCTTTATAATCTCCTTTGTAAATACCCTTTATAATCTTTGGTTCATACATTTTTCTATATTTTACAGGTATGTGAGGAGAGAAAAGATGTTTCCATCCCAGTATGCTTTATTTTATTGTATTTATTTTAAAATAACCTTTTAAAAGAATGTCATTTTTACCTAAAAGTTATAAAAATATTACAGAGATTTCTTATATCCCTCACATCTAATTGTTCCTTAATGAATGTAATAACATTTGTCACAGCTAATAAATCAATATTGATACACTATTATTATCTGATGTACATAAATTATTTATATACATATTTTTTAGCATTAGTGTCCTTTTCTGTTCCAGAATCCCATTCAGGTTATCACATTACGTTTAGTTAATATGTCTTCTTAGTCCTCTGTGCTCTGTGACATTTTCTTAGATTCCCTTTGTTTTTGATGACCTTAACAGCTTTCAAAGTACGGTCAAGTAATTTGTAGAATGTCACTCTATTAGACTTTGATATTTTCCTTATAATTAGACTGGGCTTATGTACTTTAGGAGAAAGATCATAGAGGTAAATCACCATTGTCATCACATCATATCAGGGGGACATATCATCAACATGAATTAGCACTATTGATATTAACCATGATCAATTCATAATGAAAAATTTTTTAAATATAAATTTGTTACTATACTTGCAATGACAATTAACTGACATAAATAAATGCAAGCATAGCCAGGTGTCATGATGCATGCTTATAATCCCAACAACTTGGGAGGCTGAGGCAGGAGGGTCACAACCAAAGCAACTTAGTGAGGCCCTGTCTCAAAATAAAAAAATAAAAAGGGCTGAGGATGGGGCTATGTGGTTAACTGGCCCTGGATTAGATCCCAGGTACCCCCCCCCCAAAAAAAAAGCAAATATAGATGACATCAGATAACTAGTAATTAAACTTACTGTAATAAGTCACTGCCTAATGTAATTCAGAGTCCTCTGTAAGTTTAAGCTGGACCCTTCTAACATTTATGAAACTTTTATCTTGATGTCAAAAATCCCCTGCAATGTAATTTTGGCTAAGTATAGGCCAGTTAATATCCAAAGCCCTCAAATATTCATTGAGTTTGGGAATCATTTTAGTAAATGCAGCTAAAAAATTATCCAGTAAGTTTTATATTATTTATAATGGAAAATGTGAAGAAATGTGATTAAATACAAAAGAATCCATCTTTGATATTTACTATAAATATCAGGAAGGATATATTCTTTTTTCATCAAACTTAACACTTTATCCTTTGATACAAGAACCTGAGTTTTCTCCAATTCATATAAAAGTCTTTATCAATCATCATTCACAGCATTATAAAGAGTATATATAACATTTTTCTCAAGGACATTACAATTTCAGTTCAGAGGTCACCAGAATATACCTTTTAAATACCAAATATGAGCAAGTTTTCAACCTAAGTAAAACAGCCTGAGAGAGAGGAATAAGCATAAATCAGACCAAAGAGTTAAATTATCTATACCACATAATAAAAATGTGGAAGTCCATATTATCCTAGTTAAAGAAAACACCAATAGGAGGGACAGTCTTAGATAAATAAGGTGATTTTAGAATATGTAAGAAAATATTTCTCAAGTTTTAATTTGAAACCAATGGTTTGGAAAAATAATGAAGTAATGTATCTTGACAAGATATTTCCCCTTGAAAGGAAACACTTGCAAATAGTAATGTATTTATATAGGAATGTCATTAGCATATAACTCAGAAATTTCACTTTTGGTTCTTCTGTAAAGTGATAAATAACTCACTGTTAATTTTTTAGCAGTTATAGCATATATAAAAACCTTTAGTTAGAATTAGGAACTCACGAGGAGTGCTTTCATTATTACTTCCCTTGGTATGTCCTCATTTGAACAAAATTCATCTGGGTGTAGACTTTCCCCTGAAGAAAAGCTGAGCACATTCAGATCACAAGATTCTACTTAGAATGTTAGTCTTCTTGTGCATGAAATGGGTTTCAAGTGGCCTGGAAGGATTGGACTTTAAAAACTGCTTAACTTTTGCTTTCCACCTTCCCAAACCCCATTTATTTCATGAATTGGAATAAAGGTGCTATCATCCAATTTGCAGATGGTGATACCATAATGTAAAAATTGTTCTTTTCACTCCTTTAGATCTTGTACCTAGAAGGTACAGGGTTTGCTAATGCTTATTCAATTTAAATTAAATTGTATCATATAGGTATTTGTTAATTTCAATTTGTAGAATAAATATTTTTAAACTCCTCTTCAGTGCTTAACTCCTTTGTGGTTTATCCCCAAACATATCCTTACCTGTCTCAGCACAGTGACATGAAAATACATACTACCTTCTTAGGGGAGTTATTTAGTGAGCACTTCCTTCATGTAGACACAAAACATGACTGGGTTTGGATCATAGATATCAGTGGCCTAATTACAAAAAGAGAAATTAAGACACTAACCAAATTACTTAAAATATATGGAATTAGTACAACAGGAATTGGATGATTTTGATTTTTTAAATGCTACTGATTGACAATATTTTGGAAATGTTGACCCAGCTAACAGTATACTCAGGTTAGTCAGAAGAACTTAAAACAAGTGTTAAAAAACTAGGATAGTAAATGGATGAATTAAATTTGTTATAAAGAAGATCAGTGACCCCATGTACACAGAGGACTTTATAAAAGCTACTCAAAGCTAAGAGAAAAAAACACACAAATATATTAGGAATGATGATTAAAGTAGCTCAGACATGATGTCTGCCATAAAGGGCTATCAATACAACAAAAGAAAAACAAGGAGGCAGATTAAAGGGATATAAGATAAAAGATGGAAAGAGATTTTTTAAGCAAAAGCCTGAGATTGGAACGGCATTTGAGATTCAATTTGAATAATGTGAGACTTTGAATTGATTATATTTGGGACGAAGAAAAGGATATATTCAGAAAGAAAATCTGTATAAGACAAGAGATGTGTGAGCATGTTTGTTCAGGAAAGCAGAGGTATAATTTGAATCCTACATAACCTAAAAGGAGGCAATCATGAGTCATAAGAGAAGGGATGCTAAGGCACCCCATAGAGGTCTTAGATGTTGGGGTGGGAGACATGGTTTGTCAACAAGAATATGACAAAAACAAGAATTCAAGAAAATCAGACAGGAATGGTTGAGGAAAATATTTTTCCCAAGAAAAACAAACAGCAATAAAGTCAAAAGGTGATCATGTTGATAAACAAGATAATATAAAGATGGGGATGAGAATGGATTTGAGATAATATTCAAAACCACATAGAATTAATAACTGAGGCAATAAATATAGTCAGAATATAAATTTGAAGTCAAAATACAGGGATGGGGTTGAAAAAGGGAAACAATGGATAAATTGAACCCAAGTTATTTTATTATTGATGTTATCATAACAAGAATTATTTTCCTAAATTCATTTTTAGATTCTTCATTGACGGTATATAGAAATATAACCATTATATGTGTTGATCTTGTAGCTAGCAAACTAGCTGAACTTATTTATAAATTCTATTTTTTTTAAATTAAGTTTATTTTTAGATATATTTTTAGATTCACAGCAAAATAATCAGAAAACCACAGCAAGTTCTCACATATCTCCTCCATTCTGCCTACTCAACTTCCCCCACCATGAACATTTCAAACCAGTGTAATACATTTTGTACAATCATAGACCAACATTAACACATCAATATCAACCAAAGTCAGTAGCTTATATTATGGTTTACTCTGTGTATTTTACATGCTATGGGTTTTGACAAATGTATTAAAATCTGTATATTATAATACCATACAGAATAGTTTTGTTGCCCTAAATATCTCCTGAGTCCAACCTCCATATCTCTCCTTCTGTCCCTCCCTCCCCCATTCTAGAATCCTTGGCAACCACTGATTATTTTACTATCACCCTATAGTTGGAATTCTACCATAAATAATGTCCTCATACTTTCTTCTTTAATATAGTGATATGCTGTTAAGGCTGCCATATCTTTTAATGACTTTATAGCTCATTTCTTTTTATTCTGAATATCTCTCATTTTGTGTATTACCACAGTTATTTATCTGTTCACTAATTAAAGGCCATTTTAGTTGCTTTCAAGTTTTGGCAATTATGAATAAGGCTGCTATAAATATTCACATGTAGGTTTCATATGGACATAAATTTTCAACTCATTTGGGTAAATAGCAATGATTACAACAGTTGGGTTGTATAGTAAGAATATGCTTAACTTCAGAACAAATTTCCAAACCATCTTCCAAAGTGGCTGTACCATTTTTTTGCATCCTCACCAGCAACGAATGTAAGCTTCTGTTGTTCTACATCTTTACCAGCATTTGATGTTATCAGTGTTTGGGATTTTAACCATTCTAACAAGTATGAAGTGGTCTACTTTTTAGGTTTTGTGTCTGTGTGTTTGTTGTTGCTTGGATTATTATTTTATTGTATTCCTTATCTGAATAATGACTCACGTTAAAGGATTGCTGCCAGATAAGATATGGAAGTTTAGCTTTTCACTCAGCCATGTTAACACGCACACTGGTGGGAGAATCAGAGCCACCTGCTTCGGTCTGGCAGGGACTGAAATTTTTACTTCCCTCCTCTGTTCCAGTTGATTCATTTTAATGAGTAAGTTGTTCAACTTGGAAGAGTGAGGCAGGAGGATCGCAAGTTCAAGGCCAGCTTCAGCGACTTAGTGAGACCTTCAGCAGCTTATTAACACCTTGTGTCCCCCCACCCCCGCCAAAAAAAATAAAAAAAAAAAACTACTAGGGATGTAGTTCACTGGTAAAGTGCCCCTGCATTCAATCCCCAGTACCCTGAAAGAGTAAATTGTTATTCATGGTAGGGATAATTCTTCATTTTGCAATTGATTTATATTTGCATATATTATTCCCCTTAGAAAATGAAACACAAGGTCTTATGCTCATGTAAAAATGACAGTTGTAATTTAAATTTCTGTGTAAAGTTAAAACTTTAAAAGTGCTGTACTTTCACTGACATAAACAATTAGATGATATTCACCAATGAGTTTACAAGCACTCTATTTTGCTTGTCTTTAATGGACCACTAGATGGGAAAGCCAACTCCCATAAGATAACATGGAGTGTGTTCAACCAGTACATTCTTGGTTTGTATTATTTCACCTGGATGAACAGGAAACCTAAACCAAGAACTTAATGCAAAAACTAGTCTAGGGACTGTGCTATGCCACAAAATTACTAGTAAAAGAGAACACAAAATAATGCAAAAGAAATACTCAAGTTATCCAGGCTGCACAGAGTGGGGTGGATGAAACCTGAAAAAACAAAACATAGACACACACACACACACACACACACACACACCACACACACCACACAAAGTTAAAAGATAATAAAAAAGTATCCATCAAAAGGGAAAAAATCATGGATCCAATAATTGGACGAATTTAGAGATAAGATACATGAGAAAAAATGTACTCAATGGCTGTGAGAAAGTACAATAGTTACATATGATGAGAAAAATAGAAAACTGTAACAAAATTTTGATAAAACTATCAATAATTCAGTGTGAGAAAAGAAAGGGATACTATGAAGTCTAACTTACATTATATTATATTATATATTCTTCTTAATTGTATGGGTGCCTCAACTAGTATGCTCAGATTCAGTCATGTTTCCCCCCAATAGGCACTATTATGATTTAGATATGAGGTGTCCCTCAAAAGCTCATGTGTGAGACAATGCAAGAAAGTTTAGAGGTAAAATGATTCAGTTATGAGAACCTTAACCTACTCAATGCATTAATCCCCTGATAGGGATCAACTGAGAGGTAACTGTAGGCAGGTGGGGTGTGATTGAAGTAAGTGGGTCATTAGGGATGTGCCATTGGGGTATATATTTTCTCCTTGGTGAACTCACCTCTCTCTGCTTCCTGATTGCCATGTCCTGAATTGTTTTACTTTGCCATACCCCTCTGTCTTGACGTTTTGCTTTACCTCAGGCCCAGAGCAATGGATTTGGCCATCTATGGACTGAAAACTCAAAATTGTGAACCCCAAATAAACTTTTCCTCCTCTAAAATTGTTTTCGCTAGGTCTTTTGGTCACAGTGACAAAAAAGCTGACTAAAACAGGCACTCCTTGATCAACCATTGGTTCTGGGATTCTACCATTAGGAAAACTCACCAGGGAAGAGTTCTGTGCAAGTGCCAGGTTCAGGATCACACTATTTAGTAGAAATTATTGTATCTCATGCTTCTGGAAGATGGTTGATGGTGGACATATCCCATTGGATCCTTGGACACTTTGCCCCATGGGAAGTGACAAGGACAGAAGGATTATACAGGAAGACCTTAGCAAGTATGAATTCCAGAGCAGAGACCTTACTTAATTTGTTCTGAGAGATGTCTTAGGTTATATACCTCTATAAGCAAACACTGAGAACAAAGATGTGATCTCAGTAGGATAAGTAGGGGAGTGGGAGATGACGAAAGGGGGAAAACAATTTACAGGATGTTTGTAAGCCAGTTACCACTGTACACAGCTGGGGTTCAGTCTCACTGGAGATATCTGAAAATTGGTGTAAAATTTCTTTCAGAATTATTGCAATCAAAGTTCAAAGAAGCTGTGTTGTTTTCCCATCAATTTTAATCCATCATTGGTTTGCGCCTACTCCTAAGGGCTCTTATTGTCACTTCTGGCCCGGTTCATGCAAGGTTGAACATTCTTCTGTGGACAGAGGCCTCAAGGAGAAAGTTACAGATTTCCTACAAGGAATATTCAACTGTCCAAGGGAATATTTCAGGGCATGGACTGCATTTGCTACATTGCAGAATTTCAAAGGACATTAAAAAAACATGTACTTAAAAGACGACAATAGCATGGTGGCACAATGTGGCCAGTTACACTTCCAAGCTTCTAAGAATCAAAATGGTCTTAACTTTTGCTAATTCACCTTTAAGAGAATATGGATACTGGTGGATGAATCTCTTAATCCAGAAGCAGCTTCTTATTTATAATATATGATAATACCCTTACTTATCTTTCTAAATCTGTTAAATCATTTTGCATGTTTAAAAAAAGGAAATGAATATGACTTTATCAATATATCCTCCAAAATAGAAATTATTTCCCATGAATTCCTCCACTATGATAAATTTCTTTTTGGACTTGCAGGTATGAGTGGTTTGTACTGTGTATTCCTGAGGATCATTGTGGATGAATAATTCATGAGTTAGAAAATGTACACTTATGAATGTCCTTGGATTTTACTTTCAGACTCTGTAATTATTAGAAAATGAACATTTTTAGGAAAAAGAAAAGCATCACAGGATTTGGATAGAAGCTTTATACTTGAACACATACATTTTCATTATTGTTTACAATTAAATAGCTAGTGAGCCTTTATATTTGATAATACTATAATTACTGTTATTCAAATTTATGATTCTAAACATTTCATAGAATTTAAATTTCTTATTCTAAAGATTTTAATTTTAATCTGTTCTTGAAAGACAAAATCTTGCATCTTATTTCTGGATTTCTGTTAATAAAATAGCACATTTTGATGAAACAATTATTTCTTCTGATTTGTTCTAATGAGGTTGCTACAATCTGAATATATCCCTCAGAAGGAAAGTAATCAATGAACAAAGATGAAGAAGTATGCCTGCAGTTCTTTTTACAAGGAGAAAATTATGTTCTAAAATTAGATTTTGTAGTTGAGTAGAATGGAATAAAAATAGCAATATTGTAGCAGCCTTTCAGAGTAACTATTTGTTTCATCCATAGGTCAGCTCAGAATTTTGGGACTTTGCTTAGGCAAGTATGGATTTTATGTAGTGTTCTATTGCTAATGTGTGTTAACATATAATATAAAAGTATAACATGGTATATGCATATAGAATCATAAAACATAATATGTGCTACATAATATATATCTATTATGCATTAATGTAATTATTTTTAATTTAATTTGTGAAAAAGTATCTATGCATAAGATATACCAAACACACACAAGCCTAAACTTGTTTTACAAAGATTTAAAGCATTTGATATTCCTGCAGGAGTGACTAATTTTCTTGACATACAGGCTTTAGTACATTTGAAATCAAAGTGACTATCTTTAATATTTGAGGTATTGAATGTTTCTGATAGTACTGGATTAAAATTTTAGCAATCAGTGTCATTGTCATGATATTTGGGTTAATATGCCTAATTTGTTTCTAACTTTCTGGAGAATTTCATCATATGGAATTAGGCCTTAGGATACTTTTATGATTTGTTGTTACACACACACACACACACACACACACACGTGCAAAGAAAAGTGCAAGAATGAATTTGGATTATGATTTTATACTGTATCCTACCTTAGAGTTTAGGAGATTTTTATAACAACAATGACTTCATGAAGATTAAAAAATGGTAACCTTCAGAGAAACTGTGATACTGCTTGAAAGTAAAAATTCTGAATAGATAAGAGAAACATCAAAGGTTTTCATGGATAAACTAGTAGGGTAACAAAAAAATTTTCAATAGAGCAGGGATTTTTTTTTAAGAGCATGTTGTCTAGTTGTTTTATCTCCTGCTGTTTTTTAGCTACACATCCTGCTCCTTCTGGTAAAGTCTTGTTTGATAGAATTGTGTTGTTATTCAATAATCTCAGATATTTAGACAGTCCAAAACAGTTTACAGACTGCAAGAAAACTGGAAAGTGAACAAAGTACATAATTACACACAATTTATGTGTTTTATTCTCTGTCATCCAAGATTTCAGTTTGAGGAGCTTAGCTGAGTTTAACAAATAATGTGTGTTTCTGAGTACTTCAGGATCATGAATAACAGTTACTTGAGTGGGAGAAACTCTTTAGTTTCTTGCCATAAACTCTGACAATATCCTTACTTACTATAGAATTAGATAATATAAAACATAGAAAATTATTAAGGAGTAAACAACTTTATTTAAGATTCACTCTTCATATATTATGGAAATTAATTATGCATTAGATTAGATGTATTTGCAGGAGACACTACATACACTTACCTCTGCAAAGACTGAACACACTAAAAGTGGTCTACAAATAAGATATGAAGATATGGTTTCTCTTTAAAAAAAAATTAACAACATAGTTTAGGGGAAAAAAAAGAATCATTAAGTTGTTCTTGTCTCTAGTTCACAGTGGGATTAAACCAGTGACTTAAATTATTTATGTGCTATCCTCAGAAATATAATTTGCATAGATATAAAAGGAAAAATAAAAGCCTGAGGTAGGAAAAAAGTAATATCTCCCAAGTTATTATGGTAAAGATAAAATAGGACAGTGGAAGAGAGATCTCAATATAGGAGTTACTAGAAAACTTCAGAAAGACTTTATTTTAAAGAAGGTAAATTATCCATTAGGATCATATAGTTCAGTTAGTAAATTGTTGACTTCAGATTAGACCAAAGGGGACAAAGCTCTGAATTGCATGCTAAAATACTTAATTTGTTCATTCATTAATTCAGTTATTTATTGATTCATTCAGTTAATATTGGTGAGCATCTTTCACATTTCAGAATCTGTATCTGGCATTACCCACAACAAAATGAACAATAGGGACAAAGAGTGGAAATCATATATCTTTTCTGCAAAATAACAAAGTATTGCCAAGACTTGACTGCACAGATAGGGAATAAAAATATTAGATATATTGAAATTCAAGCATTTGCCAGAAAATAAATTATGTAATCATGACAACTTAAGTTAGGAATAATAATGGTTGGAAATGATTTTGGATACTATAAAAAATGTTCTCTTTAGGGAGGGAAAAGAGGAACTAAGAACTAAAGGTGGCAAGCGGGGAGAAGTGCTTCCTGGAATCAGGTATAAGAATATAAAGGGACATCAGGACTAGCACTACAAAAGGAAATAGACAAATAAAAAGGATCACATTTGGTTAGAAAGGAAGGAAATGCCATTGGAAAATTTCAGAAACCTCTTTCAGTGTACTTATTTAATAATATTTCCTATTTTTTTTGTTTCTACAAGAATATATTCCTTTATTTTATCTGATTACTTTTAGCTTGATATGTATTTTTAAACCCAGGTCACTATCAAATCATCATTAATTTTATAGCACTGTGATTTTATTCAGTAAAGTGTAAAATACATATTCAGAATGAATTTGATATGGTACTGGTGGTTCAGTGTTTCCTGTATGTCTCTAGATGAAGTTGGGTACAGGCAAATAAACTAGAAATGCATTTTGGTTAAAGGCAAATTATTTAATTATGGTTAATTAGTTTCAAAAAGTGACATCCCCAGTAGATTTAACATTTTGCTTCACAAAAGCAGAGAAAGCAATAATTTTTCAAGTCAATAGATCATTAATCTTGATCTTATATGAGAATTAAGTAATTTATTTAAAAAATTGAATCTAATATGTAAAGGCTAATGAAATTGAAGTATTAGTAATGTGATTGTTCTCATTTTAAGCTGGGTCAAATGTGTGATATAATGAGAGAGCAAATAAGAAATTTAGCTTTCTGGTTGGGCATGGTGGTGCATGCAGTTAATTCCAGTGACTCAGGAGGCTAAGGCAGAAGGATCACAAGTTCAAAGCCAGCCTCAGCAATTTAGTGAGGCCCTAAGAAACTTAGCAAGACCCTATCTATAAATAAAGTATATTAAAAAAAAGAAGGTTGGGGATTTGGGGATGTGACTCAGTGGTTGAGCACCCCTGAATTTAGTCGTTTCTCTCTCTCCTCTCTCTCTCTCTCTCTCTCTCTCTCTCTCTCTCTATATATATATATATATATACACACACACATACATACACACACACATATATATATATACACACATATATATAATGTTGCAGACAATTCTATGCTTTTATATATATACACACACACACACACACACACATATGTATAAAAGAATACAAGGATTATATCATTTAAATTGTTGATGATTTTTGGAAATCTTGTTTTGAACTTTATTTGAAATCATATAATTATTTGTGATTCTGTATCATATATTAGTTTTACCTCCATTATGTATAAAAATAGTTTTTTCCATCAAATGTGGAAGTAGATGGAGATCATCCATTCAACAAATATGTATTAAATGCATTCTCTGTATCAGGAAACCTTTAGCTATTCTTATTACCTGAGATACAGAATTGGTAAATATAGTCATCTATTGAAGAACAGCTGAAGCAAATTAAAAACTGACTAAATTAAGATGAAATGTAAAATATACATTAAAAAACAGAAACATGCATGTTCAGTATATAAATTATTTCTATAAATGTGAAGCTCTGGCATGTGCATATTCTTCAGTAAAATTATTAAATATCTGAATATTGTACAGTTGTCATTGCATCTGGCTCAACTGCAAATCTTCAAAATTTCAATGTATATAGTACATTGAGTACTCCAACATTATTGAGTTATTTCTATGGATGACACACAGCAAAAGGATTTATTTCTTTAAACTTTCTCAGTTTCTTTAATTGCCACTAAAATGCTATTGCTTTTCCCTCTTTGCTCTTATAAATTTCATGTATATAGAAGAAAGGTTTGGGCAGGACCTTTATGAAATTGTTCATAGTGAGCACATCATTGCCCTGATGATCTTTCCCTCCATCTTTCTGCCTGTCTGGTTGAGAAGGATGATGTTGCTGAGATGGTAAAAATGTGCAAAATACACAAGAATATGTGTCATAAGCTTGTGTTCTAATTTTAGCTCTGCCCTTTAGAAGAGGCATTTTCTTTTAAATTATGAAGAAGGCAAGAATTTATTTTTATATCACTCATATTAAGCGTGTATCATAGTTCGTCCATATTACCACATTATCACTGATGAAAACAAAGAACTTCAAAAGCAATTTGATAATAGCTAATGTTGTAAATTGTGATTGAATGACAGTTTGAAATTGCAAAGAACTTTAAGAATGTAGAAGTGCTATGGTTTCATCCAGAGGGGTAATGTAAACAAGATGGTGAACTAGTAAACTCCAGAACCCCATTGTCTCATAGAAACACCACATTAGCCAACAATGAAGTGACCAAAATAGTTTTGTGGGAACTTAGAAAATCTCTTGGAGGTTGCAGCAACCATGTAAATTCCTAACCAAGAAAAAGCTGCACCTAAAACGGTGGAAATTTTTGAAGCATTTTTGTTTGCTCTTGCCCACCTTCCCCCATGGAGCAGCACTTCCTTTTGGGAGAAAGCCATTCAATTCATGATTCCTCCCTTGGGAATGAGGGAAAAGCACAGAACTTGTTTGCAACATTCCAGTTTGTCTGGAGACTGCCCAAGGGGCTATTTTCTGTCTCATCTGACTTAGGGTAATTATCAAAATGGAACCATATTTTGAATGTCAGGTTGGAGGTGGCTGATTGCAGTGCTGACACAAACATACTCTAGATCTTCAGGGGCAATGCAGACTCATGGGAGTCCAAGGGCAAGAAATTATGGGCAGAAGAGTATAATAGAAATCTAAGGCTCTAAGAAGAAGTAAGAGTGATGATCTTCAAGAAATTTCTCTGTAAAGGCTGCTTTGTATACTAGGAATTGGAATGAAAACATACGAACAGGACCAGAAAATATGTATCCTCTGAAAAAGCTTGAGAGAACCCAGAGCTTCCATTCCACACTGGCTGGTCAGTGAATATCTTCTTCTGCATAAAACTAGAAGGCATAGTCTGAAGAATGTGGCTGTTTTTTTGTTTGTTTGTTTGTTTGTTTGTTTCCAAATGCTTTATTTTCAACAAATGATTCCAAGGTATACAAAGAAGAGGAGCAAAATGGCCGAGAAAATTCCAGAACCATATGACTTCAACAGTGAATACTACCAAATGTTTAAAGAATTATGCCAATTTTTACCCAAACCTTCAAAAATATTGAAAAACAGGGAACAATTCTAAATTCCTTTTTATGAGATCAGTATTACCCAGATATCAAAGCCTAAGACAATACAAGAACATTATACACTAATATACCTGACAAATATTGATGATACTATTCTCAACTAAATACTAACAAATTGAATTCAACAGTGTGTTAAAAGAACCATAAAATCAGCTCTGGATTCTGGATTGATATACTACATTAGCTAACAATCAAAGGGCAACTCTTGGTCATCTTGGACTGGCTGACAGGTTCTAATTGGAACTAGTTTTACATAATTTATGGTTGATGGGCTCAAGTCTTAATCATCCTGCTTTCTTAGGTCTAGAAATCTCTGATCTCTGTTGTTCGTGTAAAGTATTGCTTGAGATATTTTATCAATTAGGCCATACTGAGTAAACATATCCTCCTTTTCCCCTGAATTTATCTATCTTCCTTCTATTGTAAGAGGAATACTTTATAAGGCTGAGATCAAGCAAGGATCCTGAAATATCCTGAGGCACCACTGAGGCAGGGCTGTTCATTAACTGATTTGCTCTCTACTAAGTATTAAATTCCCAACCCACTGCTCATGTCTAACTGCTACCTAATAAGACCACCTGATTAACATGATGAGAAGAGATGAGGTGAGACTTGTGGATTGAAGAATTAAGGAAAAGACCTTAACAAACTGCCACTGAAGACAACATGAAATTTATAAAAACAAAGTATGGCTAAGCAATAGTGGAAAGGGAAGTTAGAACACATCAAATATTTGTGATTCCCTTAACAATTCATAAAAAGTCTGAAAAATGAATGGGAAGGGTAAAGTTAAACTTAGAGCTTGAATGGTACTCATTATGAAAGCATAAATAGGTGGGAGATTCAAAAGCAATTTTGGAAGCTGATCATGGACTTCATACTATTAAGCAAAGTTACTATCTGATATTTTTACTGTTGCATTATCTTAAATTTCCAAGGATGATGGCAAGAGCCAAGGTAAGAAAATTTTTGATCTTGGGGCTGGATTTTGTGTTTAACAACAAAAGCAAAATTGTGATAAAGAGTAAATAGCTAATAAATGCATTGATAAAGAAAGAATCTGAGGGAATGAACTTCTAAAGAAACTTTGATTTAGGATGATGGAAGAATAATGTCCTGGAATCATCTGTGAGGTTCCATCCACATCCTACACATCTTCTTTTGAGTCTGGAGAAGTATACTTCTTATCTTTTGGGGGAGATGACTGAGGAAATGTTTAAAGATCATTTGAAGACTAAATAGGAAGATATGTGTAAAGTTTAACATAGTTAACATGGCATCGTTATTAGAATGTACAGAAAGAAACAGGAGAATTGAGGAACCAAGTTGGGTAAGAATGAAAAAATAAAATTAAAACAAAGATTATTTGATAAAAGTGTCCATAAATGTCTTGGAAGGTGTAGAAAACCAGAGGAAAGAAGTAATATATATATATATATATATATATATATATATATATATATATATATATATAAAAACAATGTATGGCTAAGCAGTGGTAGAAAAGGAAGTTAGAGCTAATAGTATATGCTAACAACAAGAAGAAAGGGAATTTCTAAAGGAATAGACTTGGCATAAATTTGGAGCTCTGTTTGACTCCATCATTCATTGTCACTGTAACAGAACTATTGTAATGGAAGTATCCACCAGCTCACTGCTCAGCTTCTAGTGTGCTTGACCTTAAATGTCACATTAACAGTTGTTTGAATATTCTCAAATCTTCCCATTACTTTTAAAAATTTTTCTTTACAAAAGCAAATTATGAGCTATAATAAGATTTTGAGCTATAATAAACCTATTCCAAATATTCAATGAAGTAATATATTTTGCCATTTTTGCATATAATATGAGAGATGTAAATTGGTTTAAATGAATTGCAGTTTTAATATTAGTCATCAAGTAAGTGATAGATCAATGCTAAAATTTCCTTTTTTTTGTAAAGAGCATAAATCCTTCAGAATTTTCATAATTATTTCTAGACAAAAAATAACAAATCTCAATATCCCATTTTATATAAGGGAGGGGGTTTGTTATTTGTGAAAATGAACATGAGAAGAACTATGACCTGTGGAGCATTGTTAAATTAGGAATGTTTAAAAAACCTTGAACAAAGCTATGGAGCCCAGAATTAATTATTTAAATGAAGAGAAGTAACAGCAAGTCAGGTACATTACAAAGTGAAGGTGGATTAGGGTAAATGCTATTGGTCATGTGATAGGTTTGTCAGGCTTGATTATTTTGAAAAATATTTGCAAGGCATGATCACCATAGCTCTGAACAGAGTCCCTTAGAGTTCAATTAATGATGCCATTATGCGTCAGAAAATTTGAGCTAGTCAAGGATAGGCTAATTCTATTTTTATTGATATTACTATTGAAAGACTTGTGCAGTGTTTTTAAGCATTGTAAATGTAATTGCTTTTGAACAGCTGATAACTAATCTGAAATGATATAAAGAAAACTAGACTATAAAATTTCATATTTGGTTAATATTTTGCCTATTTATGCTGGTCAGAGTATATCAGCATTTACACATCCATATATGTGTATTTGTGTATGTATGTGGTCTTTTAAAAAAGTATTCATTTCAATTCTGTTATTAAGTGTACAACAATTAATTACTGAGGGCCTACAGTGAGGAAAGTCTTGATAAATATAATGTTTATGAACAAGGCTGGCATTCAATCAATTGTACATTTTTGGAAAAATAATATAATAGTTATTTTTACTGTAATGTCCTTGTCATCTAGCCATCACAACCCCTCTTTGCCTGAACCTTCTAAAAATTCCTTAGTAACTATGGATTGAAATATAACTTTACTGGGGGCCTTAGGACCTTGATCAGACATCTTTTCTGATTATAACAAACTTAATGCTTGTTTATTATTTGTAATATTACTAGTGGATACAAAGATGGATATGGCGTGGTATCTGCCTCCAAAGAAACTATATCTGGTTGTTTAAATAGATATCCATAAATCATCTCAACACAATGATATAATGAAAGTGTAAACACAGTGCTGAGGAGTGTAGTGGAGGGAGATTAATCCCAGTGGTGTAGGTCTGAAAGGGCTTCTTCAGAGATACTGGGTTTTATCTGGAACTTAAAGTATGAGCTAGAATTTATCAGCCAATGTGTGTGGGAAGGGTGTTCCAGTTGAGCAAACAAACTTATTGAAAATGTAGGGGCGGAAAATGTAGCTCAGCAGAGCAAGTGTTTATCATACAACCAGGCCCTGAGTTCTATCCCCAGAACACACACACACACACACACAACACAGAAAACAAAACAATTTCTATAAATAATAGAGGTGTGCATCTGAAAAGAACATGAGTAGTACGGATTGTAGAGTGTCTGACATGCAGAATTTATAGGACAAAGTTTAGTTTTATTTCTTATTGCAATGGGAGCCATTGAAGATTTTGGGAGACAGGGGCATGAATCAACTGACTTTTATAAAAAGAATTCTGGTAGCAATTTATAAAACAGATGACAGGGGAGAGATAGGGGAGTTAGATCTGGGAAATCATTTAAAGGATTTTGGCAATAATTTAGGTAATAATACTTTAAAAACATTTTTTAGAAGTCCAGACAGTAAATATTTTATCCTTTGGGCTATATGGTTCCTGTTGCAACTAAGGAACTATACTGTTATAGCATGAAAACAGTCTTAGACAATATCCAAATGACTGTAGAGTGCCTGTGTTCCAATAAAACTTTACAAAAACATGGGCTGGAGCAGGGGCTCAGCAGTAGAGTACTTGCCTGGCATGTGTGAGGCACTGGGTTTGATTCTCAGCACCACATATAAATGAATAAAATAAAGGTATATCAACAACTAAAAAAAATATTTAAAGGGGCTGGGGATGTGGCTCAAGCGGTAGCTCACTTGCCTGGCATGCGCGGGGCACTGGGTTCTATCCTCAGCACCACATAAAAATAAAATAAAGATGTTGTGTCCGCCGAAAACTAAAAGAATAAATATTAAAAAATTCTCTCTCTCTCTCTCTCTCTTAAAATATATTTTTAAAAAAACAACAGTTGGCAGGCCAGATTTGGCATTTGAGCCTGATGACCCCTGTTCTAGATGATTAGTTATCAATGTAAGCACATTAATTTGGGTTTCCTATTAAGTAGACACCAACACAAGAATTTTGGTGCAAAGAGTATATTTAAAAGGTAATTGTGTTAACTTTCCATCACTATGACAATGTACCTGAGATGATTAACTTATAAATAGGAAAGGTTTATTTCCACTCATGGCTTTAGAAATTTCAGTCCATAATGGAAAGGACCAATTGTTTTATCAGGTTTCAAATGGAGATAATGGGTGGCAATGGTGGGGAGTACATGTTTGGGGAAAACTGTTCCCCTCAGAGCTGGGAAGTAAAAAGAAAGGATGGGGCTTGGGTCCCATGAGGATACATCTAAAATGGCCCTTCACCAAGTTCCACCTCTTCAAAATTTCCACTACTTCTGAATAGTACCACTATGGGGACCAAGATTTTAACACACTGCCCTTGAAGGACATGAAAGAGCCAATTATAGCAGTAATCTTAAGAAACCCTCTAAAGTGGGTAAATTAAGTAACTGAGGAGTAAAAGTCAACAAAAAGTAGAATTATGAACAGATTACTGCTCCAACTTATGGTATATCATTGAGGACTTTCTGAGAGACTGAACAGAATATACCTCATATTTGTCACTCTGGGGTGAGGAATCTGTGTATATTTTTCTGTCTTTCATGCTTAACCATTTCAGAAACACATTTGAGGTTATCTGTCAGATATTTTTGATATGGTCCTGCTAAGTATCCTCCCATGACATAAAATGCTTTCAGACAGAGATACAAGATGACATTAACATGTGTGGGTACCATCTTTGGAGGGGCTATAAGCTGGGACCAGTATAGGCTTCATTGTATGTCATGGCATATGTGTGGGTGTATTTTATTTATTTGTTTTTTATGTGGTTCTGAAGATGGAATCCAGTGCCTCACTCATCCTAGGCAAGTGCTCTACCACTGAGTTACAACCCCAGCCTGGAGAAATTTTTAATAAAAAAGTGATAGTGAAATATGGGCCTTCAGTGAGCTCCAATAAAACTCCATGTGTGTGAGTGTTTAGGAAGAAAGTTCATTTTAAAGCCCATTTGGCATGGAATAAAATTTCAGAATGGCTATCCAAAATGAAAGTTAATGATGGGCTGAACTAGGCCAGTAAGAAATAGGAGGGCAGTTTCAAGAGAAATATAAAGGTAGAATGGTTCTATCACAGGTTGGATTCCCAGGGAAACAGTTTTAAAGATGGAATTTAGCATACAAGATGTTTATTAGAAACTGCTATTGGTATTTGCTAGTGTGTGTCTGAGGGATGAGAGATGTTGAACTGTGATGGAAGTCCCAGCAAAGGCCTTACCCAACCCCATGAGGAATGCTTAGAGCTGAGAAGATGCTGCAGTATTATACTGAATTGGGGCAAATGAGTTAGGCCTTTGTATCCCTATGATGGTCAGTCATCAGAAAATGATTAGCTTTGGAAGGAGGCATGATCTTGAGAGAAATAGTGATCTTCAGCTGAGGAAACCCTGAGAGAAGGCTGACAGCTAAATATCATCTTTCCATAGGGCCCCAGAAGCTGGGGCAATAATTATTTGGTACATGACAATATTCATTACAGGCATAAAAATTTGATGATGATTTCCTACAGGAAGATGAAGGAGGAAAAAAGAGGTGAAAAATGGTAATGATACCCAGCAATCCTAAAGTAAGTGGTACATTTACTTAAAGAGAGAAAAACTAAGATTTAAAAAATATCAATTTTGATATCAAAATTATCTTTTTGCCAACACATTTCAGAAAAGGAAAAAAAAGCCTATTGAATAAAGTGACCCATGGTATAGAATTTCACGAATATAATATTATGTCAATGAGAAAATGAAAGAAAACAAAACCAATAAGCAAACATACCATATGTTCTTTACTCAAAGTAGTGAAATATGCAGGTCCATTTCCATATTTTTCAGGAAATTTATATTACTTAAAGCAAACAGGTGAACAACATCAGGCCTAGAGGTTAACTTGTGCTTTAGTAACAGCAATATTTAAATTTATTTTTATTGCAATAACATAATATGATTCATAAACATAATTTAGAACTTGTTACAGAACACACAATTTTATAATATAGCAATAACTTGCTCCTAAAGAAGTATTAAAAAATTAACTTGTGCATGTAGGAACTAAAGGATGTACAATGTAGTATAACCTGCATATCATTTTTTCTGGTAACTTGCTCTAGCTGCTCTTTAAAAATCTATGGAGAACTCATATATCTGAATTGTTTTTCTCTGGCATGACAGTTTTAAATTTCACATAAGGATGCCACACTGCTCCCCTTGATGCCCTTCAGCTTGTGATTACCAGGGCATAATATACCTTCAAAAAGAAAATCTGAGCCAGGCACAGTGGTGCATGCCTGTAATCTCAGCAGCTCAGGAGGCTGAGGCAGGAGGATCTCAATTTCAAAGCCAGCCCCAGCAACCTAGTAAGACTCTGTCTCAATATAAAAAAATAAAAAGGGCTGGGGACGTTGTTAAATAGTTCAGCACCCCCGAGGTTCAATCACTGGTACCAAAAATAAAAAAAAAAGAAAAATAAAAGAAAAAGAAAATCTGAATAGCAACAAGCAGGTAATATATAGGTGTTTTAGTCAGGGTTTTTTTGTTTTATTTTGTTTCTCTGTTATGACTAAAAGACCTGACAAGAACAATTTCAGAGGAGAGGAGTAAAAGTTTATTTGATGGCTCATAGTTTCAGAAGTCTCAGTCCATAGACACCCAGGCCCATTTCTCAGGGCTCAAGGTGAGGCAGAATGTTACATGAGAAGAATATGGCTGAGGGAAGAGTTCACATGATGATCAGAAACTAGAGAGAGAGAGAGAGAGAGAGAGAGAGAGAGAGAGAGAGAGAGAGAGAGAGAGAGAGAGAGAGAACTCACCAGATACAAAATATATACCTCAAAGGCACAAATCCAGGGACTTACCTCCTCCAGCCATACCCTATCTTCCTTTAGTTACCACTCAGTTAATCCCACAGAGGGATTAATTCACTAATTGGGTTAGGTTCTCATAACCCAATCATTTTTTCTCTGAACTTTTATTCATTGTCTTATAGATAAGCTTTTTGGGGACACATCCAAATTATAACAATGTAATAGCAAAGGAAGCTAATGATTTTGAAGGTGTTATCAAAACAAATATGAAATGCATGTATAATACAGGAATATATGTACTATGCATATTTCCCATAATTTTTATAATTATGAGAAGCCTCATAATTTCTGTAATTTTGAAGAACTAATGCACTGCTATATGATTTAGAAATACCTGGGAAGGGGGCTGGGGTTGTAGCTCATTGGTAGAGCGCCTGCCTCGCATGTGTGAGGCACTGGGTTGAATCCTCAGCACCACATAAAAATAAATAAAGACATTGTGCCCATCTACAACTAAAAAAAAAAAAAAATTAAATACCTGGGATGTTTACTGGTGATATGTATGTATCACTTTTAAGATTGGTTGCCCATATTCATATTTGTAAGAAATGATACACTACAATTAGAGATTAGTGGAAAGAGAAGTGCTACCCCCCCCATCCTATTCTTCAGCCTTCCTCAAACACTTCCACTGTATACCTGGACCTCCTGGGGACCCACAGATACCAGGTTAGAAACCCACAGCAGATCCTGTCTACTGCCCTCTGCTGGAGCCACAGCTGCGGTGAGTTTGGTGTTAGGAAGTCAATGTAGTTGTCCTTTTGCACAATCTACTTCAGTAAAATCTTTCCCTTGAGGGCAATCCTTTGATCTAAGTGAGGTCAAATGGTGAAGGAGTGTAAATATCACAATAAGAAGCTTAGATTTGAGTCCACAGACATTTTCTAACCTCTGATATTTTTTTGATAGAATTCCAGCCTAATCCAAGTAGTGATTTAGCATTATAACTCTTAGTTTTGGACAGGCTTGAAACAGAAGCATGGGTTGGAAAGGAAGTATGAGTTGAGGTGGGATATTGCTGTCATTGTCCTGTCTTACGAATGAAGAATGATGTGACAAAAAGTGATGAATTACCAGGACTCCATGAATGTGGAATTTGAGTGAAAGAGAATCAAGTCTTTTTGCTGATGACATTTCCAAAGTAAATTAATATCAAAGTTGTTTCAATGCATCTAGCAGCACAGAAATGAGAAGGATAATATGTCTGAGGAGGACACATTATATCTTTGATTTTGAATGTTCCACATTTGATCTAATGGCTGAGGAAGTGTTCAATAGGCACTTGGGTTTTTTTGTTTGTTTTATACCAGTGCTTGAACTTAGGGGCACTCGACCACTGAGCCACATCCCAGCCTTATTTTGTATTTTATTTAGAGATAGGGTCTCACTGAGTTGCTTAGAGCCTTGCTTTTGCTAAGGCTGGCTTTGAACTTGCGGTTCTCCTGCCTCAGCCTCCCAAGCCACTGGGATTATAGGCATTGGCCACTGTACCCTGCCAGCACTTGTGGGAGACAAAGCTAGAGATCTATTTGAGAGGTATAGGAAACAAGGTGCTGTTTGCATTTTGAATTTGATAAAGATATTTGAAAGACAAAGTGAGACAAATGAGAGAAGAGCTGAGGGCACAAAACAAAATTTTGAAGAATGAAGAGTGCTGCTTAGAGATGGTGCCAAAGAAGTGTTGTGGGGCAGGTCACTCAGAAAACACACCAAGTCCCAGTTTTGTCCAAATTGAAGAGTCTTATTTTGGCCAGCCAGCCAGCGACAGCTCCCCCAGGACCCATAACTGTCTCTGTAAGGAACAGCCCCAAGCCTGAGCATTTTAGGATATTTAAAGGCAAAGACTACATCTGGTTGATATAGCTGTAAGCAAGCAGGTATAGAAGCTGTATTGGGCAGTTAGTGAGACAATGCAATGGGTACATTAGTATTTCCCATGGGACATAGCAGCAAGGAAGTAGAAGGGAAGTGGGTCAAAATGACCCTAGTTGAGTACAAGTTAGAGAATGGTTACTAACGTCTAGACAGTCAATCTCTGACAAGGTACATTGCTCAAGAAAAATGGAAAGCAAACAATTTTACATTGTATAAGAATTACTATTTTGTGTTGCTAAGTATATTATGCTAGGTACATATTAATGGGTACAGAGGTGGGGCTTTCCCATGAGAGAAGCATTTCTTACATGATATGGAGTCTCAGGGTAAAATGGAGTCTGTTTGGTCATTGCCTATATAGCCTGGCCCATAACAGAAGTTGTGAAAGAAGAAAGATGCCACAATGTAGGAGACAAACCACAGAAGCTAGAATATTTACATAAGGAAAGCTTCAAGGAAGAAAATCAACCTGGTCACAATTATATGCTTTTATTTCTTTGACTTTATTTTATTTTATTTTAGTAGTACTAGGGAATTGAACCCAGGATCTTGCACATGCTAGGCAAGTGTTCTACCACAGAATTATACCCACAGCCCATAACAGCTTTATTTTCACCTTTATATTTGAGGTCAGTTTTGTTTTATATATTCAATGTTTGTTTAGCTTAGATTAAGCAACATGTTCACTAGTTTTGTTCCCTCAACGTTCTATTACTGAAAGCTCAGTCCTTGTCTCCATGTCAATCCAATAATGAGGAAAAAGAGGCTTATTGCTTTGCTAGTAAAGGAGAAGCACGGGGACTCCTGTCCCAGAGGTCATGATTCTGCCCATCAGGGAGAGTTTTTAAAGAGATTTTATTCCAGGTGTTCCCTGTGTGGGGGAGCTCTGATTCATTTGTTAATTTTGGAGATAGCCATTTCTTAGATCTTCTGGAGCCATTCCTGAAGTCAGTCTCAATAACTTGGTTCCTGTGGTGGGTGTGTGCTCAAAGACAAATAATTGGGCCTAGGATGGGGAAAAGTGAATTCTGTTTCCTGCTCCCACATTAGGGAGTGGGAAAGGGAGATGAGGAAAAGAAAAAAGTCCATTTAAAAATGAGTCTCAGGCCTGGAGTTGTAGCTCAGTGGTAGAGCACTTGCCTGGCATGTGTGAGGCACTGGGTTCAATTCTCAGCACTGCAGATAAATAAATAAAATAAAGGTCTATCAATGACTAAAAATATGTTTTTTTTAAAAAAAATGAGTCTCAGTGGCAGAGCATCAAGGGATATATTTAAAGCTAGAGGTGGACCACTGTTATGATTCCTTTTGAATCTCAGACTTTCTTTTCTCTTTTAATAAAAAATAAAAGGGACATTGTTTTAGTCAACTATTTTCACTGCTGTGACCAAAAGACCCAATAAGAACAATCAGAGGTGCAAAAGTTGATTCGGGGGCTCAGGGTTTTTGAGGTCTTAGTCCATCCAGCCAACTCCATTCCTTGGGGCTCTAGGTGAGGCAGAATATCATGGCAGAAGGGTGTGGCAGAGGAAAGCAGTTTAGGACATGGCACCAGTAAGCAGAGAGAGAGAAAGAGACAAAAGGAGAAAGAGAGAGAGAGAGAGAGAGAGAGAGAGAGAGAGAGAGAGAGAGAAGAAAGAGCTCTTTTCTCTACAACAATGACCCACCTACTCCAGCCACACCCTACCTGTATAAGTTTAAAAGTCAATAGCAGAAGTTTACAATAATAGAAAATTGCTTGAAAGCAATTCACTTACTATCAGCGGATTAATTCACTGATTAGGTTAAGATTCTTACAACCTAATCATTTCATCTCTAAACTTTCTTAAATTGTTTCACACATCACCTTTTGGGGGACACATCATATCTAAATCATAATAGTGTCCTTTCTTTCATTGTCTTACACATCACCTTTTGGTGGACACCTAGTATCTAAACCGTAACAGATATTTATTAAATATACTTTTAGTAAGGACATGATGGTTGCAGTGTCTAGTTTTTGTTGTTTGGAAATATCTTTATTTTACTCTTATTCTTGAAACATAGTTTCACTGGGTATAGAATTTAAATTAATTATCTTTGGTGATATTATTCCATTGCTACTTGGTTTGCATTGTTGTTTCTTGTGTTATTAGCTCTCAGTCTAACTGTTCTTTCTCTCCATATAATCATTATAGTTACTTTAAATATCTACTCTTAGATTTTGGTGTATAAAACATCATACAATAGAAGTCTCTCTATACACACACCTATGTACACATACTCACATACAGGACTACTTACTATGCTGAATTAAGAATTCATGTCTTATTATTTCTGGAAATGTCTCAGGTGCTTATCTTTTTTTTTTATATTACTACTCTATTCTTCTATTCTTTCCTCTAGAATGCTGATTAAATATATTCAGATCTTTCAAATTTATCTACTTGTCTTTTATCTCTTTCATGTTGATTAATTTCTTTGTTAAATTCTGATTAATTTTTCAAATATTTTTATAACTATATCTATCTTCAGTAGTCATCTATCTGCTAATTGACTAGACCATTCATTTGTCATTTTTATTGTTAAATTTGTCTTTATTAGAAGTTTTCATATGTGGTTTCATCTATGAAGTATTATGTTATATCTGCCAAGTCCATGGGTACCATTTTCAACTAAATAAATCAATGTAGATTTTTTTTTGAGGCTTCAGATAAAATGCCAATTGTGGCTTCAAACCAACATTATGTATGAGTGTTTTAATGTTAAACTTTGTCTCATGATTCCTACTTGTAGCCCATAAAAAAAATCAAGATTCCATCCAGGCCACCACAGAGTGCCAGACATACCAGAGTAAAATATCTCCAGTGATGCCTGACTATTGTGAATTCACGCTTTTATTGTATTTCACATTTAAAAAGTGCTTTATATTTTCTGTGTTATATCTAAAATTTTCAGATATATTTTACTGGGAGAAGACTCCAAGTGCATATTTTTCAAAATATTGCTAGAAATGGCTGGTACTAACTGCTTTCAAGCAATTTTCTATTATTGTAAACTTCTGCTGTTGACTTTTAAACTTAAATATGACTTCATAATTATCTCTCATGAACTACTTTTTCTTGATGGCATTACAAATTTTTAATTTTTAAACTATTTTGTTGGTTTACCAGTGACTTTTTATTTTTAACTCACCCTTCAAATTACATGAACTCAAGAGAGATAATCAGGTAATACCACCTCTTTGTGTTGCTTATAATGTCAATGGAAGTGCAACCAGGAAATGCTGTAATTTATTAGTGATATCCTTAGATGTATGAATAAAATTTAGACTATAACAATTTAATATATTGATAATGGCTTTGTGGTCTAAAATTGTCAAGAATATTTTTATGTAGCCTGTACTTACAATGGCAAGTCATCATATGTCACTAAAAACCACAAAGATGGAGTTGAACAAATTTTAATGGTTTAACTGTTTACTCCACATTAGAAAATAATGAGGCTGTTTTCACTCATGTTAGTAACTTTAGTTTCTACATTCATAATATAGTAGTTTGAAATTCTATTTTATTTCTGACACTTGATGATAGAAAATATTCATCTATATTCTGATAACACCAGAAAATAAGTAGCAATGATCTTTTTTTTTAACAAAATCAACAAATACCTCAGATTTTTACAATAGTTGATGGTGTTTTATTATTTTTTTCACTTGCTAAAAAATGACTGTATTCATTTAGTTCAGCATAACTGTGAATAATAGCTAAGACACATTTCTAAAAATTTGCAATTCAGAAGTCAGCACACTGAAAAAGAGATCTATTACGACATTGGCACAAGAAAACCTCATCCAAACAATTGGCAAATAAGCTTTTATTCAGCTTTGGTAAAGATTCAACCTCAGAAAACTTCTGTTTAATGTCTGAATAAAATGTTTAATGTGCGCACAATAAAGTTGTTCTTATGTTAGGCCTACATTAAAACAAGATAGAGATAGTTTTTATAGTCATCATTCTGCCATTCTCTGAAATGATACACTTTTCAGAAAGATATTTATTGCCAGTTGCCATCTTTAAAATGACAAATTTAGTTCAAAATTTGATTTCTAATATCATGTGTGATGAGAAGCACTGCTTGCCCCTTGCATTTTTAAAAATTGATCCAACCAAAAGTAGTGCAATTTAATTTTGCATTTCCATTTAACTTTGGGCAGGGTATTTATACTATCTACAACATAGTAATGGCAATTGCACATCTCTTACTTTTCAATTTCCTATTTCACTGTTATAGTGTTGCCAAGGAACATATTCAGAAGTCAAATCATTTGATTTTCAATTCTATCTTCAAACATCCCTTGGAAACATTTCAAGGTAAAGTCAAGGTTACACATTTCAATTGTTTTTTTAGCATTAGTTTTTTTTTTAATTAAGCAATATCTCATAACCACAATAGTTGCCCTGAGCAAGTATTTTAAGCATAGTGCATTTATAATAGTTTAATTCCAGTTTTTATCATAAAAGAAGTGTTAAATATGATTTACTAAAATATCAAGAAAACAAGATATACCTGCTCTTAGCTTTATTGAGGTACAATTGACAAAATATTGCATATTTAGGGTGTAAGATGTAATATTTTATATATGTATACAGTGTACAATTATTATCACAATCAAGATAATTAGCATAACCATTGGCTCATGGTTACCTTTTTGTATTTGTGAAGTACTTTTCTTTTTATTAAGTGATCTTTGAGATTTCTTCTCCTTGAATAAAAATCAAGCTACTTGGGGCTGGGGATGTGGCTCAAATGGTAGCGTGGTCACCTGGCATGCGTGCGGCCCGGGTTCGATCCTCAGCACCACATACAAACAAAGATGTTGTGTCCGCCGAAAACTAGAAAATAAATATTAAAAAATTCTCTCTCTCTCTCTCTCTTTAAAAAAAATCAAGCTACTTTTTATGTATTGAGAAAGCCATCCTTTGATTTTTGCCATGTAAATGATATGCTGCTATTTTAGGATTTCTAAAAATAAGTATAATAACTAAGAATTATTTTTAATAAAGTCTCATTTTTGGTTTTATGTATCATAGAAGCATGTAATATTTTCTTTAAAAATGTAGTTTTTAAAGATCAAAGGTCCTCATCAACATACAGTTGATTTGTTGAAAGCCTTTTTATTGGTACACTATAATATATGAGATTTATTATGCCATATCTGTACATGCTCATGAAGTAATTTGATTGATATCTTCCTCAGTACTTTCCCTTTGCCTCACCTCCTCTTTAAGTCTATTGATAGGATGAATTACATTTATTGATTCCCGTATGTTGAACCAACCTTGCATCACTGGGATGAACTCCACTTGATTGTGGTGCACTATCTTTTTGATACGTTTTTGTATTTGATTTGCCAGATTTATTAAGAATTTATTAAGAATTTTTGCATCTATATTCATTAGTGATATTGGCTTGAAGTTTTCTTTCTTTGATGTGTCTTTTTCTGGTTTTGGAATTAGGGTGATATTGGCCTCATAGAATGTGTTTAGAAGTGTTCCCTCTTTTTCTATTTCATGAACTAGTTTGCGGAGTATTAGTGTTGGTTCTTCTTTAAAGATCTTTTAGAACTCAGCTGGGTATCCATCCAGTCCTGGGCTTTTCTTGGTTGGTAGACTTTTGATGGTGTCTGCTATTTCTTCACTTGAAATTGATCTGTTTAAATTGTGTATATCATCCTGATTCAATTCGGGCAAATTATATGACTCTAGAAATTTTTCGATGCCTTTGATTTTTTCTATTTTATTGGAGTACAAGTTTTCAAAATAATTTCTAATTATCTTCTGTATTTATGTAGTGTTTGTCATGATATTTCCTTTTTCATCACAGATGTTAGTGATTTGAGTTTTCTCTCTCCTTCTCTTTGTTAGCATGGCTAAGGGTTTGTCAATTTTATTTATTTTTTCAAAGAACTAACTTTTTGCTTTGTAATTTTTTTCAGTTGTTTCTTTTGTTTCAATTTAATTAATTTCAGCTCCGATTTTAATTATTTTCTGTCTTCTACTGCTTTTGGGGTTAATTTGTTCTTCCTTTTCTAGGTCTTTGAGATGTAATGTTAGGTCATTTATTTGTTGACTTTTTCTTTTTTTAAAGAATGAACTCCATGCAATGAACTTTCCTCTTAGAACTGCCTTTATAGTGTGCCAGAGATTGTGATATGTTGTATCAGTGTTCTCATTTTGGGTGACTTTAACACACCTCTTTCATCACTGGATAGATCTTCCAAACAAAAGCTAAACAAGGAAACAGTAGAACTCAATAATACAATCAATAACTTAGACTTAACTGACATATATAGAATATGTCATCCATCAATGAGTGAATACCTCTAAAATTTTTTAAATCTCCTCTTTGATGTTTTTTGCAACCCATTGTTCATTTAATAGTATATTATTTAGTCTCCAGGTATTGAAGTAGCTTTTATTTTTTATTTTATCATTGATTTCCAATTACATTCCATTGTGGTCTGATAGAATGCAGGGTAGTATCTCTACTTTTTTGTATTTGCTAAGAGTTGCCACAAATCAAAATCTGCTGAGATCTGAATTGGTCTTCCTTTATATATATCCTGATTTCTCTCTCTTGCATCCTTAAATTCTATCCTGTTTCTGTAAGCTATGCATTTTCATTATAATGTGTCATTCGGTGTCCTGTAAGTCTCTTGTATTTGATTTTCCAATTCAATCTTCATGCCTGGGAAATTTCTGATATTATTTCATTGAAGAGATTGTACATACCTTGGTTTGAATCTCTGAACCTTCTGTATCCCGATAAATCTTAGATTTGGTCTTTTGATGTTATCCCACAGTCCTTGGATGTTCTGTTCATGGTTTCTTACTATCTTCACTGTGAGATCAACTTTATTTTCCAGATTGTTTGTCTTCATTGACTGAGGTCCTATCTTCCAAGTGATCTAGTATGTTGATGATGCTTTCTATTGAGTTTTACATTTGGCTTATTGTTTCTTTCATTTCAAGGATTTCTGTTTTTTGTTTGTTTTCAGAATCTCTCTCTCTTTCTTGAAGTGATCTCTTGTACCTGTATTTGTTCTCTTATTTCTTTGTTGGTGTAATCCATGGTTGCCAGTATTTGCTCTCTTATCTCTTTGTTGGAGTGATCGATTTTTGCCTGTATCTTCTCACTTAGGTCATTCTTTAATTCTCAGATCACTTTAATTATGTATATTCTGAACTCCTCTGACATTTCATCTACTGCACTATCTATGGATTCTATGGTTGTAGTATCTTGGTTTGTTTGGGGCATTTTCCTCCCTTGTTTTTTCATGATGTCTATATGTCTTCCTCTCTTGCAGTGTAGATCTGAGGTATTGCAGCTTCTGCCCTATTATAGTGACCCTGCTGGTTATCAGTAGCTCACCATTAAGGAAGATATCAATATTACAGCACCCAATTTAATCAACATGCAGCCATAAATCAATAAGTTTCTAGTTTGACATTTACATATTTGTTGCTATAAACAGAAATGATGAGTTTGGTTATCTCCCACCATATAGTCAATATATTTGCATATTGGTTTACAGTTTCTAATGATGGGGTGGGGTGGGGTTGGCTGTGATGTTTATGAGGTAGGATGTCAGAATATAGAGGTATTAGATTATATGATCAGTGAAAGGGTAATCGTAAGAAGTTAGCTGTTAGCAGGAGAAACGTGAGAGAGGCAACCCCATGCAAGACTCCCTGTTACCTCAGCAACAGGATGACTGTTAGCACCCCTCATAGAGATATCTCTGGTGCAACCAGACCCATAGGTACCTTGGTGATGTTTTACCAGGCCCTTATTGTTGTCCCTAGATAGAAGTGGCAATGCCGTAGTTTGGTGGTAGTGGCAGCATCAAGCCTATATGTACCCTGATGTTGGGCTGTGGAGCCACGCTTTGATGAATAAGGAACCCCAGTGTGGGGATGCCTCTCCACACGGGCATGAGGTGCATTTTCTTCCTCCTGGTGGCAGGGGCAGGTGCATGGGTGCTGGGACGGGCCTCTCTCTTCCTCTGGGTTGCCCTTGATGTTTTGATATATGTACACATTATGAAATAATTGCAACAATCAAGGTAATTAATATGTCCATAGCTTTATGTAGTTTCCTTTTAGGGAGGTAGGAACAACTGCTGTCACAAAATTTTAAGTTCACAACAGAGTATTACTAACTATAGTCGCAGTGCTGCACAGTAGGTCTCTAGAACGTATTTACCTTACAACAGCAAGCTCATAGCCTTTGATCAATGTCTTCCCTTGTCCCTTTCCTAGTCCTTGGAAACCACTATACTATTCTCTTTTCTGTGTGTTTGACAGACAAACGCATCAAAGCTACGATCAGATATTTATGTATCCTCTTTTAAAACCTTCCTAATTTGGTATGGGCATGTGGGGGATTTTGGATTCCGTCCCCCACCCTCTCCTAGCCAAGAAGAGTGATGCCAAAATTTTGGATGAAATCTAATTTGTATTTTGGCAGCTTTCTCCCATCACCGGTGTGGTCTGTTGCATGGTTGTGCAAGCATAAAAACTAATCAGGTGCCACTGGCCGTTTAAAACAAGGGTTGGTTGCTACAAAGCATTTTTATGATTTATTAAGTGATAAAAATGGCTTGCAGAAGCACAACTCAGAGACACTGCAGAGAGAACAGGCATGCTTGGATCCTCTCATAGTCCTTTGGTCTCTTTGCTTTTACCATCTGTGCTTTCCAAGGAGGCTCTGATGTTTCATGGCAACTTTAGCCTTATTTATGGTGTAATTCCCTAGGGCTTATGAGCACTAGATGTTTTCTTCTTTGACTCTTAAATCAAGATATATATTAATTCTAGCCCCAAATCCAATTGAGGTGATTAGCTTGAGATAAGTTCATTTGTGATAGATCAATGAGCAATGGTTCATACTGCATTTTTTGCTTTTACACAAGATGATCTCCCTTTGGACTACCAGGCCAGCATTGGCCTCTGGACGTATACCTGATAACAGCAGCAGGTGTGCACTCAATACTGAATGAAATAAGAAATGAATTCCAAAAAATTATTTATAAAATATTTGAAAAATATATTCAGCAGTTCAGTACTAAGAGTACAATTAAATATGGGAACACCATCAAGGAAGATTTAGAAACTTGAAGAAAAGCATAAATTTGATAAGAGCATATACTCTGTCAGGCTAAAGGCAAGGTGATCCTGCAACTCCAGTGTTTCCTATGAGGCTCACATTAAATTGACAGAGCACTCACTTGAAGTCTTGATTATGTATTAAAGATAGTTTTCCCTGGAGAGGCAAGGGAGGAAACAGATGCTCTATTGAGTATAAATTAAGGTTACTTCAGGAAGAAGTCTTTAGCAGCTGATGAATTCACCCATGATATTCTGATTAAAGTCCTGATATTTGAATTCTGAACTACCAAGGTGTGTGTGTGTGTGTGTGTGTGTGTGTGTGTGTGTGTGTGTGTATTTTAATCAGGGATTGAGCCCAGGGATGGTTAACTACTAAACCACGTTCCTAGCCTGTTTTTGTATTTTATTTAGAGACTTGGTCTCGCTAGGTTGCTTAGGGCATCACTAAATTGCTGAGGCTGGCTTTGAATTTGCAATCCTCCTGCCTCAGCCTTCTGAGCTGTTGGGATTACAGGTGTGTGCCACTGTGTGTGCCCAGCACATATTTATTTATTTTAATGAATCAAGTAAAAATATGTCATTTTAATAGGGACCTGAACTATCATTGCTTTGACATTTTGCTTTAATGATAATCCTATGCTTTTTTTTTCTAAAGTAAAACATGACTTCTCTACAACCAACTCCAAATTCTGGAGATTTTAATGATCCAATCCTCTTTTGTAATATATGGTACCTTCTGTTATGCTTATGTTAAGAATGTGGTATAGAAGGAACAACCAGTCCAAACAGTATAGTTAGAAAGAAGAAAATACTAAAGGGATAGAATTGTGAGTACTAAACTGAGATATTAGAATTCTAGACGGCTATGTATCTCATGTGTTCCCTAGGATGATGACAAGGGCCCCATGAATTCTACCCTTGTGAGACAGCAAAATTATACCAATTTAGTTTTCATTTGTTAATTAGCTTTTACTGAAGGATGACTACTGAACTTAACCCTTAGGAAAGACTATTAAGAAATGAAATATACAGCACACAGTTTTTCTTGGGAAGCAGTGAGAATACCTAATAACACAGTTTCAAGACTACACTTTTTTCAGAGAAATTGTAAATATAAAACTGGCAGGAGATGATTACCATTTTAACACAATGCAAAGGCAAATGTGACCGTACTAGGTTTCTCTCTTCTCTATCAGCCTTATAATTTCTTGTTCTTCACATTACCTTTTGATCCCCTATTTCAGGAAATATAAAACAAAAGAAAGTGAGTTAGAAATAAAGTTAAAATGTAGAGAAAAGAAGATAAAGAAAGAAAAGAAGAAAGAAGATAGGGAATTATCATTTCCCTTCTCTTATCATGAGAAGGAGGATTAGAGAGAATTAAGAGGACCCTTCAAGATTTCATCTGTAGTGTCTGATTTTACAGAAATAGAGTAGTATGATACTAAAGAAACAAATTTTAATTCATTTGATCCTGTATATAGAACAAACACTCATCGGAAAGAAAGAAAACCTTTTTGACAGAATTAATGAACCTTCAAGAAATTAACAAGTGGATAAAATCCCAGCAATGCAGAGCCTTTTCCTTCTGAGCATTCCTATTTATCAACAGGGAGTGGTAAAGCCAGAAACCAGCGGAGAGAGCAGGGTGGGTGTGAAAGGACCACTTTCAAAGACCTTGCCAGATTTACTTGTTGCCAAGGAAACTGGCTTCTGATGGTTCTCTATGGGATGAAATAATTTAAGTGACCAATGAGAAATCTTTTGCACTGTGTGAATGATTTTGATGTTTTTCCCATCAAAAGCCATTTATTCTGTAGTAGATTTAGAGATTCTGAGCCATTACTTAATGTACAATTTCTTATATTCTTTGCCAGGGAAATACATTTGTTTTTCCCACTTGATCACTGTGTGACCTTGGTAAGTAACCCAACTTTCTCTAAACCCCAGGTTGCTCAACTTTAAAATGGGCTTAATGAGCAATAACTCATATGTTTATTGCAAGGGGTAAGCAAGGTAATGAATGGAAAGAATTTCATACCTACCACAGAGTGAATGGTCAATATCTATTTGCTTATTTTCAAAATAAAAATGCTTAATATTAGATTGCATTGTTCAGCCTTTAAACTTGAATTTTGATATGCAAATTTTATAGAACAGTAGGGAATTCCATGAACACAATTTTTAACATTTAAGAACTGATGAGTTTACCAGGGATCTTTTGTTTTTCTGATTTAAAAATTAAATTTGTTTTTAAAATCAACAAATCAGAGTGTGTAGCAAAGGAAATAAGTCTATTTGTCAAAATTAATCTAGTGCTATTGAAAATTTTAATAGTTTCATTTACAAATCCTACTAGATTTTTCTCTAACAGTATTTTCAGATAGACTGGAACGCTCCTTTAATACAATTAAGCTATATCTTAAAGACTAGAATTACAATCATTCATTGAAAATTTTTCTGCTACATGAGAAGCATTTTCAAATAATTCCAGAATTTTCCATTGACTGCCAAATTCAAGTAACATGGTCAAGCTTTTATTTATTTCTGTTTCTTTGTGCATAAGTTGCCCTTAGTGCAGAATATAGAAACCAAAGTAAGCATATTTAGCATTATTGTGATGAAAAATAAACGTTAATCTTTCAGAAATTTTGTTTCTTTTGTAATTATTATTTGCTGCATTTAATTCAAAGTTTCATTGCAGATAGATTTCTGAGTTTTGTGCTATTTATAATAACCATACAGAAGCCAACTGCTCATGTCTTCAAAAATTTTGAATGACCAAAAATAAAGATCCAATTAAAAAGACAATTGTTTAGAAATAAAGCAAATTGCATTGCCAAGAAAATTATATTTTATTGAAAAAAATCATGTGTAAACTACTGACCTAATTCTAAGATCATTATTTTAAAATATTTTTTCAATTAAAGCACAAACTATTATATACACCTATAATTGCTTCCATAGTTTTCTTCATTTATTTCTCTTTTTAAAAGATAACAATTAATTTCTCATTTAGGTTTGCCATATATTGTCTTGTTAGCCTCATATAGGGTTTTTGAATATATCAGCAAGTAATTACCTAATTTCTACTTTTTAGGAAAATAAAAATGCAATATATTCTAATGACTGAGTTGAAGAAAGGAAATAATAAGTAATGTATGCTGCATATACAGTGGACTGTAAAAAATGAAGAATAGAGAATTTGTATTTTTAATCTTGAGAGCATGTCATAATATTTAAATTACTGATTAGAATTTTGTATTTTGTACTTTTTAAAAATTTTTATTGTTGGTTGTTCAAAACATTACATAGTTCTTGACATATCATATTTCACACTTTGATTCAAGTGGGTTGTATTTTGTACTTTTATATTTATTCCATGTACATATATGTGAATAATACAGATATATAAATGCTATAAAATAAAAATATCATGTTTATATTGTTTTTCTAATATATGGATATATGTGTTATTAACATATATTATTTCTAAGTCCACACATCTAGTGTGACAAGTATAGATTTATCCAAACATTGGTTTAACTAATTATTTTCTAATTATTTAACATTATAAAAATAAGTCACCATATATTATTTAAATTAAAAATCAAATTAGTTGGGCAAGGTGGCATTCACCATAATCCGAGCAACTGGGGAGACTGAGGCAGGAGGATCTCAAGTTTGGAACAAGCCTTAGCAACTGTGCAAGACCCTTCTAGGAGTTTTATAGTTTCAGATCTTATGTTTAAATCTTCAGTACAGATTAAGTTGATTTTTGCATATGGTATATGTAAGGGTCCAATTTTGTCAATGTTATGTTATTTTTTTTTTCATGAAGACCACTGACTTTATTGATCTAAAAAGCTTTACAAAGACAGTGACTGTTCTGCCAAAAAAAAAAAAAAAGAAAGAAAAAAAGGCACCAAATGGCATCCAACAGACATAAGTGAAGTGGAGGGTGAGGGAAGTAATTAGAAATACAATCAGGTAAAGCCAATAAATGTCTCCATGGAACTGGCAGGGGAGGGAGGAGGAAGGGAGATGCATGCCTGTGTGAGAATTCCAAAAAGGTTGAAATGGCAAGGGGAGGGAATTTTCGAATCACCCTAGATTTCCTATGAGGTGAGTATGACAATAGCTATCTTATCCTTTGTAGAATAAAAGAAGGGCTGCAAACTCTAGAGACTTGATGGACTGGCTAAGGATTGATGGCACCCCAGAGAATATCACAAGGCATCACACCACTCTCAAAGACATCCAAAGTAGTCCCAGGACTGTTTTGTATTGACAACACATGTGACCATTAGTCATTCTTGAGAGGTTCTTTTTGTGTGTGTGTGTGTGTGTGTGTGTGTGTGTGTGTGTGTGCTGGGGATTGAACCCAGGGGTACTTAGCCACTGAACCACATTCCTGGTCTGTTTTTTATATTTTATTTAGAGACAGGGTCTTATTGAGTTGCTTAGGGCCTTGCTTTGGGCCTTGCTTAGGGCCTGGCTTAGTTGCTGAAGCTGGCTTCTGCCTCAGCCTCCCAAGCTGCTGGGATTACTGATGTATCCAGTGCTCCCAGCCAGAAGAGATCTTTCTCATTTCTTTAGCATCAGAAACTGGCCAAGGACTACATAGGCCTTTTCAAAGCCCCTGACTTCCAGCTCCTTGCCCAGGATGTCACTAATCTGGCCAGTCTCTCCACTAGCTTTTTTTCCCCATAGGCTCTGACATGAAGTTTCTTGATCAGGCTTAATAGGCAGTTCTGGCTCCTATAAGCGCTTCTCATTTTATTTTTTTCCATGCAGATATCCAGTTTTCTTAGCTAATTTTCTCTTGCTATAATTGAATACCACTGAGAAATTTATAAAGAATAAAGATTTATTTAAGTAAGGGTTCTGGAAGTTGGAAAGTCCAAGAGCATGGTAAAGGCATCTGGTGAGGGCCTTCTTAGTACATTGTAACATGCCATAGGGCATTACATTGCAAGACAGTGCATGTGTCCCAGAGAGAGCTCACTTTTTATAACAAAGCCAATCCCAAAGTGACACTAATCCATTAATCCATTCATGAAAGCAAATCCCTCATTAATCTATTCATTCATTCAAGAGGGCAGAGGTATTAATGTTTCAACACATGAACTTCTCAGGGGGGCACAAACTGTAACCACTGGAATTAACATATACAACCTTTGTAAACGGTCGTGAAAATTGGATCCATCAGTGGTTTTAATGGGAAACCCTCTTGTATTACAGTTACACTAGATTTCTCCTACTATTTTGGAATGCATAGTCTTTATTTCATAGAAGAAATATTTTTTCTTATAGAATAAAATCGATTTTTAAAAATTTTATTTATTAGTAGAAATTATAGATTCACAGAAAACCTGTATAATTTACAGAGTTCTCACATATCTCCTTTCTGCCTACTTAGCTTCTACCATCAGCATTCACACCAGTGTGGCACATTTTGTACAGTCATGAATCAACATTGCTACATCAATATCAGCCAAATTTGTAGCTTATATTAGAGTTCATTGTTGATGTTGTACATTTTAAGTGTTTAGACAAGTGCATAGTGATATATGATCACTAATACAGAGTAATGTCCTGCTTCTACTCTGTGATTTGCCTATTCTTCTGTGGTATTCACCAAACCCTGTCTACCACTGATCCATTTAATAGCTCTATCATTTTCTAGAATGTCACAAAGTTAGAATCAGATATAAGTGGCCTTTTCAGATTGGCTTATTTAACTTAATAATATGCATTTAATTTTGTTCTATGTATTTTTGTAGCTTCATATCTCATTTACTTTTTACATGCACATTTTTATATGCACATATTATTTTCTGCATGCATCTGTTCTTTATCTCTTGATAGTTACCAGCCTCTCAGCTCCATTGAGAGATTTTGTGGTATTCACTGACATTTATAGACACTTGTTTGTGCCATTTTTATTTTTTAGAAGTTCTGCATTAGAATTATTCCAAAATATTCAAACCATTTTTTATTTTTTGAGCCTTTTCTTCTTTAAGGCATATAATATACCACTTTTGTGTCAATTTCTTTCTCCATAGCCTCCTAAGAATTTTGAATTTGAGGCTTTATTTTAGTTTTTCTTCTTCCATATTTTTTTCCTGGAAAGTCTTCATTTTTGCAGAGAACCTAGCATTCAGAAGTAGGGTTATAGTGAATAAATGCAAATCTGTAGTAATAATGCTATTACAGAGGAAGGGATGAAACAATCTTGAGCCATACGTTTATTATCATCATATGTAGCCTCTCATCAAGAGAAGTATGGAGAATATCTTACTTCCCACAATGAAAAGTAACATTACCTTGAACTATGGGATAATTCCATAGGCTACTACACTCAAATTCGTATCTATACTTCTACATTTAGGAACGATCCCTTTGTTGTTCTGAGCAATGAGAGTAGATATTACGGATTACAAATTAGGGAAATGTTCAATAATTATTGGCCTGTTGCTATGATAAATTTCTTGATCTTTAAATAATATTCAGCATCTCTCTCCATGCACTTTCCTTCACATGTCTGCATATACAACAGATGTAGTAGATTTAGAAGCTGACACTTAGTTAGACACAAGACTTGGGGGAACATATTAAACTGTAGTTAAATGCTAATCAGAAGCAGGAAAAGTTATGGCAGCCAAAATTCCCCAGTTTTTTCTTTCATCACATGGTGATGCTTCTGCTTATCAGCAGGCTGAATTTCTACTACCACCTCATAAATAAAAAACCCTTGCAAGAAAATAGTTTGATTGTGAATACCAGTGTTGACAAAAAGAAAACTATAATTCATGGTAAATTCCTTTTAAGCAAGTCTATCTTCTTGTTTCAGATGTGTTATTTGGTAGTTTTTTTTTAATATTTCATTGCTCAGGATTTTAAGCATTTTTTTAAGTGGAAAAAAAGAAAATTGCATATGTATACATATACAACATGAAGTTTTAAAGTATATATACATTGTGGAATGATTAAATTTACTTAATTACAAGTGCATTACTTTTGTGGTAACAACACCTAACATTTACTATCAGCACTTTTAAGAATCCAATGCATTGTTATTAACTATAGTCACCATGCTGTACAATACATCTCTTGATCTTATTCCTTTTATCTAATTGAAATTTTGTGCCCATTGACCAAAATTAATAAGATTATTTTAAAATCAGGATTTTATTTTTAATTGTATCCAAATATCTTCACAATCTATAATGTTTCTTGTGTTTCTCACATCTTTTGTTATAATTATTAATAACTTCCCCAATGTATAATCATTCTTGTATTTCTCAATTAAATCCTACTTATTCATTGAATAATATCCTCTTTTAAAAGTATAAAATTAATTCATACTTATTCTAGAAAGTAAAAGCAGAGTAAAGAGATGTGAAGTAAAAAGTTTTGCGTTTTTCAATAACTAAAAGTTCAGAGACAACTATCATTAACATCAAAGTGGGTCCTGTGTTTAAACATGTATAGTGAGGTGGAATGTTTCCTGTCTTGTGGGCTTACTGTGGGATTTTTTTTTAAGATTGTAACATTCAAATAACTGAAGTTCATCTGTCTAGTATCTGTGTTTTAAGGATCTTTCCTTATATATGTGGGATAAGTCTTGAATCACCTGTAAACAGACAAAGCACTTTATTTTTACCCCTGAATTTAACAGGCTACTCTGATATTTATATTTCCAAATGAGGAATTTACTTCTGTGAGACATCTCTCTTATCCATGAATAACACAGCCAAAAATACCCTCATATCAGAGACATCTCTAAATAATATATGAATAAAATGTCATTTATTGAGTATTTGCTTTCATCTGTTTATTTTGTTGAGTGCTCTTTTTTCTTGAAGCCATGGAACAACTTTAAGTTCTTGCTCCAAAAGACCACACTCAAAATACAACTCCTAGTAGTGTACATCTATCACTGTCAAGTGAAAAATAAAGAAAATATTGTGTGCAAGGTTGTTTGTGGTAAACTGGTATTGAGAGCTCAAGGACAATTTCAACATTATTTCCAGAATGATATTAACTTCAATTTAAAAATTAGCACTTATTCTATGTAGAGCAGTATAAGCAGTACTTTTTCTATATAAGCAGTTTTGATGCTTTAGTATTAGACAATTCTAAGACATGACAGCCAGGTGTGCTCATTGTACATTAAAATACACAATTTTAATGTTTTACACAAAGAGTGTTTCACAAAAAAAAAATCATAGGTGGATATTGGGATATTATAAAATATAAGTATTATTTTTAAAAATGAAAAGCAGAATTGAGCATAAAATTTCTTTAGAAAGATTAAATATAGAAGATCATTCATTATCAGTAAGTCTACTGAAAATTATTGTAATTTATTAGTTCTCTTAATTATTTCAAGCTATTTAAATAATTACTATTTAGCTGAATATTTTAAAATAATGTCCTTGAAACTTCTGAATTATTTTATACTATACTATAATAGATTTAATAGGGAAACAGATATCCAGAATTTGGGATTGGCTTCATATTTATTTAATTTTAAGTCACAATAATGCTAACATGTAGGACTAATAGCTCATCTTACAAAGCTAGTAATTAATCTGTCATTGGATACCTGTATATTGTAAGTGCAGTTTTATTACCTGTTAAAAGCGGATAATCTAATGATCCTTAGGAGAAGACAGATGGAGAAGAGTCCCTTCAGAAATAAAATTGATCTAATTACATTTTTATGTACATACAGATATGCCAAAATAAAACCTACCATTCTGTATAATTAGCATGCACCAATCAAAAAAGAAAAAAAAATATATGTAAAGTACTGGGAAAATGTCAATTTTAGTTGTATCCTAAATGTTTGATGTGGAAGATTTGGGTAATTTTCCTTTAGTATGTTGTATTAACTGTATAAATTTTCATCATAATTAACTTAAACATACACATGTACATTTATTTGGCATGGGTAGGAAATATTTATCATAAATTTTTTACTAATAAGTATGATTGTGTGAGTTGCTATTGCCAAACTAAATTTTAAATATCATGTAACATACATGTGGAGTAATTTTCAAAGCATCAAGTTGAGTAATGATGAGTAAAAAAAATCAAGTCATGGAAGAGTAACCCGTTTCTAATGAAGATAAAGAGCAATTTTAAATAATGTATTTATATGGGCATACATGTGTGGTAAATTGTTTTTAAAATACATTTATTAACCAATGTTAACACATTAAAGAATCTATACATTGCTAGTCATAGCCAGAATGCATCATAGAACTGGAGATCCACAATGCATAATTATAATTGCATAGTGGCTAAGCTTAACACCCTTGGTATAGCTCTATGTTTTGCAGAAAAGTTTTAATAATGATTCCTAAAGAAATCAATTGTAATTTTACCTAGAACTTTTACAAAACCTGTACTACTCTTGAATTATCAAACTTGTCAAAAATTTTATGAATAGACTTCATTTTTAATATAGTTTGCAATTTACAGAAAAATTGCAAAGTTTTTATACACAGTTCCCTTTACCCACCCCAGTTTTCCCTCATACACATCTTATATTAATATATATATATATATATATATATATATATATATATTTGTTACAATTAATGAACAAATATTTACATACTATTATTAATTAAGGTCCATAGTTTATTGTGATTTCTTTAGTTTCTATTTGTTATCTGTTGCAGGACATCATCCAGAATACCCATTACATTAACTGGTCCTGGTTTCTTGTATCTGTGAAAGTTTCTCAGATTTCCTTGTCTTTGATGACTTTGACAGTTTTGAAAATAGTGTTCAAGAATATTGCAGGATGCTACCCTAGAGGAATTTGTCTGATACTTTTTTCAGGATTACACTAATGGTATGGATTTTTGGGTGGAAGACAACAAAGGCAAATATTATTTTCATTACATCATATCAAAGATTTGTACTATCAACATGATTTATGATGATTAATGTTGACCTTGGTTACTTGTCTGAGATTATTAATAACTGTGAAGTTATTTTTTCTATTCCTTTTCCTAGTGTATTCTTTGGAAGGACATCACTCTGCTTACCCCATACCAAAGAAGTACTTTCCCCCCTTCTAATGTGCAGTATCTGTATAAATTGTTTGGAACTGCTCTGCACAGTTTGTTTACTTTTCACTTTTATATATTTATTCAGTGGTTTATTTATGTAAGTATGGATCCATGAGCATTTATTTTGTTTTATACTATAATCCAATATTACTTCATTTATTTTATTGCTCAAAATTTCTAACTTTGGCCTTTGAAAACTCACTTGGCTTATGTGCCCCAATGATATGATGTCCATTAATGCCTGTGCACTATTTTTTAAAAACATTTCTTCTGGGCTGGGCTTGTGGCTCAGTGGTAGAGCACTTGCCTAGCATGTGTGAGTCACTGAATTCGATCCTCAGCACCACAAAAAATAAAAATAAATAATATTTTAAAAATATTTGGCTCCGAGGGGTGAGAGGTGGAAGTTTAAAATTCTTTTTCTTCCTTACTTTCCTGTATTAAAATATGTTTCAGATTCATCTCAATTTTTTAAATATATTTTTTAGTTGTTGATGCACCTTATTTTATTCATTTATTTATATGCAGTGCTGAGAATTGAACCCAGTGCCTCACACATGTATTGGCTGCTGGTGTTGGCTAATAGATTTTCTTACCCTAGTTATGTAAGGCTCTAATAAAGGAGTTTCTCTTGGTTAGTATGCTTTTATTGTGGAGAATACTCTGAGAGCAATTCAATATGGTTATTTCCCCTCTTCCTCTTTGCAAGCATCTGGAGATTATTTATTGGGTCTTAATCTTGGGAAAGCTGTGAGGCTCCTGGGAGTGAAGCACATAAAAGTGTGGGGGCACTCCTAAGACTGGATTGCTAGTATTTTCTTTCTCTTAAACTAATCCACTCTTAGCCTCCAGTAATTTGTCAAAATTTCCATTTAAGCTTTCCTAATAGTTTATGGCTCCAGTGCTTTCTACTCCAAGTAAGTTAATCTAGGTTATATTTGACACTCTCTCCAGATTTCAGGGTGGCAATTTACTTTGTGATCTCAGTTCTCTGATGGGTCTGAAAATCATTGATTTTTTGCTTAAGTTTTCTTCTTGTTGTAAGGATGGAAAGGATGACTTCCAAGCTTTTTAGATGTCAACCTGAAACTAGAAGCCCATTATTCACTTTTAAATCAAATATATACTTGACAGGGCAACCCCACCTCCACCATGTGTCTGAATAATGCCTAAGCAAATTCTACATATCTATAAGAAATATATTTTATTATCTTGATTTAATATAGTTTACTTTCTGGATCTCTCTTTCATTAAAATCCAACAATTTATAATACTTTAAACTAAGATTGTCTAGAGTTTCATAAGGAAAGCAAAACACTTTTTTATACTTTTTTTCTGCTACTCTACAAAATTTTCTGGTTACTAGGCAATAAAATGTTAGTGAATGTCATTATTGTTTGAATGTTATAATATGCTATTCTTACTTCACTATAGGAGATATTAACAATCTAACCCAGAAGCCAAAGAACTAAATGCTATTGTTTCCCTTCTTACATTATAAAACTTCATTTGAATGTTGTTAAATGTCATCTATTTTTATTAGAATTTTAAAGTAAAATGAGATGATGAAGAGTTTAAAAGCCAGGAAAACTTTCCTTGAGAATGAGTGAATGAGTTTTTTTTTTTTTTTTTTATGAATAGCAAGAACACAGAAGGACATTAAAGAAAGGTAATTCATCAGGAGCACAGCTGCAGAGAGAAACTGGTATACTAAAAATTTGTTTTGTAGTGAGTTTGATATGGCAACAGAATATCCAGTCAAATGAATCTCCAAAGCTGGGACTAGATTTAAAAACAATGAAGTTGCACCTGTGTAGTATCTTTTCCAGCCATGCCTGAAGTTATACAGGTGAAGTTAGGGAATAGATGATTGTTGTATATCGTGTACACTAATAGTTAAAACTTCACCAATGCCTGAGGAAGAAATAAAATGAAGGAAGATCAGTAAATATATTTAGAAGGATTTACAAACAGTGAGGGATTATAGTGTCATGTGAATGGATAAAAACACATTGATATGACAGAGAACATTTGACCCTTGACTTTCTGAGTCTGGCTTATTTCACTTAGCATGATGTTCTTCAGTTTCACCCATTTACCAGAAAATACCATAATTTCATTTTTCTTTATGGCTGAGTAGAACCCTTTTATGTGCATATACCACATTTTCTTTATCCATTTATCTACTGATTGGTACCTGTGCTGTTTTAATAATTTGGCAATTATGAATTGTGCTGTTATAAACATTGATATGTAAGCTGGAGCAAAGGGGAAAGTAAAGTGTGTCTGTAGGAGGAGGGTTAGATATCATAAATAAATTAGGAAGATCAGTGGATAGAAGCAGGAGATTGAGAGGGAGGAAGGAGGGAATGGAAAGGGGAGGAAATGTGGAATGAATTTGACAAAATTATACAATATACATTTAGGAATATACCCCAATGTTTCTAACCTTTATGTATATCTATATATACCTATATCTATATCCAATTAAAAATATATAAATAAATGAGTGAAAAGAAGACCAGTAGTGAAGAGGAAAGGGAATGGGGGGAGGGGGAGAAGGAAATTTGGAGTACCAGGGACTGAAATAGAGTAAATTAAATTACACACATGTAAGAGTTTGTCAAAATGAATTCAACTATTATGTATAACTATAATGCACTAGTAAAAGCAAAAAAATATTTAAGTGTAAAATACAGACTAATAAAAATGCTAAGTTGCACAACAGGTTGAATGATGGATTGAGTTTAAACATTGAATTTAATATGGTTATTGACATTCCAATTCTTCAGATGATCCTTCAAAACTTCCTATGCTCAGACAACTTTAGCAATTCCATCCTATGTAATCTGCATGTCCTTTCCCTCAATGATGCATCTTATTACCTCTCTAGTTGTGTTGGTTAACTTTCTATCACTATAAAAAAATACCCGAAGAGAAAAAGCTTTCTTTTTCGAAGGAGACATTTATTTGGTTCACAGTTTCAGAGGTTTCAATTCATGGTCAGTTGGTACCATTGTTTCTATACCTGATGAGACGGTAGATCACAGAAGGAAGGACATGGTAGAGCAAATCTGCTTACCTCATGGTTGCCAGGAAGCAAATGAGAGAGAGACAGGGCCAGGGATAAGGTATAGTCTCCAAGGGAACACTTTCAAATACCTACTAGGTTCCACCTTCCCATTGTCCATTCAGCTATGAATCCATTAATAGATTAATCTGTTGATAGGATAGTCCCTCAGGATCTAGTCACTTCCCAAAAGCCTTCCTTCTGAACATTGCTTCATTGGGAACCAAATCTTCAACACATGAGCCTTTGGGCGATATTACAGATTCAAATCATAATAGCATATTTCATTTCCTATTGATATGAGGAGCTTAAATTTGAGCAAAGTACTAGGACATTTTGAGAGATTTTATCATTAAATTTTGGATAAAGATTATGTTGAACAATATTTATCTCCAAGAGTAGACTCCTTACCCTCTTGTATATCCAGTGACATATTCTTGGTCCCCTCACCTGCACATTAAATTATCTAGACTCCAGTGTGTGTGTGTGTATATATACACACACACACACACACACACACACACACACACACACACATATATATATATATATATATATATATATATATATATATATATATATACCATTATAATATTCTTCCTTTATATGTCAATTTACTTTGGTAACTTGTTATTTTTAATTAGTGTCTTTACTGATGACCAGTAAGTAGTGAGTGACCTTAATATGAACAATAAAACCATCTCAAATCACATGTCTAAAATCAGGTTTTTCTATATATTATTGATATCACTGAAAATGAAAATAGGAAAAAATGGATTAGGAGAAAAACTGTAAACCTTAAATAAAAATCTTCAGTAAATTAACAGTGACTATAATTTAGAAAGTTTACTTCAACAAGAAGACACAGTAAGCAAAATAGGATTGAGATATATTTTTAACATTACGAAATATTTCAATTAAAAAGCAACATGTTCTCAGTATAATCAATGAAACAATGTAAAGGTGTCTAAATAAGTCAGTAATAATGCTTTTTCTCTTGTTTTTACCCCTTAACATCACACATAACAATGTGAACTTTCTGACAAACATTCTGTCTTATTTATCTTCATGGATATTTAGGCAAACATAAATACCTCTGCATATTGCTTTCCTCAGTTAAGAACACTTTTTGAACATATTTATAAGTTTTATTCAGAGATCTATGTGTTTAAAAATAAGGAGATGTTGCACACAGCAAAAAAGGGCAACTTTGTGATGTGATGAATATGTTACTTAGCTTGATTGTGGTAATCATGTCATAATGTATATGTATATCAAAACATCCCGCTGTATGCCTTAAATATATACAATTTTCATTTGTCAATCATACCTTAATAAAGCAGGGGAAAATAAATAAAAATAAGCAGATGCCTATAAATGCAGATAACTGTGTGTAACAGTTGTATAATCATCCACAGGATAAATGTACTATATTTCATTCATTCGTTTTCCTTCTCACACCCAGTTGCTTCCCTCTTTTGTCCCCTCCAACTAAATGCAAATAACACCACTACATAATGGTGCTTTTATTTCTATAAAATAGATTTCCCAATATAGTTATGTCAGTCAGTTTTATATTGCTGGGACAAAATACCTAAGAAAATCAACTTAAAAGGGGGAAAAGTATATTTTAGCTTATAGCTTCAAGGTTTCAGATTGTGGTCTCTTAGCCCTGTTGCTTTGGATCTGTGGCATGGTGATACATCATGGCAGAAACATCTAGCAGAGGAAATCTCTTCACCTCATGACAGCTGTGAATGAGAGACAGAGAGAGAGAGTGAGGGTAGGGGTTCAAGTCCCAATATCCTTTTCAAGGCCATGTCTCCAATGACTTAAAATTTTTTCACTAGGCCCCACCTACTAAAAGGTTCACTACCTCCCAGTGGTGCCATGGACCGATGACCAAGCCTTTAGCATATAAGATTTTGGGGTACATTTAAGATTCAAACCACAACAACAGTATTTTATTTCAAGTGTATCTGCATATTTAGTAGTTTAAAATAACTATTGACAGATTATTTCCCCCAAAGTTTATAGCATTCTTACTATGAAATTAACACAGTTGCTCAATTTCCCATATTTTGGGGCCTAGAATTTTTGAAGAAAGAATTAAACAAAGTTATCTGGAAGCCTCAATGCTAGATGTTTATCTTTACCTATTCATGATGTGGAAGTACATGCAATGGCAAAAGAGGGAGAAAGAGAAAGCTTCCAATTGAGAAGGCTAGAGGTGAAATAGTTAATTTATATGACAGATTTCAGGTAAGGTTAAGATATTACTAAAACTAGACATTTCTAATTATACATGAAAGACACTTTTATAACTTATGCTGCTTTTCTAGTCCTTTCTGAAATTCTAAATTGTGTTTAATAATAATTATTATTATAATAATGTGCTTTCTTTGTGCCAGGCAGTATTCATAAATTATCTCTAATCCTTTCAACGTCTTTGAAAATCAAGCATGTTTTCCATTTTAATCTATATCTATTAATATATAACTAAACTGGGTTTTCTGCAAGAAAATAGATTTCTTTTTTTTATACCTGATGGCAAATTCTGTATTTAGTTGGTTTACTTAAAAATTCACATTTAAAATGATTATTGACATATTTGTATTAGTATCTACTATATGTTAACTATTTTTTATTTGTTGTCTTTGATATTATGGTATTTTGTTTAGGTCATTTACTCTTTTTCTGTTTCTTTCTGATGTTACAATGGACTGAATAATGTTACAATGGACTGAATCAACACAGATTTATGTGTTGGTGCTCTAATCCCCAATGTGACTGTATTTGGACATTGGGCTTTTATGGAGATGTTTAAATTAAAATGAGGCTGTTAGGGTGGAGCCCTAAATCAACGTGCTTTATGTCCTTATAAGAAGAGAGACACCAGGGATATGATTGCAGAGAAAAAAACCACTTTGCCAAGACCCACTGAGAAGATGGCCATAGGCAAGCCAGGGAGAGAGGACTCAGGAAAAACCAACTATGAAAGCCCTTTTATATCTGACTTCCACCTCCAGAAATTGAAAAAAACAATTTCTGTTATGTTAGTCACCCCGCCTGTGATATTTTATTGAGGCAGTCCTAGAAGACTAAGAAAATACCATTTACTTTTCCTTCCTCTCTTTGCATAAAAGTCATACTTCTGTTCTTAACATTGTTTGTGGTTGCCCCAGAGTTTGTAGTAAATATTTACAACTAATCAAAGTTTACTTTCAACTGACATTATATTGCTTCCCAGGTAGTGCAAGTACCTTATAAAGGAGTATTCTCAATTCTTCTCTCCTGTCCCTTATTACACTATTATCATTCATTTCATTTATCCAAAGGCTACAATCATCAAATAAGTTATTGCAAATATTATTTGGAAAATGATTATTTTTTGATAAAGTAAGAAAAAAAAGATTTTGGTTTAGCTTTATTTAGTCTTTTCCCAACACTTTTCTTTTCTTAACATAAATTCAAATTTCTGATCTATTTCATTTTCACTGTTTGAAGAACTTTTAACAGTTCTTGCATGTCAGGTTTACTGGTATCAAAGTTTCCTCAATTTTCATTTCTTAGATAAAGTCTTTAGTTCTTCACTTTGAGGGAGAATTTTGCTGGATACAGAATTCTAGGTAAATGTTCATTTTTTTTTCTTTGAACACTAAGTATTTTACTCTGTTGTCATTTTGCTTTCATTTTTTTTTCCTGAAGAGAAATCAGATGCACTTCTTCTCTTTAACCTTCTATAAGTAAAGGTTTTTTTTTTCCTCCTCTGACTTCTTTGAAGATTTTCTGTCTTTGATTTTTCTGAAGTTTGAATATGAAATACATTGGTATATATTTGGGGGACATTTATCCTTTTTGGAAGTTTCCACACTTTCTGGAACTGTGACTTTGTACCTGTTATTAATTGTGAAAAATTATCTGGCATTACTACTTCAATTATACCTTCAGTTTTTTCTCTTTCTTCCCCTTCTGGTATTGCCATTTTTGTATATGTTATATATCTGTTATTGACCATACTTCTTGGATATTTTATTTATGTTTTCCATTATTTTTTATCTTGACATTTCAGCTTGGGACGTTATATTGACATATCTTCAAGTTCACTGATTCTTTCCTTAGTCTTGTTCAGTGTACTGATTAAAACATTTCTATTACAATGCTTTTTTTGTGTGTGTGTGTGGGGGGAGAGGATACCAGGGATTGAACTCAGGGGCACTCAACCACTGAGCCCCATCCCCAGCCCTATTTTGTATTTTATTTAGAGACAGGGTCTCACTGAGTTGCTTAGTGCCTTGCTTTTTCTGAGGCTGGTTTTGAACTCGAAATTCTCCTGCCTTAGCCTTCCAAGCTGCTGGAATTACAGGAGTGCGCCACTGTACCTGGCCTATTACAGTGGTTTCGATTTCAGCATTTCTTTTTGATTCTTTCATCGGGTTTCCATCTTTCTATTTACTTTAGCCATATGTTCTTGAATGTTGCCCATTTCAATATAGTATAGTCCTTAGTATGTTAATCATACTTATTGTAAATTCCTGTTTTGATTGTTCCAAAATCTATAACATATGTAAGTCTGCTTATGATGCTTGGTTTGTCCCTTCAGTCTGTATTTCGTGCCTTTTAGCTTGCTGTTATTTATTTTTTGTTGAAAGTCAGTCATAATATATTATGCAAAAAGAACTGAGGTCAGTTGAACTTTAATGTGAAATTTTATTTTTATCAGGCTGGGATTTAAGCTATCTTTCTGTTTGTTGTAATGGTGATCTCAGAGGCTCAAGTGTCCTCTAGTGTCCTTATTTTTCTCTCCCCTATTATCTTTGGATTTCCTGAAAAATTCCTTATTAAATTGAATCTGACTTGCAAGTTCCTTCAGCTGTAATGTCTTTCATTAATCAGGAAACATATTGATATAGTGGTAAATCATGGGGGAGAGGAAGTTTATATTGTCTTATGGTTAGGTTTCAATATTTTAATAAGCCTCTGTCCCTGAGCTGTGACCTTTATGAGTACTTCTACTTATTTATCCTCCCAACCCTTGTATGAGATGAGAAGGCTAATAAGGGACTGAAATTGGGAAGTGGGGTTTTTTTTTCTTCCCCAAGTTCATATAGCTTCTGATGAAAGTTTCCCTTGAGGTTAGCACATGGTTAAGGATAACAAGAGTCCTCCAGGAGTATATCAAAATTGTTACTTCCCCCTTCCCTTCTCTGAAGCCAGAAGGAATTTTTGTTTGACCTTTTCTCTAAACAGATGGTAGAGCTTCTGGAGATAAAACACATGAAAGTATGGGACCCACCATCACCATTTTTAACCAGACCTTCTCAAAGTTTTGTTTCTCAAGGTAGTCCAAACTCACTCTCCAGAAGCAATTAGGCAGTTTTAAGTGTTCCTAATGGGCTCCAGCATTGGTTTCCCTTCCAGGTAAAATAATTCTCTATGTTTATGTGGCTCTTCAATTTCAGGAGGGCAATTTGTCCAGCCACTTCAATTACCTAATTGATCTAAGAAAAATTGTTGCTTTTCAGTTTGCTTAGTTTTTTCTTGTTATGGGGATGGGAGTGATGACCTCTGAGGTCTTTACATGTCATCAGAAACCTAAGGTCACTGTTTACCATTTTATAATTAAAAATCTCAGAAAATTCCCAGTACTTTTTCTATTAGGCCACAGTCTCTCAACATAAATAGGATGATTTTACTTTGTTCTTTACTTTGCACACAATAGTCTTACAATGTTGTCTGACTCTTTTAATGAATAGTGAGTAAAAGAGGAAAACAATCAGTAAATCATATTTGTTTCAAAACAGGGATTTTTGACAGTGCTGTTGCCAACAAATGTTTATAAATTCAAAGGAAAAATGCTCTTTGTTTATGGTAATCTCTCTTGTTATTTTTGTATAGACTTAACTATTGAATAGTAGTCAAAAAACCCAATATTTTCTTTAAAATATTCATATGGCATTCCTATTAGTACTTTTGAAAGAAATCAAATGACCATTTACATACTTATGTGTGGGGATATTATTATCTTAGAGCTTTCATTTTCTTTAAGAATTTAATTATTTTTTTAAAGAGAGAGAGAGAGAGAGAATTTTTTATTATTTATTTTTTAGTTTTTCGGCGGACACAACATCTTTGTTTGTATGTGGTGCTGAGGATTGAACCCGGGCCGCACGCATGCCAGGCGAGCACGCTACTGCTTGAGCCACATCCCCAACCCAAGAATTTAATTCTTAAATTTAATTCTCGAAGCCAATATAAAGAAGATTTTATTAATACAAATTAGTTGGGAAACTATTTTGTGAATAAGCACAGAAACCAGGTAAATATATTTATATTTAAAATATTACATTAATCATGGATTTTGGGTATTATCACACTGCATTCTATTGTCAAAGAAATGAGAAAATATTTAAAGTAGATAGCTTTAAGGACAAAATTATTCTTAATGTTTTGATCAATAAAGTTCAGATAAATTCTTAGCATTAAGAATTAAAAATGAGTGTGCTATTTTTCAAACATGATTTGATTTATGTATTAAGCTAAAATATATGTTAATTTATGCTAGCAAATGGATTTTAATTCATTTAATCTTTACTAGATTCTTTAAGAAGGAAAAGACTTGACGTGTGAAATAACATCAACCAGAGCACTATTAGTAGGTGCTGAATAAATGTTTTTTTCCCTCCCTCCATTTCTTTTACTTTGAGAGGTTGTGTACTCATCCTGATATTGCTGACATGTCTATAATTTTAGAACACCATTTCAGAACTGTAGATAACCAACTTAGGAGTCATATGAGAAATGTAACTCCTTGTCTTCTAAGCACAATCTATTTCTGCCTCCATAATAGTCGGGCACTATCTCTGTCAGAAACTATATCTTTAGATGCATGATTAAATAGCCAAATAATATACCTGTCTCTTTAAAAGCAGCCCCTGGTCAACTCAATTCCATTTGCTTTTATTCAATTGCAAAGCTGTGTTTACTTCTTTTATATGAATCTGTTTCCCTCATTTCATTTCATCTCCTTTGTCTGTACATTCTTGCTTTTTTAAAAAAGGAAAATGTCTGATAATGTATTAAATTAATACAAAGCCATCTGACAACATCTTCTGACATTTGAGGTACCTGGTAAATGACAAACCTCTCTTTAGGCTGTATGTCACCTTCAACAGATTAGGATGTTGCCATGTTCCGCCTTCTTAGTTGGTATTTAAATGGAACGTATAATGAACAGTTTGCAACCCACTTGAAGAGGAGAGGGCCAATAACAACATAATAACCTGATCCTGGGCTGGGGATGTGGCTCAAGCGGTAGCGCGCTCGCCTGGCATGTGTGCGACCCGGGTTCAATCCTCAGCACCACATACAAACAAAGATGTTGTGTCTGCTGAAAACTAAAAAAATAAATATTAAAAAATTCTCTCTCTCTCTCTCTCTCTCTCTCACTCTCTCTTTAAAAAAAATAATAACCTGATCCTGGTATATATACTAAAGGAGAAAATTATTTAACAGGAGACTGAGCCCCTTTTTTATAGTCTAGGAGTAATTGTTGAGCCTAGAAATGTTCTTTGCTTTGATGTCTATTGTCTGAAATCTATATAGCAACTCCTGCTTCCTTTTTATTGCCATTAGCAAGGTATATCATTTCTTATCTCTTTACTTTTACTGTATAGAGTCTTCATACATACTGTGAATTTATTACAGACATTATATATTTAGGTCTTATATTTTGATCCACTCTATCTCTTTTTCTTGATGTGCTTAGACTCTTAATATTCAAAGTGATTCAAAGTGATTGGGTACATATCTACCATGTTGTTACATTTTTCTGTTTATTTCCTTGCTCTTATTTTTGTCTTCTCTTTTTATGCCTTTTGTGGTTCTAATTGAATATCTCATGAGTCCATTTTCTTCCCTTTCTAATTATGTAAGTTATAATTTATTTTTTTTTTACTTCCTCTGGTGTCTTTCCTACAGTTTGCAATATACATTCAAAAGAAACCCAAGTTCACTTTCAAATAACACTGTACCACTTCATGTCAGGTAGTACAGGTACCTCATAATTACAAAATTATTCTGATTCTTCTTCCCACACCTTTGTATCACTGCTGAAATTAATTTCACTTATACATATGTGTACATAAGAATATATATATATGTATACATAATCAAATACATATATATAAATCTATATGATCGAGTATATTGTTGCTATTTTAAACAAACTGTTATCTGTTAGATCAATTAACAATAAATAAATATTTTTATTTCATTTTCACTTATTCTTTCTCAAATTTTCTTCCTTTCTTTATTTAGATATGAGTTTATGATCAATATTATTTTCATTCTCTGAAGAACCTATAATATTTCTTGCAGTGTTCTCACATCAGATTCCCTCAATATCTATTTTTCTGAGAAAGTATTAATTTCTCCTTAACTTTTGAGGCCTAATTTCAAAAAGTATGTAACTCTAATTTGGAAGTCTTTTTCTTAGAACACTTAGATGTTTCATTCTACTATTATCTTGTATGCACAGTTTCTGAGAAGTCGGATGGAATTCTTATCTTTGTTTCTCTATGATTAAGGTACTTGTTTTACCCTCTGTCTTCATTCCCAAACTTTTCTTTTACTTTGATTTTCTGCAATTGAATATAATATGTCTACATATATTTTTTTATTTGTTTTTTACTTTGTTCCCATTTAGTATTCTTTGAGATCCTGGCATTTGTGGTTAAGTGTCTGTCAGTAAATTGGGAAAATTCTCAGATATTATCGCATCAAACATTTTTTCATTTCTCTCTTCCTTCTCTTTCTGATATTGCCATTATTAATATTCAAAATTCAAAATTCTGTAATTTTCACACAGTTCTTGAATATTCTCTTTATTTTTCAGTCTTTTATTGTTGGTATTTACTTTTCCATTTTGGAAGCTTCTAGCAACATATCCTCAAGCTCAGATACTCTTTCCTCAACTATATCCAGTCCACTAGTGAGACCATCAAAGGCATTCTTCATTTCTGTTATGGTACTTATCTCTAATATTTTTCTTTTGTTCTTTCATAGATTTTCAACCTTTCTACTTAACATTAGCCATATATTATTGGATGTTGTCCCTCTTATCCTTTAGAATCTCAGCACATTAAATATGGTTGTTTAAAATTCCTATCAAAATAATTACAATATCTTTCATGTATCTGTTTCTGATCCTGATGCTTGATTTGTCTCTTCAAACTGATTTTCACTTTTTATAATGCCTTGCTATTTTTTTCTCAATTGCCAGTCATGATGTTCTAAATAAAAGGAAATGTGGCAGATTGGCCTTAAATAATATGGTGGTGATTCTTGGGGGTGGGGCAGTGTTCTATAGTCTTATGATTAAGTCTCATCTTTTAGTGACCCTGTCTTTCTGTACTGTGTAGTTTACAATTGATTTTTAAATATATTTCCCCTTAGGTAAGATAAGATGGTTAGAGAGGGCTGAATTTGAATATTACCTTTCCCCCAAGTTAGTCAGACTCTGAAAATCCCCAGTAGTTTAAGCCCTTTTTGAGAAGTTCAGAGTACTCTTACATACTTCAAGATGGCATAAATTTCAATGCTCATCAGTGTAGGCATGAATAAAGAAGTTGTTTCAAAAACAAGCAAACAAATAAACAAACAAAACCCAAATGGTTATTTTGTCCCTTTGCCTGTTAGAAGGGAGAAGATTTTTTTTTTTTTTCTTTCAGATACTCACTGTGAGAACCTGGTCAAGATCCTGGAGTTGAAATTCACAAAACTGCCCTGTCCCCATCTAGGTCTAGCTGGAGTTTTTAATTCTCTGACTTGTTCACGCTGAGCCTTTCACAATTCATCAGTTACAGTTTGGGCTTTCTTATCCCAATACCAGTTCCCCTGGAGGTTTCTTCTCTTGTGTTTCTGCACCAGTAAATTGTGATTTTCTATATTTACTTGTCTGTCTTGACAATTTTTAGGTCAGTGGTTTACTCTGTGACCTAAGTTCTCTGATAGATCCAATAAGTGTTGTTATTTTTTGCAGCTTTTTGTTTGTCTATAGGATGGAATAACAATCCCCAAGCTGCTAATATGCCAGACTGGAAACCAGAAGTCAAGATTTTTACAACATTATTCAGATCCTGCTTTAGGACTGTTTGCATCTGTTGGTTGTTCATTCAGTCATTTGTCTGACTATTCATTTGTTCATTCATCCCTTGTACATGTACTGACAGTGTTTACCAGGCATTTGAGATGCTGAGATCAGTACTATACAGACACTAGCTTAAAGAAGATAATTGACATTGGGATTTTAAGAAACTAATATGGGGCTGGGGTTGTAACTCAGTGATAGGGTGCTAGTCTAGCACATGGGAGGCACTGGGTTTGATCCTCAGCACCACTAAAATAAATAAATAAATAAATATGTATATGTAAAAAAAAAAGAAGAAGAAGAAAGAAAGAAACTAATATGGAAAGTAGATATGTGTGCTGGGTGCAGTGGTGCACGCCTGTAATCCCAGCGGCTCTGGAGGCTGAGGTAGGAGGATTATGTGTTTGAAGCCAGCTTCAACAATTTAGTGAGGCCCTAAGCAACTCAGTGAGACCCTGTCTCTAAATAAAAAGTATTAAATAAAAGAAGAGCTGAACATATGGCTCAGTGGTTAAGTGCAATCCCCAGTACAAAAAAAAAAAAAAAAAAGTAGACATGTTTACTATACTGTGGTAATATCATGGGTACTCTAATACAGTTATGAAAAGCATGCTGTGAGAGATCACAGGCAAAACAACCAAATTGCCCCATTCTAGGAATTTTTGTAAGAACTTCTCTTAGGATATCATATTTGAATTGAGTCATAAAAAAAAATCTTCATCTTTAAGTACTTCGTCATCACTACTCTACAAAGAACAGGAGAAGTACAAGTTACATTAGCTTTTAGAACATGCACACTTTTTTTTTTTTTTTTTTGGCTTGTGCTTTCTCCCCAAGCAAATTGCTGCCGTTTCTGCATGCCTATATATTCCAGATACAATAATCTCCTTTCTTCAGGTTTCCTATGATACAATGTGGCAAGTTGTGGGCTTAGTTTGGGAGTTCCCAGTCTTCCATGCCAATACACATTCTGTCACCATCTCTGATGCCTTTTTTTGGAATCAAGGATGATTTGTCTGTGTTGCCAAACACCTAATTGTCAACCTTATTGTTTCTATGGATCACTAAGCATAATTTAATTATGTTAGAAATATTCTAGGGCTGGGGATGTGGCTCAGCGGTAGCGCGCTTGCCTGGCATGCGTGCGGCCCGGGTTCGATCCTCAGCACCACATACCAACAGAGATGTTGTGTCAGCCGAGAACTAAAAAATAAATATTAAAAATTCTCTCTCTCTCTCTCTCTCTCTCTCTCTCTCTCTCTCCTCTCTCACTCTCTCTTAAAAAAAAAAAGAAATATTCTAACCTTTTCTTTCTTTAAGATCCTCATATATCCCTTCCACTTGAATATAGATATTTCAAAAACCATTTATTATGCTTAGAAATGATGGAGAAATAGGTTTAGGCTCAAATCATAACATCATGGAAAACAGAAAATAACATTATTGCATCTTAAGAACATGCATTCCAAATTTTTTACTTCTAAATAAATAGCATTACTTTGTAAATGTGACTTGGTTTGGGTTACATATTCAAAATATCATAGACTTAGAGTCTAAACAGCTGATATTTATTTTTCATAGTCTTGGATGCCAGTATGTTCAAAATCAAGGAACCAGAAGATCTGGTCTCTGCTTAGGGCATCCTTTCTTAATGTTGGACAGTCATCTTGTCATTCTATCCTCACATGGTAGAGGGGAGAGTATGAAGGTGGGGGAGAGAGAAAATGCACTAGTGAGAGTGAGTGCTCTGGTCTCTTTTTATCCCCTTCTGGGTGTAACATGGATTCTCACAGTCTACTGAGAGATGAAAAACATTATAAATGTTTTTCCCTGGTAGTCTTCTTATTCTCTAACTGAAAATGAAAAGCAACAATAATTAAAAGTGAAAAATAAAAAGAAAAACAAAACACTAGCAGAAAAACAGTAGTTTTAAGAGGGTTAGAATAGACTGCAGCAGTATAAAGATATCAAAGCAGAATATCTTCAAAGCTTGATATCTGAGGTATTGGTCTGAGAGGAAAAAATCAAGGGTGCATGCTTCTGGGCATGTCTCTCTGTCAGGTTTGCAAATATTCTTCAGTATAGCCTGCAGTACACTTGCAGCTGCCCAAACTCTTCTATTTATCCACCTTTCTCAGCCACTTTGACTACAAAGCTTTTTCTCTGTTTCCTTGTAAACCTATTGCAAGGAAGATTTTCTTAAACTTTATCTTCTTTATTCTAAAAATAGTAAGCATGATGAAGAAACATTGTTAAACTGAGCACAGTTACATATAAACATATGCAAATTCACGGCTCATGCCAGAGCAAAACCTAAGAAGATTCTTGCTTCTTAGGAAATAAAGCTTCCAGATTTAGAGAGAGCTACATTGCAAATTAAATGTAGCATTTGTTTTTATTGAGCTGTATAGTATCATAGCATTAAGATGTGGGGCTTTTGAAATAAGTTAGTTTGGATTAATATCCTGCTGCACTTCAATCTCCTCATTGGGTAACTGAGAGAAAATAATAATAACAACATTAATACCTATAATCTCACAGTTTTGTTGGGATTACTAAATATTAATAAAATATATTAATAATTTACAATCATTCGATTCTTAGAAAGTATTCAATTCTGTTTAAAGCATTTTACTTGCATTTAAATACTGCAACATCCTTTAGGTAGCTACTATTGAGAACTTTAGCTGGGCATGGTGATGCACGCCTGTAATCCTAGCAGCTCAGGAGGCCGAGGCAGGAAGACTGCTAATTCAAAGCCAGCCTCAGCAAATTAGCAAGGCCCTAAGTAACTCAGAAAGACCCCTGTCTCTAAATAAAATATAAAAAAGGGGTGGGGATGTGGCTCAGTGGTTAAGCACCCCTGGGTTCAGTCCCCGTTATTGAAAACAAAACAAAACAAAACAAAACAAACTTTATAGATGAGACTGAGGTTTCTTGAGGTACATTAACATCTTTAAGCCAGAACACAGCCTGACATTGCCAGCAATTAAAATTGGAATTTTCTAGTAATCTACCAAATAGTCAGTCCAGGCTCTAATCTATGTCTCTCTCATCATAGTACTTGGCACACGATCAGAAATTTCTCAAATTACCCATCTTAATATTATAAACCTCATGGATAAATGAGCGTGAAATTAAACTTGTTTATAAATTAGTTTTTTTTTAAAGAGAGAGTGAGAGAGGAGAGAGGGAGAGAAAGAGAGAATTTTTAATATTTATTTTTTAGTTCTCGGGGGACACAACATCTTTGTTGGTATGTGGTGCTGAGGATCGAACCCGGGCGGCACGCATGCCAGGCGAGCGCGCTACCGCTTGAGCCACATCCCCAGCCCCTAAATTAGTTTTAATATTATTCCGAATATAATATTTTTACCTCTGAGGTTATCAAAATCAGATTAAGAAATATAACAGTTGCAAAACTGAGTTTCACACTATAGAAAATAATTTTCTGATTATTCAGTATGTCAAAGCTATGTAATCACTGAGAGGTTCACAATAGTGACTCCATTCACATAGCTGACATTTGCTGTTATTCAGGAAAGTTCAGATTTCTTCCAAGAAAATAGAAAATGCATTTTGTGATTAAGATTTTATTATAGTAGTGATAGAAATATTTACAAATAGTGGTGATGCAAGAATATTGGTTATCCAACTCAGCTAGTTATATCTTAAAACTATTTTAATTTTACAATGACCATGGTATCATTACTGAAATATGTTTTAATATGTTAGATGAAGATAACAGCAACTGACTCAACAGGATAAGGTGATTTATTAAGTATTGAATTTAAACTCCAGGAAAGAGAACACATAAGTTTGAAAGTATCTTAGTATTTTTAATGACATTAAAATATCACCATTGTATGATCAGATTGAGATGTATGTAAGACAGTTATATTGAGAGAGGTAGATATAGGGATGGTAAATATAGCAAGAGGGATGATGAACAGAAATAGAGTAGCCTATGGGATGATAGATTTAAATGCTGAGGAACTCTCCTAGATCTACTCATCCTTTCACTTGCCAGATGAAAATATTGAGATTGAGGAATGCACATGAGTTGACCATACTGATGACTTAACTGTCTAGTAACAAGTTCTAGATGAAAATTCTCAGAGATTATTCCATTTTACTGCAATAATTATTCAATAGCAGTGGTCTTCTAGCAAATATGTATTATCAGATATCCCAGTCTTGTGATAAGGCAGTAGTGTAAACAGAGGTTCTTAAACTAGCAATACTAGTTATTAGCTGAATTAATATGGAAGAGTGATTTAACTCTTTTTATGTACACAAGGAGAGATACAGGGAATAATAAAGGAATAAAATGTAGGGGGAAGGGATTTCTGAGGGATTTAAGGGATTTATTAAGATAAGGATTTCCATTAGTGTATTCAAAGATTGTTTCCACTTTGTGTTATCAAATATTCACAATTACTTAAAATATTTATTATTAAAGTGAGGTAGTTCTGTGGTTCAAAGACAGAAGAGACTATTAAATATGATTGGTGGTTAAAGAATACTGTATAGCTTCTTTCTTTGTAGAAATTTCATTTAGATAAGAATAGGAGCCCTGCTAAAGAAGTATTAGGACTATGGTCTGTATTATTGTGTATCATATTTATGTTAATCTGTACAACTGTTGAACCAGAGTGCTATTCTCTGAGTTTCTTGAGTAAAATGTAAAATTAACAGAAGACATGATTTCTGTCCTTTATGAATTAGCATGTCAAATTAGGGATGTAAATCCCATACATACATATATCCCATGTACACACATGCATGTATATAGAAACAGATAAAGACATAAGAATGTGCACGTGTGTGTAATTTTAACTTATAAAGGTCAATGCATGAAAAAATAATAGCAATGTGTCATTTAGCTAAAGGTCACTTACAGAGTATCCTACATAATGTTAAATATAATTGGAAAGTAGATGATAAAAAATGGATTCTGCAGAAACAAAAATAGATGTTCTAGAATTCGTGCACTTAATCTTAGAAGAAAATCTATCATGCTCTTTCTCAAAATCAATCCTCTTTTTATTTTAAAACACCTTATACTTTTTACAAACTATGGAGTTTGGAATTTAAGTTTATTTCAGATTAGAATTAACTGCTTAGAATTAAATGGATATTTTACTGATGGGTAGCAGAGGAAGAGCTTCAGGAAGTGATATCTGAAATACTTAAAAAAAAAAGGAGAGAGGAAAAAAAAATTTAATATGCCTCAGAATGGATAGAGTATTCTAGAGTTATTCTAGAGTTATTTTGTTGGGCTTTAGGCTTTCCCATAAGAGGAAATACATCTCTCACATGATGGCTAGTAATACCATGGACTTACTTTAAGCTTTTGCAGGCAGGCTGAATTTCCAGTGTATGTTTGGCAGAGAGGATGCTTGTTGGGGACCTTGATGCACTCCTTTTAGTTTGTCCTCTGCCTAATATGTCCCTTGGCATACCACACATTTTATAATTTCCTGGAAGGAGGAATAAGTCAAAATTACAAAGAATTTCTCTAGAGGTCATATGTAAAAGAAGAATGGGAAGAATGACAGATGGGACAAGACCAGAAATTCTAAAGGACTGATTTTATTGAACCAGGTGTAATTTAAGGTATACATTTTTCTACCTTGAATTTTTATCTGAAATGAGGACTCTGGAAAGGGACTATCCTGTAGGAATTCCAGGGCCAGGGATGTAGCTCTGTCATAGAGTGCTTGCCTAACATATGCTAGACCATGAATTTGATCCATAGTAGCACACACACACACACACACACACACACACACACACACACCTAAAAAACAAGTTAGAAATGCCAAATTACAAGAAGCTCTGTATGCAAGCACTTGTAATCCAATAAGACAGCTTTAAGATATTTGAAATAAAATGATTTAAATAATATACCCAATAACATGTTAGAATATAACTCATTAATTTTACAATAATTTGTTATTAAATCATTGCTTTGGGCCTTAAACTTACACCCATGCTCAGGACTTACTACATGCTATAGAAACAATGATCAAGAGACAGTGCAACATCAAGTTGCATAATATAGGGGATTCTGATGCAGAAGAAATAAAGGGCTCTGTCAAAGGCCTAGTTACTTGTTTGAAACATATCTTGTACTTCCCTCAGAGACACACAGTGCCTTGGGATATTCTCGGAATAAGTGTTGGATATAACACCAGGAAACAAAACAGAAGCTGACAAGTGGGATTATATCAAATAAATAAATAATAAACAAGCAAATAAATAAATAAATAATCTGCATAGCCAAGGAAATAATAAAATGAAAAGGCAACATATGGAATCAAAGAAAATATTTGCAAACTCTGTATCTGACAAAGGAGTAATCCAAAATATACAGGGAATTACTATAACTTAACAGCATAAACAAACAAAAAAACCCCAAATGACTTAAAAGAAACATGGGCAAAGGACCTGAATAGATGTTTCTCTAAGGAAGACTATAAATGGTTAACAGATATATGAAAAGATAATCGACATCACTAATCATCATGGCAATGCAAATCAAAGATATAATGAGATATTATCTTACACATTTTTAGATCATTATTAGGATGACAAGAGATAACAAGTTTTGGAGAATATGTGTGGAAAAGTGATCCTTTATAAGTTGTTGGTGGGACTGTCAATTGGTATAGCCATGATGGAAAACAGTATAATGGATCCTCAAAATGTTACATATAATCTGAATCCAACAATCTTTCTTTTGGTATATAGACATAAAGGAAAAGAAATCAATACCTCAAAGAAATATCTACACTGAAGTATTATTCATAATACCCAAGAGAAGGAAGGAATCCAAATGTGCATCAAGGGATTAATGGATAAAGGCACTGTGTGGTACAATAGTCCCTCACTCTCCATGGAAAGTTGGTTCCAGGACCTAATCCCCTTATATATCTAAATCCACAGACTCCTGAAGTCCCTTTTATAAAATGACTTATTATTTGCATAAAATTTATAATCTATAATAAAATATCTCTAGATTACTTATGGTGCCTAATGTAATGTAAATGCTATGTAAATAGTTTCTATAGTGAATTCTTTAGGGAGAAATGACAGGAGAAAAGTCTTTACATGTTTAATAAAGACATAATTTTAGCTAATATTTTTTATCTGAGTTTGGTTGAATCTATGGATATGAAACTTGCAAATACAGAAGAATAACTGTACATATGTTATATATATATATATATATATATATATATATATATATATTAGTTTTAAGGTGAAATATATATTCATATATACATGAATGTTGTTAGTCTTAAAAAAGAAGATTTTGCCATTGTGACAATGTGGGTCAACCTGAAGGATAGTATGCTGTCTCACTTAAATATGGAAACTAAAAATGTCGAATACATAGAAGCAGATAGCAGAGCAATGGTTACCAGGGGCAGAAAGATGGGGGAAATGGGGAGATTTAGGTCAAAGTACACAATTTCAAAGCTACATAGGATGAATAAGTCTAAAGACCGTTTAATTTACAGTATGATGATTATAATTAATAATACTGTACTGTGTACTGGAAATTTGCTAAGGGTAGATTTAAGACTCTGTCAATATAAATATGAAAGATGTAACTATGTATAGAGATAGTTTATATTAATTAGCTTGATATAGTAATTATTTCATTATGTAGATTATCAAAATATCATGTTATATAACTTAAATATATACCATATTCATTTTTTAATTCTTATTTTTAGTTGTTGATGGACCTTTATTTTTTATTTTTTTATTTATATGTGGTGCTGAGAATCTAACCAGGTGCCTCACACATACTAGGCAAGCGCTCTGCCACTGAGCCACAACTCCAGCCCCTTCATTTTTAAAAGGAAATAAAAGAGAACCAATACTGAAATAAATTAGAATATAAAAAACTAATTAGTTTTCTAATATTTATTGCTATGGTCTGAATTTTGGTGTCCTCCTGAGACACAGAACCGATAGGAAGTGTAGAGATGTAGAGATAGATGTAGAGATAGATAAAAATATAAATAGTATAGATAAATGAGAGGAGATTCATTAGGAAAATTGGCTCACATGATTATGGAGATTGAGAAGTCCCATGACAGGCTGTCTGCAAGCAAACAACAAGAGAAGTCTGTAGCATGACTTAGCCAGTGTAGCCTAAATGGGAGTGTATCTCTGGAGACTGACTCAGAAGTGGTAAGAAGCTTATCAAAAAGGCAGGTGAGAGGAATAGAAGCAAACAGAGAGAAAACAAATTCACTCTCCCTGTGTCTATCCCACTTTTCTGGCTGGGTTTCCCAAAAGGTCCAGGAAGAATGAGGAGACAAAAATCAGCTCCAATAAGGACTAGATCACTTGCAGTTTATGAATCATTTCTGAGGGTCAGGTAAGCTTTTATCTCCTGAGCATGACCTTTCTCTTATCTTGTGTTTCCCTTAAATTACCACAAATAATAAATTTCTCTCTTTTGTTTTGTTTTTAATTTGCCAAAATTGTTTTTTTTATTTTGTTTGTACCAGATATAAAATAGCACCTTCAAACCCTAGTTGGAAATTTTTCCAATAATGACTTATAGAGCAATATAAAGCCACATCAGTACAGTTTCAGCTAGTTTGACCTTCCACTTTCTGAAATAAGATTCCCCTACAATTTTAGGTTCTACTTTTATTTAGGCATCACCATCACATGTGCTAAAATAACTTGTAGTGATTTAGATCATATGATTTTCTTAGATGCTTACCCAAGATTTTAACTTATCTGTCCCCTGTACCAAGAAACTATATCTGTAAAATATATAAATATGTATTATGTAAATTTATGCATTATCATATACCCATTTATAAAAAGTAAAACCCATAGTACAAATATGTAACAACTATGAATAAAAGGAGACCATTTAAGTTATCTTTAGATATTGACAAAAATATATTTTTTTATCTAATCTATTATATTCTCAGTTTTACCATTATGTCTTTACTAATAAATGGTTTGTGTATGTCTATGCAAACGTGTGTGTCTGTGTTTACACCAGTTGTGAGTAGGGATAGAAATGCCTTCACCTTTACACATTCTGTATTTGCCAAATCCAGAAGTGTTGAAGGTCTCAACTCTGTTAAATACTTGGGAGCTTCAAGGCTAGAATTGTGAATCAATAAATGCAAGCTTTAAGAATTCTTGTAACAGAAAAAGTAATCGAATTCCTTATACTGCAGGGGCATAAATGTTGTTAGAAATGCTTCAACAAAGTCTTTTCATGCCAACAGATCTTAAGGTGCCAATTCCATTCTTCTACAGGCTATTGCTCTCAAAGAATTTACCTTTGATTTTTCTTTTCATGCTCTAACTTCTTATGTATTTATATTTAGTATGCATGTGTGCTGATGAGGGAAGGTAATTTAATATTCACAATACAGAATCTGAGTATAAGGCCAATAAAATTTGATCCCTATTGTCTCAGACTATGCTTTTAAGAAATGTTATCACATTTCTGGAATAAGTTCCTATACAACATTATTTTGATATAGAAAATATATTTGGGTTTATAATGAAGCAACAAATTACAAAATTAAAAGGAAGAATTGTTAGGCCTTGAAATGAAGCTAGTACTTTGCCAGTTAACATTTTTCTAAGGTAAGTTTTTCTCAAATAGAAGCATAATTAAGAATCATCTGGATAACTTCATAAATCAGAATACTGTGCTAGTCACTTAGAGATTTTGATTCAGTAAGCCTTGATTGGACTGAAGAAGATGAATATCCAATGTTTTAGTCAGTTTTTTCACTGCTGGGGCCAAAAGACCTGACAAGAACAATTTTAGAGGAGAAAAAAAATGTTATTTAGGGGCACATGGTTTCAGAGATCTCAGTCCATAGATGGCCAGTATCATTCTTTCAGGCCAGAAATAAAGAGTCATGGGAGAAAGGTATGGTGGAGGAAAGCAGCTCAGAATTTGGCAACATGGAAACAGAGAGCTCTGTTCAACAGGGACAAAATATATACCCCAAGAGCATACTCCCAAGGACCCACCTCCTCCAACAACACCCTATCTGCCTACAGTTACTACCAAGTTAATCCCTATCAAGGGATTAATGCACAGATTAGGTTAAAACTCTTATTACCCAATCATTTCACCTCTAAATTTTCTTGTATTGTGTCACACTTGAGCTTTTGGGGGACACCTCATATCTAAACCATAACATCCAATGAATGTCCTGATGATGTTGTTGCTGCTGTGTTTCATAGAACACCTTGAGGAATAAGGTCTAAGGGTGTAGGTACTGAGTTTCCACATCCTGGGATTCTCATTCAGGTACTTCAAGTTTTCATTTTAAAGATACAAAGGTAATAAGGATCATTTTATATATACCATAAATCTCCAATATATATGAAGCCAAATTTTCTTATGATGTCCTTCAAATAGAATAGGATAGAATGGAATGAAATGGAGTGTTATAGAATGAAATGTCATAGAATAAGTAGAAAAGAATAAAATAAAAACAGATAAATTAAAATTTATAGTTTTTGCAAGACCATGCTACTGTCTTTCACTCAGTTTTTCAAAATTAAACTGAATTGTTGGATTAATACAGATCAACATGAAAATACTTGGCCAATTTGAGACTCCTAAAGTAAATACTACTTTAAACAAGGTTTTCTTTGGTCAGAATTCTGCACTAAAAAAGTTGATGTGGTGACTTTACTTAATCCAATTTAAATATAACTCAACAATTATATTTAGTAGCTAAGGGTATATTTGAGCTCTAAGAGAATATTTGATATTTACTGTAAAGAAAATGGGAGATCATTTGTGTTAGTGCAACCTAGCCTTTGGATGCAAGATCCCTCTCAACAGGGGTCCAACTAGATTCTTTTCTGTAGGACAGCTTGGTCCAAGAAACGGAATAAATATCTAGCTTATGCTAATGTTGTTCTTCCATCTGAAACTTTGCCCTGCTAACATCTTTGCAGGATTCATTTCCTCTTCCCCTCCCCCCCGCCCCCACACCAACTTGCAATTAAAGAACAACTCATTTCTTAAGGACCTCTATGCTACTGAAATCATTTCACTCAGAAACTCTTCTTAAACCATAAACTTGCGCTAAATTCTGCCCTAAGTATTAAGAAGTTGTAATTATTAACATCATATTAACATCACTTTTTTTAAAAAAAAATTTATTATAGAATCTCCCTTTCTCCTTGACTGATCTTTTGGGAAGGTAAGAGGTACCATGAAAATCTATTTGGGCTTTACCTCTCTCCTCTGAGTCTGGGTCTCTGTAAATGTAACATTATTTTGTGGGGTAAAGAACTTGATACATTCTCATATATAAGATTGAAAAGAAAGAGCTGGTGTGGTGGCACATGCCTCAGCTACAAAGGAGACTGAGGCAGGAGGATGGCACTTTCAAGATCAACCTCAGTAACATAGTTAAACCCTGTCTCAAAATAACAAAAAGAGATGGGAAGTAGCTCTGTGGTAGAACACTTATGGGTTCAATCCCCAATGCCAAATTAATTGATTAAAAGCTAGTACTTAATTTCAGATTTTAAAAATGTTTTAGTTCATTCCAATTTTTGTTGACTTTTAAGTTAATACTTCTAAGAAATAATCATTTGTGAACAAAAATATCTAATTGGAATAATTATGACATTGAGAGTGTTTCTGTTTTTGTTTTTGTTTTGTTTTTTGGTACTAGGGGCACTCAACCACTGAGCTACATCCCTAGCCCCATTTTATATTTTATTTAGAGACAGGGTCTCACTGAGTTGCTAAGCACCTCGCCATTGTTGAGGCTGGCTTTGAACTCCAGTTCCACCTCCCTTAGCCACTGGGATTAAAGGGGTGTACTGCCACACCCAGAAACGTTGGGAAGTGTTTCTGTATTTATTTTCCATAGATATATTTGTTTTGTTTTGTTTTTGTTTTCCATAGATATATGTAGTATATACAAGATTGGATGTATGTACTCATAGACAAGTGTCACTTTCCTACTTCTTTCAAGTTCCTGAGCATAGGGAAGAGGGGACAGGAAAGATGTTTGCATGATCATTGCTTTGGGAAATTTTGGAGATATAAACTATTTTGAATGCATTTTTTCAGGCCATTGTCTCTTTCCACTGACTTTCCCTTCACTGCAGTGTACCCTTCATGAAAAGATAGAATAAAACACAGGCATTTTGGGACTTAAATTAGGGTAAGTTGAGTTAGGTATACATTTGGTTTCGGTTTTGTCAATATATTTATGGGTCACTATATTTATGGGTCAATGTCAAGTATAGATAAAGTTTTTGCTAATCATTCTGATACAGGCTGACATTCAGGGATTTTCCTCTCACCCTCTGTGTTGACTAACTATCATGATATAATAGTGCACAACCTTATGAATGATATAATAGTGCAGGACCTTATGTTGCTGTTTGAATTTACCTTACTGCACTCTCCACCAGGAAACTGTGTATGTATGGGAGGGAAGAATTTGGTAATCTTTGGAGCTGTAAGCAGATAGCTAAGGATGGAGGGAACACCAGTTAAGGAGATGTGTCACATTCCTCAACAAATTGAGGTAGGGGAGGAAGGTCTGGCAGTCACTGTAGATAATGAATGATGGCAGGTGGAGAGGATGAGGACTGATTATCAAAGACAATGGGTTGCTAACCGCTAATCTGCACTTCTAGGCACAGTGGATTGTTACCATTACCCTCAGTGCTCCTGCTACTTCCTGCCCTTAGGCTGTACTTGAAGGATAAAAGAGAAGATGTGGGCGGGCGTTCTGAGATTTAGAAAAGAGTAAGACACACCCACTGTGGCGGACACCCAGCTCTGGGTCCCCTTCTCTTCAAGAAGTCTGCTGTCTCTCTTCGTAATAAAACTCTTGTTTCTACACTTGCCTTAGCATTTCTCAGGTGTTTAATCTTTAACACCTGTAGAACAAGGACCTATTTCTAATCACTAAGCATGTGAAACTATAGGTAAATTCTGTCCCAAAAATCTGCAGAAGCACTACAAATAGAGATTTTAACTTTACATGAATTTGCATGTTTTATGTATTTCAGCATATGAGACATTTCAGAATGTGTTAGTGCATGTAAAACATATTTTCCTAATGAAGTCTGGGAAGTTGCAAATGAAAATACCAACAATGGGGGCTGGAGATGTGGCTCAGTGGTAGCGCGCTCGCCTGGCATGCGTGCGGCCCGGGTTCGATCCTCAGCACCACATACCAACAAAGATGTTGTGTCCGCCGAGAACTAAAAAATAAATATTAAAAATTCTCTCTCTCTCTCTCTCTCTCTCTCTCCTCTCTCACTCTCTCATTAAAAAAAAAAGAAAAAAAAAAAAGAAAATACCAACAATGTAGGAAAGTATGGCTTCAGGGATAGAATTACACATATTCATCTAAAGTCAATTGATGTAGTACTACCTTTGTACACAATTATGTAGCTTAATATCATACAGCAATAATTGCAACATGCATTTGAATTGTTCTTATGTGCTCCTAATTTCAAATTAATTTTAAACATTTATTCCAAAAGTATTGCTTATACCTAAATGCAAATACAATGGAATAAAATATCCTGGTGAAAATAAAATTAAAAAAAATTCAAACTTAAAAGAAGGAGCTCATCAGAAGATTCCAAATACAAATTCTCATTCCATGAGAATGGAATGTAAATTGTCTGGTGGCCAAAACATGAAGAAACCTTATAGTCAAGAAATATACATAATGAAAATAACATCCAGAGATATAAAGAAAATTATAAGAATGAGAAAATTCACACAACCTAAAGAGAAAAGAAAGGTAGTAGTCAATGTAAAGAAAAAATGCCATTGGGGAAGTTGCAGAGAAGTCAGGAAGCAAGGACTGGGGTAAAACAAGCAAGACACCTATGCACAAAATTTAGAGACATCTTTTATTTTCAGATGCCAATCCTGCACTTTCATGACTTTGTGAGTGCCTCTTTAAATTTTGCAAACTTGGTATTTTTCTTTCCTCACTCTAGTTTTGGTTCTGATTATGTGCAGCTTCAGTTCAGTTTATGTGTTTGATAATAACTGTGATCTTTTATTAAGACCCTGTCATTGTAATCAAAACATTTGGTCAAAGTTTTAAGAGGCCTTTGCCTTTTGGGGCTGAGCATATAGCTCAGTGATAGAGTGTATGTTCAGCCCGTGCAAGGCCCTGGGTTCCATCCCCAGCACCAACAAAAGAGGAAAAAAGAGGCTTTTTTTTTTTTTTTTTGGTGCACTTTAAAAATGTCTACATATTCTTTTATACTTCTTCTTTTCAAAAGTAGAACTTAACTGTGCTGGATTTACTCCTGAATTCCAGCAACTCTGGAGGCTGAGGCAGGAGGATCATAAGTTGGAGGCCAGCTTCCCCAATGTAGAGAGACCCTTTCTCGAAATAAAAATTAAAGAGATGGGGATGTAACTCAGTGGTCAAGTGTGGCTGGGCTCAACCCCCAGTACTAGTAGAAAACAAAAGACATAAGACAGATAGCAGGGTGAGCTTGTAGTCCCAGCTATTGGGGGACTGAGACAGAGAATAGCGTGAGTCCAGGACTCCAGGGCTAGTTTGAACAACATTGTGAGATCTTGTCTTAAAATAAAAGTAAGTAAATAAAAAGACTCTGGGTGTAGCGCAGTGTTAGAGCACCCTTAGGTCAATCCTCAATACCACAAAAAGAAAAAAAAAGGGGGGGGTCAACTTAAATTCTCCTCTCTTGAGTCTAAACTAAACATAGTGACTTGCTTTTAGCAAAGACACATAAAACAAAATGAAGTTATTAAATTATAAAAAAAGATTATGGTTTATTTCTTGGGATCAATTTTGTCTCTTGTACCACTTGTTCTGATGGGTTCTGATGGAAGCATAAAGGCCCTGAGAAGAGGTCAGCAGCCATGTTGTAAGCCCTATATAATACTCTTTAGCCTTGAAAAATAAATGAAATTTTGTCATTTATGATTACATGGATGAACCTACAGGATATTATTCTCAGTTAAAGAATCCATGAGAAAGACAAATACTTCATGATCTCACTTATATGTGGAATGTAAAAAACTTGAACTCAGAAACAGAGAGTAGTTTCCAGAGGTAGAAGTGGGGGGATTGGAGAGACATTGGTCAAAAGGTATAAAAATTTCAGTTAGACAGGAGAAATAAATTCAAGAGATATACATCATAGACACTGCAATTAATAACAATCTATTACATATTTGAAAATGGTTGGGAGTAGATTTTAAGTGTTCTCATAACACACACACACAAAATGTTAAGTATGTGAGATAATGGATATCTTCATTAGTTCAATTGAGCCATTCATGATGTAAAACTATTTCAAAACATTATGTTGTGCACCATATGCAATAAAAAGTTTTTATTTTAATTAAAAATTAATAATAAAGATTAATATAAAAAATAAAAGTCCATGTGATAAAAACTAGAATCTTATGGCAACACCATAGAAGTGAACTTGAAAGCATATCTTCCAGATCCAGGCCAGGCATATTAGAATGCAACTCTGCAGCTTGCCTGCAATCTCCTCAGAGTCTATGAGCTAGAAACACCCAGCTAAGCAATGTCCAGATTGCTGATCCACAGAGACTGTGAAAAAATAAATGTTGGCTGTTTTAAGCTGTTAGGTTTGAGGGTGGTTTTTACACAGCAAAAGATAATATAAATGGTCATAATGCAGTAAGAACCTGTGTAGCCAACTGCAAGAATAGAGTGAGTAAAAGATTGCCCATGAGACCAAAATTATGAACTTCATTGCATTTTCTTTTTCTTTTCTTTTTTTTTTTTTTTGTACTGGGCATTGATTCCAGGGGTGCTTTACCATTGAGTCACATTCCCAGTCCTTCTTTTTTTTTTTCATTTTGAGACTGGGTTTTGCTAACTTCCTTAGGAACTTGCTGAATTGCTGAGGTTGGCCTTGAACCTGTGGTCCTTCTTCCTCAGCCTTCTGAGCTGCTGTGGATTACAGGCATGCGCCACTACACCTGGATCATTGTATTTTCATGGTGACATATATATTGAGTACCTAGGAAAGTCATGAATATGCAGACACCTAGAGCTCCAGAATATGATCTATTGATTACTTACAATCACATTAATAATACAACAGGAAAAGGACTTGAAAAACTAGCAAGATAAAATATTTCCTATTATTTTATTTTAAAGTGTTAAAAAGAGAAAATTTAGTTATTAAAGTCAAAGCTCTTTGCCCACCAGAAATCAAAACAGGGCTGGGATATAGATCAGTGGTAAAGTACTTGCCTAGAGCACTGCCAAAAAAAAAAAAAAAAAAAAAAAGAAAGAAAGAAATCAAAATAAAAACCATGAGTTAAATGAGTGTAAATTAAACAATATAGTCTATTTTAATCTATTTTGACATAATTATAAAAGCATGGAATATTACTTGCTCTAATTTTGTTTATAGTATTTGCCCTTTCCCTCTCCTCCTCCTACCCCTGTTCTCTTCCCTCTACTCTACTAATTTTTCTATTTACTTTTAGCTTTTTTTTGTAAGTGTCTTGTGGATATACATGATGGTGATATTTATTGTGGTCTATTCATATATGTACATAGGAGAGTGAGGTCAAATTAATTCCCCTGAGAAATGGACTCTTAATACAAGCAAGTTTTTTTTAATCAAAAAATGAAAAAAGAATTTAATAAAAAGTTTTAGTGCAAGTTTAATTATGATTTTTAACTGCTATTTGAACAGAATCCATTTTAATTAGAAATGCAGGATTTAACACAGGAATAAATTTGAACATTCCAATATCAACCAATTCAAAAAACCACAGCAAACTTGGATTAGAACTATAGCTTCTCCATATGATAAATGTTTGTTATGGTTTGGTTGTGAGGTGTCCCCCAAAAGCTCATTTCAGAGGGGAAATGATTGGTTGGGAGAGCCTTCAACTAATCAATCAATTTAGCCCAGATGGGATTAATTGAGTGGTAACTGGTGGCAGGTGCGGTGTGGCTGGAGGAGGTGAGACATTTGGGTGGGGTATATATTCTGTATCTGGAAAGTAGAGTCTCTCTCTCTCTCTGCTTTCTGATCATTATGGGAGCTGCTTCCCTTCACCAGGCTCTTCCCTCCACCATACTCTTTCACCATTCCCTGCTTCACTTCAAGCCTTGAGGAATGGAGCCTGCTGTCTATGGACTGAGACTTCTGAAACCCTGAGCCTTAGAATAAACTTTCCTTCATCTATAGTTGTGCTGGTCAGGGTATTTCAGTCATTTAAGTCGCCACAGTGCTGAAAAAGCTGACTTAAACCGAAATTAGTACCTAGAAGTGGGGTTGTTGCTGTGACTAACCTGACTGCGTGGTTCAGAAGCTTTTGGAGCTTTTTTGCAAGTTGCAGGAGAAATTTTGAGATGCTTAGCAGTGGAAGCTGAAAATGCTTTAGATTGTTGTAAATGGAGCTTAATGGCTGATTCTGGTGAGAGCTTACAAGACCAGAATGTCAAAGGAGCATGGATAGTGAAGAAAGGGCTCAAGAGGGTTCAGAGGAAAAGGACACTGATGGTAATTTGTTTTGCCCATCAGGGAGAGCAAAAGGTTTTTAAAGAGGTGATTGAAAGGAATAGCTAGAGACCTTTTATGTTATGTTCTGGCAAAGAAGTTGTCTGCATTATGCCCATGTCCTGAGACTTTCTGGGAGGCTGACAAATACGATGGACTATTTAATCTGGTAGAAGAAATGTCTAGGCAGCGTAGCATTCAGGTGGTGACATGGATATTGCTGGCAGGTTTTAGCCAAATTTATTGTGGTAATCAGGAGCAGAATTGGAAAATGTGGACTTGAAAGGTGGGAGTAAAACTAGGGCTAAGGAAGTTGCAGTAAAGGCATTACCTTGCTAAAAATGCTAGTGTCACTTTGCCCGGTGACAATAAGAAAGATGGCTTGAGGGCATCTCAGCAGTTGGCAAGACCACACCCATCTCAAGGTCCAGGGAGTAAAAGTTAAAATTCTCTTGGGAAGAGACCAGTGGAACACCCTTCTTGCACAAGGGTGCCTAGGAAGGTTTTTCAATGTGCTCAGCCATGCAGTCACTCAGGCTGTGAAGCAAAGGTCCCTTGAAGCTGACTAAAACAATGTTCAAATAATAAAATACTGCCAATATTATATATAATAGTGAAAGAGTAAATGTTTTCAAGACTGGCAAGAAAGAAAGGATGTCCACTCTCCCTACTACAACTTAATGTTGTACTGAAATTTGGAGTCAATGCAAATTAAATAAACAATAACTTTATGTAAAAGCCTTAGATTTTGGAGGAGTAGAAGTAAACTGTCTCTTTCTTGATAATGGATCGTCTAAAAAGTAAATCCTAAAAAAAACAATACCCCAAAACTTCAAAATCCTACTATGATTTATAAATTAGTTTATCAAGAATAAAAGATTAATATATAAAAATTGGTTTTATTTATATACACCAGTAACAAAAAATATGACAAGTACTTAAAAATATAATTTATAATGAAATCCAAGCCTTAAACCCTTAGAATTTTTAATGGATGATGTGTGAGACATATGTACTAGGGTTATGGAAGGCTTGGTCCTTATCCCCATGCCAATTTAATAAGGAGAACATAGTTTTGAGAAAAAGAAGGTTTATTACTTTGCTTACAAAGGAGAAACACAGGGGTCTTTTGTTCTAGAGGCTGTGATTCTGCCCATCAGGGAGAACAAAAGGTTTTTAAAGAGGTGAATGAAAGACTATTCCAAGGGCTGGGGTTGTGGCTCAGTGGTAGAGTGCTCACCTAGCATGTGCAAGGTGCTGGGTTTGATCCTCAGCACCACATTAAAAATAAATAAAGATGTGTCCAACTACAACTAAACAGAGAAAAAGAGAAAGAAAGAAAGAAAGAAAGGCTATTCCAGGTGTGCCCTGAGGAGGGATCCCAGGTGCACCCTGATGGTGTAAGGGTCTGGCGAAGCCTCAGAGGAAGAGACCACACAAGAGACTGGCTTCATGCAATTGGCAAAGGGGATTTATTGATTCAGCATGCTGAGGTTCCAGGCTCACTTAGGAAGATAGAGCAGCCCAGAGCCCAGAGCAGAGGTCAAGCAGAGCTTAAGTACACTTTTTGGGGAGGGCGGGGGGCTTGGCATACATCAGAACGAATCATCATGAGGCGCGGGGAAAATTGAACAACAACTCTGAGACATGATTAGTACATTCATTGGCGGGAACAGGCTGGACGGGGGTGATTGGTCACTTCTTAGCGGGGTACACATTCAAACGGATTGGTTTTAGGGCCTAAAGGACTACGTGACATACTACACAGAATCCCAGGTTATTAGACAACCAGTGGAAACAGTGGAAATATTCACTGGGCAGTTCGGGTATTATCCTAACAGCTACAGGGATTACAGGTTCTGGGGGTAGCAGAGGAATTTTAACAATACCTAGTCTTTTACTTTTTAACCCAGGCCTTGCAGTTTAGAAACTTTACAATGCCCGTCTTTTACACTTTAATTCAGACTTTGCAGCTTAGAATCAGCTTGGAAATTTTACCTTTACAATGGTATGTTGAAATTCATTTATTAATTTGGGAAGGTCATCTTCATCTTGTTTTCCCACCCCAAGGTTAGGGAGGGGGAGAGGGAGAAGAAAAGAAAAACAGTCCCTTTTAAAACAAGCCTCAGAGCAGTGAAGTCTATATTCAAAAGGTGAAGTGGACCACTGTTAAACTAGAAACTACTAAATCTTGCTAAGAATAAAGAAAACTTAAAAAAAAATTAAAATATACATTGTTACCTAGGCATGATATTGAAGCCAGATTTAAAATTAGGTAGTCATTGTAGTTAGATAAATCGGGTCTAATACTGAGTGAAATCTAAAATGGAGGCCATGCTGAGAATGATTCCGGAAATGCAGGACAACTCATGGAATGTTAATGAAGTCTGAAAAGGCCCTAGGCCAAAGTCCACCTCAAAGAAGTGTTAATGAACAGCCCCCAGCAAACTTAAAGATAGCCCATCACAAAGAAGTGTCCCACCCCTCCACCCCTCCGGCCTTCCAACCTACATTCCATCACCAAAACTATAAAAAGGGGAAACAACCGCACTTCCACGGATTCCACCTCTTGGGTCCCCTTCTTCCTCCGGGAGAAGTCTTTTCTGCTGTCCTTTAATAAACTTCTAATTTCTACTCTGACCTTGCCTTGGCGTGCTTCTTTGGTATTATTCTTCAACATTGGGGAAGCAAGGACTCGTCACCTGTCAACAGCAGTAACAATATTACATGCCTATAATTGCAGCAACTCTGGAGCCTGGGGCAAGAGGATCACAGGTTTGAGGCCAGTCTCAGCAACTTAAACTGAAGCTCAGTGATAAAGCACCCCTGAGTTCAATCCCCACTACCAAAAAAATAAAAATATGCAATGTGAAAATGTTAGAAGACAGCTTAATTTGTTAGATAAATTTCCAAATTGACTTCTAGATTCAATAAAATTTGAGTGAAAATCCTAATAAGATTATTATCTTTTCTTTGCAGAAATTATGATTCTAGGTCACTGTGGCACATGCCTATAATCACATCTACTAGAGAGGCTGATACAGGAGGATCACAAGTTTCAGACCAGCCTTGGCAATTTAGGGATATTATGTCACAAAATAAAAAGGGCTGTGGATATAGCTCAGTGGTAGAATACCCCTGGGTTAAATCTTTCTATCCCTAGCACCAAAATTTGCGAAGTTGACCCTGAAGTTAATGTGGAAAGGTAAAGTCTAAAAAGAATCAATACCATTCTGAAAAGGAAGAATTACATTGGAGGATTTATACTACACGATTTAAAGACTTATTACAATTATAGCACAATTAAAGCAGTGTGTTGTGATCATAAAGAGAGAGACAGTATTTGAATAGAGGGTTCAGAAATAGACTCTCCATACAGGTTTCATTGATTTTCAACAAAGATGTCAAGGTAATTCAGTGAAGGAAAGATAATATTTTTAACACAAGGTTCTGGAACAACAAAAACAACTGTATAATTGCATAGAAAAAAAATGTACTTCGATCCTTGACTCCATACACACAAAAAACTGCAGTGTAAAAAATCAATAAAGTTGATACAAATGTCACAAGTACTCCTTAAAAATATTGATAAAGTGTACAAAACAAGTGTCATGATTAAGTCATTTATTGGAAAAAGCTACCTCTATTTTGCCTAACATTGTTGTCTGTTTTGGCTTTTTGTAAGTGATTATTGTTTTTTCCTCTGGGCTTGACTCACAGATAAGAGTAACTAATGGATGTAATCCAAGTTAGATCTTTCTTTAAATAAATAGTGTAAGTACGAATGAGATGCCAGGTTATGAATTAAACCTAGCATCATGGGTGGGTAGTTGTCAAGTGTTATGCTCGAATTCGGGACCCCCAAAAGACCACCAGAGACCAAGATCCATGTAAGCAGCAAAGAGGTGTTTATTGGGAGCTAGCTCGGTCCTCCGCATGCACATAGCAACTGGTGACGCTGAGAGGCCCCAAGCCCAGGGTTTGCAGCAGTTTTATACACTCTTTGGGGAAGGCAGGGACTTCATATACATCATAGCATCTCTTAGTAAATCATCACACACCGCGGGAAAATCAAACAACAACTCTAAAAGATGATTAGCACCGTCATTGGTGGGAACGAGTTGGGTAAGGGTGATTGGCTAGTACAAGAGAGGGATTCATTTGAATTGATTGGTTTAAACCACAAGGGGTGTATGTGCTGGACTATATGGTTTCCCAACATGTTATCAACCACCATAAACTACTGGGAGGGTCATCTGGCATCCCAGGTATTTTCCTTGTCTCATGCTGATTGGTGGCTGCTAGGGGGTTGCTATGGGTCCCCACCTAGCCTGACTGAGTCAGGGACACCAGGTGCCACAGATCTCTCCTGTTATTTACAGACAAACAACTCAGCAGGGTGGGAATGTGCCTAGGAGTGCTCTGTGGGACTTTCCAAGGACAAGGGTCACGCCCCCTTCCTTGGACAGGCTTTGCTCTGAGGTAGAGGCTGGTTTTTCACAAGGACTCTTATGTACTTTAGAAAATTTGGAAGAACAATCTGAAAATAAGGATTTTATTTAAAAATTGATAATTATGAATTTAAATTGAAATCCAGAAAGACATTAAAATGTTCCATGAATGAAAAAAGCATGAAATTCAGATACCTGATTTGGATGTTTATGAAAGTTACCTTGTCTTGTCATCTTCAATAAGCTCTTTAGTGAAACATTTAGAAGTATTCAGATTTTTAATCAACTTTAACCCCATGTTGTATATAAGGTTTTAAACTTGTGCATCCTATATATCTGCAACTTTATATCCTTTGACCTCCATCTCACCCCTTCCTTTTTTCCCCACCCCTGGTAATCACCATTTTATTCTCTATCTCATCCTGGCATATGCTACAACATGGATGAACCTGGAAGACATGCTAAGTGGAATAAACCAGAAACAGAAGGAAAAATACTGCACAATCTCCCTGATATGTAGACTCTGAAAAAGATGAACTAATAGAAGGAAAAGGCCCAGGGGCTCATATTTAGTGTAGATGATTCTATCCTATCTATAGCTGACAAGGCCAAGTATGGAAAGTTGAACAGCCAGAATACTTCTCTAGAAATTTGTACTAACAACATTTTGGGCTATATCTGCAGATAACAAACTTGAAATAATGTATAAAGATAGAGTTGGTATTATAATAGGTTTTTAAAGCTCTATACAAACCAAAGTTATGGGATAGCAGATCCTAAATATTTTCTGAGGAACGCGGTGCACAGAAAGGAGGCTATAGAAGTAGGCCTGCAGAATAAAAACTGGAATAAGGCATAGTGAGGACAGAAGAGAGGGAGGCTAGAAAAGAACATGAACAAAAGCCAGCGAGTGAGCCTCAAGAGACTATCTGCCTAAGGATTTTCTAGTTTCTGTAGATTCAGGTATACTTCCAAATACCAAGCCCTGTAAGGTTTTCCTCTTACAATAAAGTAAAATAAATTGCCTACATATTTTAGCTAATTTGAATGTTTGTTTCTCGAAATAATGTGATTGGTAATTAGAACTACAACAATTAAATATTACATATTCACATAGGTGTCTGAATTAAGCTAAGTGAGATAGCATTAGGAACATAAAAACATACTACTATTGAAAGGGTAAAGTTTCTAAGCTGCAAAGCCTGAGTTAAAATGTAAAGAACCAGGCATTGTAAACCTGCTTCTAAACTGCAAAGCCTGGGTTAGATTCCTGAGGCAGTTAAGACAATGCCCTACTGGTCATTTAGTTGATTTATAGCCTAGGACCCTGTGTAGCTTGTCACGTAAGCATTCAAGACCCTGTGCAGCTTGTCATGTAGGCATACAGGGCCCGAACCAATCAGTTTGAATGTGTACCCCGCTTAGGAGTGACCAATCACCCCCGCCCGACCTGTTCCCGCCAATGAATGTACTAATCAAGTTTAAGAATTGTTGTTTGATTTTCCCGCGCCTCATGATGATTTGTCCTGATGTATGCAAAGCCGCTGCCCTCCCCAAAAAGTGTACTTAAGCACTGCTCGACCCCTCCCTGGGGCTCTGGGCTGCTCTCCTTTCTTGAGTGAGCCTGGAGCCTCAGCGAGCTGAATTGGATCCTCAATAAATCCCCTTCTGTAATTGCATAAGTCAGTCTCTTGGTGGTCTCTTCCTCCGACTTTTCGCCAGACTCTTACACTATAATATGGGAAGTTAAAATTTTATCTATTTGTATTATTTTCCTATTATAGCCCTAGCAAATTACTATGAATTTTGCTACTCAAAACAATAGAAATTAATTTTCTTAGGGTTGTGGAGTCCAGAGATCAAAATGGATTTTAAGAGGCTGAAATGAAAACTTCAGCAGAATTGCATTCCCTCTGGAGGTTCTAGAAAGAATCTATTCCTTGCCTCTTCCTTTTTCTAGAGGCTAAGTTGAATTGGTACCTGGGAGTATGCAGGGTACTGGCCTTCGCAGCATCTTTGTGACCTCAGCTTTTATCACTTGTCTTTTTCTAACTCTTCTGTCTCCCTCTTATAAGGACCTTTGTGATTATATTTAGTTTAGCCAAATAATCTAGCAGAGCCTCCTCACTTCAATATCTTTAACTTAATCATATCAGTTATGTAACCTAACATATTCAGAGGTTTTGGGGATTGGGCCTATATATTTTAGGGGGAATATTATTCTATCTATTACATCATCCATGAGAATGATATTTTGATGATTTTATAATTCCATCTTTCATTTATGTTTATATGCTTAATTTTTGAAATAATTAGTTTATGATAGTAAACTTCATGTTTACAAATTTTATATAACTATTATTAATGAAACTTTAAAACATAAAAGCTCAACCTTTAGCTATATTTTCATCTTGAAATGTTGAATATTTAATAAAACCTTTGATTTTTGGTAACTGCTCAAAAGGAATTATTATTGATTGGATGTGGCTAACGGTGTGATTTTTTTTTTCCCAGTGCTGGGGATTGAGCCCAAGGATGCTTTACCATGGAGCTATAGGCTGAACCCCACATCCCACTTTTATTTTTGATATAGGGTCTTGCTAAGTTGCTTAGGGCCTTGCTAAATTGCTGGGGCTGGTGTCAAACTTGCAATCCTTCTACCTTTGCCTTCCAAGTAGCTGGGATTATAAGCATGAGCCACCACATCCAGGTTAACAGTGTGATCTTAATCATTAGCATATGTCCTGAAGGCACTTTTAAAATATAACATTTTTTGCTCAAAAAGTATAATATTTGGTTTTCAAGTAATTATTTAGAATATTAGCCCCAGGTGCTTCACTTCTCTGTAATAACTTGAAATGTATGATATGAATATTGAAATTAGACCAGGCACTGGATGTCTACAATTCGGGTTTAATCCACTTCACTCATCATCCAGGTATCTCTTGATTTAATGGATATGTAAAATATTAGCCCTAATTTGACTTAGAAGTTCTTTAATTTTAACTAATGTCTGCATTTTACTTAATAATTTTCTAAATATAAAATATTGCCATACTTCTCTGAGTTTTATAACTTTAAAATATTTATCATGCCCTTATAATAGCATATTGTGTGATGAAAATATTAAAGGGAATATTTCCTATCTACTTGCTAAAGATCCACAGGTATTTTTTATTTAAAGTAATGAGGGCTGGGACTGTAGCTCAATGGTAGAGTGCCTGCCTCACATGTGTGAGGCACTGGATTTGATCCTCAGCACCACATAAAAATAAATAAAGACATTGTGTCCATCTACAACTAAAAAAATATTTAAAAAGAAATAAAGTAATGAGATCATTGGTTTAGGATTTTAGCCAAGTTAAAAGAGCAACTCTTAACACTCCACTTATCTTAAATATGCTACTTAAATATTCTACTTAGAAAGCAAATAAAGAATTGTATATGAAGCCAGACTTAAAGATGGGTAGTTAGTGTAGTTAGGTAAATTGGATCTAATATTGATTCTAATAAAGAAAATGGAGTCATCTGAGCCCAGGAAACCAGAACAGCACCAGGGAGACTGAAATGTTAAAGTTTCCAAGGCTCCTAGCAAGACAGGGAGATGCTAATCAAATCACCCTAGGCCCTTCCTACAGAGATCACTCCCCCCCCCCATAGGCCCACCTGTTTTCCACCTTTTGTCCTTCTCAGGGCATCCCCCACCATGTGCAGGATAGAGGAAGATAAGCAAATTAAAGGACAGGAATGTAGAAGATCAAAAGTAGACCTTAGATATAAAAGGGAGAAGACCTTCTTTTGGATTATGCCTTTTGGGTCCCCTTCTCCCTGGGGGGAGGGGGTCTTTTCTGCTATCCTTTAATAAAGACTTTCACTTTCCACTCTCCATTTGCGTGCTTCTTTGGTGCTATACTTCAGCATTCAGGGAAGCAAGGACTTGTCATGGTATCTCTCTCTCTCTCTCTCTCTCTCTCTCACACACACACACACACACACACACACACACAATTATGTATTATGTAGAATCCTTTAGGTATTATTTTAATCAGCTTTTTCACCATTATGACCAAAAGACTTGACAAAAAAATTTTAGAGGAGGAAAAGTTTATTTGGCACTGAGTTTCAAAGGTTTCAGTTCATAGATGGCTGACTCCATTCCTCAGGGCCAGAGATGAGGCAGAATATCATGGCAGAGGTGTGGTAGAGGAAAGTAGCTCAGAACATGATCCAGGAAGCAGAAAAGAGACTAGGCTCAGTTCACCAAATATATGCCCCACCGGCACACCCCCAGTGACATCTTCACCAGCCTCACCCTACCATCCTGCAGTTATCACTCAGTTCATCCCTATCAGGGGATCAATACACTGATTAGGTTAAGACTCTCCCAAACATTTTTCTCAACCCTTTTGCATTGACTCACATGAGCTTTTGGAGGACATCTCATATCTAAACCATAATGGGCATATACATCTCACCAAATAAAGTCAGAATTATAGAGGATTGTAGGTCAGTGAGGGATTTATTAAATCTCCTTGAAAATTAAAATGGACTTTTATATATTCTGAAGGCAACATAAAATTTAATGATTTGCATTTTAGGTTTCTATTTTAGGTTAATTAATATTGCTTTTTAGTAGTTTGCAATCTAATATTGAAAGGGTAAAGTTTCTAAGCTGGAAAGCTTGAATGTAAAAGATTAGGTATTATTAAATTCCTCTGTTACACCCAGATTCCTGAGATAGTTAAAACAATGCCCTACTGGCCGTTTAGCCTAGGGCAGTTCCTCACAGGGCCCGAACCAATCAGTTTGAATGTGTAACCCGCTTACGAATGACCAATCACCTTCGCCCGCCAATGAATGTGCCAATCACATCTCAGAGTTGTTGTTCAATTTCCCCGCGCCTCATGATGATTTGTTCTGATGTATGCAAAGCCCACCGCCCTCTCCAAAAAGTGTACTTTAGCTCTGCTTGACCTTTGCTCTGGGCTCTGAGCTGCGCTCCCTTCTTGAGTGGGCACAGAGTCCCAGCGCGCTGGAATGGATCCCCTATAAATCCCCTTTTGCCAATTGCATGGAGTAAGTCTCTTGTGTGTGGTCTCTCCCTCCGACGCTCCGCCGGACCCCCCCTTACAATATGTATCAAAATGGAGAGAAAATGATAAATAACATGAAAGTAAAAGGATGAAACCATATGTTGAATGTCAGTTCTAGTAATCATGGCCAGAGCAAGATCTAGAGAACAATGACTCGCTAAATCCTGTTTCTTGCATATGAGGGTGGAAGAATTTTTTTGAGAAAATAAGTGGAATTAAATGAACAGAGTGAGCTGATGAGGAAATGTAGAACTTTCTCTAGAGTGAATATGCACTTTTTGCAGCACAGCCCAGCAAATGAAAAGACATTGATGGACTGTTGAGAGCCACAGTTTAGTCGGAATGACGCCTGGCATTTTGCTAGAGGGAATGGTTGAAAGGTGACCCTGCTCTGGGATTAGGGCGGATCCTGCTGGGATTAGGGTGGAACCTGCTGCTTCTTGCAGGGTTCCAGGAGAATTGGAGCCCAGTGGAGGGAGTGTGTTCCCGGGAAGTGTGTGTAGAATGCCGGTGAGAGTTCGGGAATAAAGAGTTGCTGTTTGAACCTACAAGGCTTTGTGGCGGCTCGGTTATTGGTGCCCAGCCAGTCTGCGGCAATGGACCACAGTAAATTATTCCCTCCTGTGTAATATCCCAGATTTAATTCTCACAAAGACCCAGTAAACACATGGTAGTGTCTGTGCCACATCTCCTCCATCCACCTTTGGCCTCACCTACAGCTATGGTGGACAGTACCCTGTACACTCCCAGCTGCCATTTCAAAAGCAAAATGGCCTCTCTGCTTTTCTGCCACAGGCCTTCTTTCTGCCTGCTGGCAGTTTCAATCAGAGGTTTTAATGCTCTCAAGGAAAAACTTCAACAAATGGGCTTGGGTGTCTGTAGTCAAATATTCCAGCCTCTGTGCTTTGGGAGCAGCCAATTCCACAGTGCATTCTATATAATTACTCACAGGGTTCACAAGGAGACGGAGCATATTTGTCCTTGGGAAAACTAGCTCCCTGCTAGATTTCCCCTTTCCCAGTGCATCCTCTTTTGTCTTTCCATGGTTAACCTGTCAAACAAACCTCCTATTCCTGAAAACTCATCTCGTGTTCCACTGACAGGGAGATTCAAACCAAGATGCACATTAAATTTCATCCATATAACTCTATTGTTTACAGAACTGTTTTATATTCATAATTGCCCTGTGAGGGAAGTGGAAAGGTGGGGGTTGGAGAACAGGCTACAGAATTGTCAGCTTCATTTTACTGATGAGGAAAAAGCTTTAGGTAATCTGAATGATTCTCCCCAAATCACACAGCTAATAAATGGCAAAATCTTCTTTGATGTGCTAAATAGGACCTTAGCCACACACAAAAAAGAATGAATTGTTTCCCAAATGAGTTCTGTGTGCTTTAATTTCATGTATAACCCCAATTTAATGTTTCAGCTCTTGCTAGCTTAAAACATTTTAGCTAAGCCTCATTAATGTGGATTTCATTATTTTTGCTTTGTGATAACTTGAAAAATGTAGGAATGAAGTTTATTTTCTCTGTAAAAATATTATCTACGAGTATACATTTTTAATAGGACCAAATAATTTCCTAAATCCCCACCTTGAGTTTTCCACAGCTATCAGCCTTTAATGTTTTATGATAACCAATAAAAACCAAAAAACATTAGGCACACTGAATCCTAGGATGTTTTATTGCTCTTGTAATGCCCTCTAGCATCAAGGAATCAAACTGTGCCCCTAATCTCTAGTTATATTCAGAGAAGGAAATATTCTTAGTTTTTCCAATTTAAAATTTTTCTTTAATATATACTTTTACAGCACTAACTATATGCCATTCTAAATGTTTTACAAATAGTAATTCATTTAAATCTTATAATGACCCGTTGAGATGGATGCCATTATTATTCTTATTTTGCAGATCAGAAAACTGAGGCACTGGGAGACTAAGTGGTTTAACTGGTGTCACATAACTGGTAAATGCCTAAGTCTAGAATCAAATTCAGAAAACACCTCTGAAATCAAAACTCAGTGACCTTTACTACTAATAGCTCCTTGAAAACCTTCAAATCCAAACTCATCCAATTAGCATAACAACTCATATAGCACAATAAACAGTCAATGGTAATGAGATAGAAATTTAGAATAAAGAGAGAAATACTGAATCTTAAAGGAAACTCCCACAAGCCATTTAGTTATAGAAAGTACAGTTGTATATCTTGGCCATGCCCTTATAAAATGAAGAAAATATGCAAGTGCAGGGAAAAATGGAAGGAAATTGTGCAGCTCCACCCTGGTTCCACCTCCAGTCTGGCCCCTGATACAGCCCTTCTAAGATATTGGACCCCCAGCCCAAATCAGGACTTCTTACTCTAGAGACAGCCCTTTGAATAGATATCTACTTTTTAAAATAAGCCTCCCTCTATGCTTTTGTCTGGCTTGTGCTGAAATTCTTTTCTATCACCTATGCCAAGAATCTCCCTTGTCACAAGTTGAGTTCCCCTTCCCTTTAAGAACTCCTAGGACTGGACTCTTCTCTGGAGGCATGTCTTTTCCCATGACAGTAAGGAAGGCTGAAGAGAAGAGTTGCAAAGTATGTCCTTTGGGGGTGCCCTTCCCTCCTAATTCTATGTAAATGATTCCTTATCAAGGTTTTAGAGAACCCCAGATAACCTTTTTAAGATTCATTAACATGTCACAGCATTAAAATAATATTGTGAATGATTGTTTCTTTTTTATGGTGTTTGCATATTTTGTTTCTTTTTTAAAATCAATTTTATTGTATATATTTAAGGCTTACAACATATGTTATGAGATACAAATATACTGTAAAATGGTTACTATAGTGAAACAAATTAACGTATCTATCATCTTACGTAGTTACCCAGTTATTTTCCCCTGTGGCAAGAGCAGCTAAAAAATATGAAATGTTTTGCAAATTTGTATGTCATCCTTGTTGAGGGGCCATGCTAATATCTGTATCTTTCCAATTTTAGTACATCTGCTGCCAAAGTTTTTATAATGAGGAAACATTGTGACTAAGAAAGGTTTTTGTAACAAGAAAATGAATAAGAACTAGAAGACTGGAGTACTTGTTCTTCTAAAAGATGAATCACAACAAAGGGGAGAGCCAGCAGATTACAGAATCATTTGCCCATCCAAACCATGTGCAAATATTAGCCCAACTCAGTTTATTAAATTCTGTACCACTATTAATATTTGTTACAGGAAGTCAAGAGAGAAGAATTTTATAGTTGTTTCTTGTACTAAGTCAGGATAATTGTCAAACTGAGGAAAGGAGTCATTTTTCCAGGCTAACTTTCCTTCTCCCAAAATGCTTTTTGTGAATTTTATAATACCTTGGTGTTCTTTTTTGCACAAAGTTCTTATTGGCGCATTTAGATTTTCAAAAATAAATTACCCAACTATTTTATTTTTGCTTCAACAGTTTTTCTATATTTTTAAGAAAGAAATTTGCTTTACTTCTAAAATATTCTTGTTCTCTGGTTGTTTTTCTAAGTCTGAATGACATTTCTCTGCATTGAGGTTAGATTAATTTGATTGTACTATATTAAGGCAAATAGAACACCATTTGCCTTCTTAGAGCATTACTTAATAAAGGATTTCTTACAGTCCTGAAAAAGATTAACATATTGAATAGAACACCTAGTTTGCAAGGGAGTTATATTATTTACTTATTGAGATTTACTTAGAAAATACTACTTAGAAAAGACTAAAATCCCCAAGATGAAACAGAAAACTTAATGTACAGTAGAACACATTATATTGATTTGACTTCAATTTTCTTTCATAATCCTGTGTTTTGTGATTGCCTAATTTTCCTATTCAACCCCAGAGCTGCAAAATCCCTAGGGTACTATTTGCTGATCCAAAAGAAAGAATTTGAAAGACTCAGCAGAGAGAGTTTGGACATTTTATTATACTTTCCTCAACCATGGCTGGCCAGGACAAAATGGAGGGCCACACCACTCCTACAAGCAAGGGAAATATATACAGGATAGATAGAATGACAACTTTACATAAGGGTCTCTTCATATATTTTATGAGTATGTAACTTCACAAACAAGATCATTCTGCTTTGATCTTGGAGACAAGGAAAGTGGCCGTTTTCCCTCCTCCTTACCTCCATATTCTTGGAAGTCTTTCTTAGTTCACGTTCAGGAACCAGCAAGCCTTGCTAGGCACTGACTGGTGTTAAATCCAATATAGGGTAATCATAATGTTATCAGTTGTGAACAACAAAAAAATAAAGTTCAACTTCTTCAGTTTACATCTAATGCAGGAGATCATAGCATTTCACTAATTGTGTTTTATTTCCAATCCAGTATTTCTGATCCAATAAACATCTTCTCTCATTGATCATGTCATCCTGTTTCTCTTCAGACTTAATTTACTTGATGAGAGGGAATATATAGTTAAAAGTAGATACATAAATAAAATAGATACATAAATAAAATATTTACAAGTGTTAATCAATCATGATGTTAAAAAGCAAACTACTGATGTGGCATTGTATTGAACTTACTGAGAAAACACTGACTGATTAGTTTAAATTCTGGATCTCAAGAATTTCAGAAATGTCTCTTATAATTTGATATTAATACAGCTCTCTTCTGGGCAACATTTGTGCTTCTATTATATTTTTCACTGTAGAAGTTATTTGTGTATATATATATATATATGTGTATATATATATATGTGTATATATATATATGTGTATATATATATAGATATAGATATAGATATAGATATAGATATTCAAAGCAAGTGCGGAGACATTTTATAAACCATCCACATATTTGTTCTGAGAGGTAGCAAAAAGTCAACATATTATGAAACAAATAAAAGATAGAAAAAGTTCTGAAAAAGAAAGAAAATGGGTTCAGTACTCATCTGCATACAGTGACACTGCTATTCAAAAGACATCCAACTGTGATAAGAGTCATATGGTCATAAAGTAAGAATCAGGCCTAATGTCATTCAATGTCTGAATCAAGCCACTAGCTTCTTATGTACTTGATTTTATGTAGATCAAGCACATTTTTCTGAACATTTTCTAAATTTCAGAATGTGCAGTTCTTACACTGCAGGTCCACCTGCTCTGAGAGTCATAGACCAAACTGCAAACCAAGAGATTCAATGTTTATATGGGATAGACTTGGCTTCAATATTTTATATTCATAGAGATAACTAACAGGAGGGTGGGAAATTGTCAGAAAAATTATTTCATTACCTGATTCTAAAGGGTGAATCTTATGATAAATAAGCATTAATTTATATGTTTCTATAAATAATCCATAATTAAAAGTTTGGTTCTATAAACCAAATTATGGGCAGGCAGCCCATCAACAAATGCCACTCTTTGGGGAGCCTCTTAGGGGCCCCAAAATCCTTTGTAAAGTGGAAATGGAGTTCATATATTTTCATCTACCAAAATAAATTAATGTACTAGTGACATGATGACATATTTATCATTTTTATTGTTTTGTTCATTCAACCAATATGGAAGTATGTATTGCCCATGTCCTAAGGGTGGAATACTGTGCTGGATAGAATGCCAAAAGAAAAAAGAGCATACCAGGTGGCCTGATACCCTACCTTAGGTGAGTTATGATTTAGTGGGAGAACACAATAATTAAGGAAATAAACACAAAAGATCTACAGTTACAAATTATGACAAATGTTTTGAAAGAATATAACACAATATAATTATCTTGATATAATCATTCCATATTGTATACAACCAGAGATATTAAAAAAATGTTCTATATCTGTAGTATGAATTGTAATGCATTCTGCTGTCATATATAACAAATTAAAATAAAAATATTCCATATTTATTTAAAAAAAATATAAGACTACTGGATAGCCTATAAATATGTAAAACTAGAATTTGTCAGTGTGTAATTAAAAAATAATTTTAAAAAGACATCTGGAAAGCAGATCAGGGAGAACATAGTTATGATCTGGGGGCTCAGGAAAGACCTTTTTAGGAGAGTGAAATTTAGGCTGAGATCTGAAAAGTAAGAATAGGTTTTCTGGAGAATAGTGAGAGGGATGAAACATCCCAGAAATAAAAAACAGCAATCTGATAATAAGAGCATTTCAAACGTATTATCTACATATTTTGCATTGTAGGTCATAAAGAATTGGTTTAAATAATGGAAGTCAGTGGTTTTTCCAAGAATTTTGAAACTTTGTTTGGGTTACTAATCCTTCTTACTAATTTTCTAAACTATTTAATCAATCTTTCAATATTCAGAGGATTTTTATTAGATTATTTTGATTCCATTGTTTTTTGAATCTTCTCTTCTAATCATATCATTGCCATTTGATTTTTTTTTAATTTTGTTTATTTATTTATTTATTTTATTTTATTTTTTTTTTATTGGTCGTTCATAACATTACATAGTTCTTAATACATCATATTACACTGTTGATTCACGTGGATTATGAACTCCCGCTTTTACCCCGTATACAAATTGCTGTATCACATCAGTTTCCCTTCCATTGATTGACATATTGCCTTTCTAGTGTCTGATGTATTCTGCTGTCTGTCCTATTCTCTACTATCCCCCCTCCCCTCCCCCCCCTCCCCTCCCCTTTTCTCTCTCTACCCCTTCTACTGTAAATCATTTCTTCCATTTGTATTATCTTGTCTTGCCCCTCCTTTCCTCTTATATGACATTTTGTATAACCCTGAGGATCGCCTTCCATTTCCATGCAATTTCCCTTCTCACTCCCTTTCCCTCCCACCTCTCATCCCTGTTTAATGTAAATCTTCTTCTCAAGCTCTTCGTCCCTACCCTGTCCTTGTTTACTCCCCTTATATCAAAGGAGTCATTTGGTATTTGTTTTTTAAAGATTGACTAGCTTCACTTAGCATAATCTGCTCTAATGCCATCCATTTCCCTCCAAATTCTATGATTTTGTCATTTTTTAATGCAGAGTAATACTCCATAGTATATAAATGCCACATTTTTTTTATCCATTCATCTATTGAAGGGCATCTAGGCTGGTTCCACACTCTTGCTATCGTGAATTGAGCTGCTATGAACATCAATGTAGCAGTGTCCCTATAGCATGCTCTTGTTAGGGCTTTAGGGAATAGACCGAGAAGGGGAATAGCTGGGTCAAATGGTGGTTCCATTCCCAGCTTTCCAAGAAATCTCCATACTGCTTTCCAAATTGGCTGCACCAATTTGCAGTCCCACCAGCAATGAACAAGAGTGCCCTTTTCCCCGCATCCTCTCCAGCACTTATTGTTGTTTGACTTCCTAATGGCTGCCAGTCTTACTGGAGTGAGATGGTATCTTAGGGTAGTTTTGATTTGCATTTCTCTGACTGCTAGCGATGGTGAGCATTTTTTCATGTACTTGTTGATTGATTGTATGTCCTCCTCTGAGAAGTGTCTGTTCAGGTCCTTGGCCCATTTATTGATTGGGTTATTTGTTATCTTATTGTCTAATTTTTTGAGTTCTTTGTATATTCTGGTTATTAGGGCTCTATCTGAAGTGTGTGGAGTAAAGATTTGTTCCCAGGATGTAGGCTCCCTGTTTATCTCTCTTATTGTTTCTTTTGCTGAGAAAAAACTTTTTAGTTTGAGTAAGTCCCATTTGTTGATTCTATTTGTTAACTCTAGCGCTATGGGTGTCCTATTGAGGAATTTGGAGCCCGATCCCACAGCGTGTAGATCATAACCAACTTTTTCTTCTATCAGATGCCATGTCTCTGATTTAATATCAAGCTCCTTGATCCATTTTGAGTTAACTTTTGTGCACGGCGAGAGATAGGGATTCAGATTCATTTTGGTGCAAATGGATTTCCAGTTTTCCCAGCACCATTTGTTGAAGATGCTATCCTTCCTCCATTGCATGCTTTTAGCCCCTTTATCAAAAATAAGATAGTTGTAGTTTTGTGGATTGGTTACTGTGTCCTCTATTCTGTACCATTGGTCCACCCACCTGTTTTGGTACCAGTACCATGCTGTTTTCGTTACTATTGCTCTGTAGTATAGTTTGAAGTCTGGTATCGCTATACCGCCTGATTCACACTTCCTGCTTAGTATTGTTTTTGCTATTCTGGGTCTTTTATTATTCCATATGAATTTCATGATTCTTTTATCGATTTCTACAAGATATGCTGTTGGGATTTTGATTGGCATTGCATTGAACTTATATAGGACTTTTGGTAATATCGCCATTTTGATGATGTTAGTTCTGCCTATCCATGAGCAGGGTATATTTTTCCATCTTCTAAGGTCTTCTTCTATGTCTTTCTTTAGGGTTCTGTAATTTTCATTGTATAAATCTTTCACCTCTTTTGTTAGGTTGATTCCCAAGTATTTTATTTTTTGGGGGGATATTGTGAATGGAGTAGTTGTCCTCATTTCCGTTTCAGAGGATTTGTCGCTGATATACAGGAATGCCTTTGATTTATGCGTGTTGATCTTATATCCTGCCACTTTGCTGAATTCATTTATTAGCTCTAATAGCTTCTTTGTAGACCCTTTTGGGTCTGCTAGGTATAGAATCATATCATCTGCAAATAGTGATAATTTAAGTTCTTCTTTTCCTATTTTTATGCCTTTAATTTCTTTCGTCTGCCTAATTGCTCTGGCCAGTGTTTCGAGGACTATGTTGAACAGAAGTGGTGAGAGAGGTCATCCCTGTCTTGTACCAGATCTTAGAGGGAATGCCTTCAATTTTTCTCCATTCAGAATGATGCTGGCCTGTGGCTTATCAGATTGCTTTTACAATGTTGAGGTATGATCCAGTTATCCCTAATTTTTCTAGAGTTTTGAACATAAAGGGATGCTGTACTTTGTCGAATGCTTTTTCTGCATCTATCGAGATGATCATATGGTTCTTATTTTTAAGTCTATTGATGTGGTGGATAACATTTATTGATTTCCGTATATTGAACCAACCTTGCATACCAGGGATGAATCCTACTTGATCATGGTGTATAATTTTTTTGATATGTATTTGAATCCGATTCGCCAGAATTTTATTGAGGATTTTTGCATCAAGGTTCATTAGAGATATTGGTCTGTAGTTTTCTTTCTTTGAAGTGTCTTTGTCTGGTTTCGGAATCAGGGTGATGTTGGCCTCGTAGAATGAATTTGGAAGTTCTCCCTCTTTTTCTATTTCCTGAAATAGCTTGAAAAGTATTGGTGTTAGTTCCTCTTTAAAGGTTTTGTAAAACTCTGCTGTATACCCATCCGGTCCTGGGCTTTTCTTAGTTGGTAGTCTTTTGATGGTTTCTTCTATTTCCTCTATTGTTATTGGTCTGTTTAGGTTGTCTATATCCTCCTGGCTCAATCTGGGCAGATCATAAGACTCAAGGAATTTATCTATGCCTTCACTATCTTCTATTTTATTGGAGTATAAGGATTCAAAGTAATTTCTGATTATCTTCTGTATTTCTGAAGTGTCTGTTGTGATATTGCCTTTTTCATCCCGTATGCTAGTAATTTGGGTTCTCTCTCTTCTTCTCTTCGTTAGCATGGCTAAGGGTCTGTCAATTTTATTTATTTTTTCAAAGAACCAGCTTTTAGTTTTGTCAATTTTTTCAATTGTTTCTTTTGTTTCAATTTCATTAATTTCAGCTCTGATTTTAATTATTTCTTGCCTTCTACTTCTTTTGCTGTTGTTTTGCTCTTCTTTTTCTAGGATTTTGAGATGAAGTATGAGATCATTTATTTGTTGGTTTTTTCTTTTTTTGAGGAATGAACTCCAAGCAATGAATTTTCCTCTTAGAACTGCTTTCAGTGTGTCCCATAGATTCCGATATGTTGTGTCTGTGTTTTCATTTAACTCTAGGAATTTTTAAATTTCCTCCTTGATGTCTTCTAAAACCCATTGATCACTCAGCAACCTATTGTTCATTCTCCAGGTGATGTTTGATTTTTCCTTTCTTCTTTTATCATTGATTTTCAGTTTCATTCCATTATGATCAGATAAGATGCATGGTATTATCTCTACCTCTTTGTATTGTCTAAGAGTTGCCCTGTGACATAGTATATGGTCTATTTTTGAGAAGGTTCCATGTGCTGCTGAGAAAAAAGTGTAGCTACTTGATGTTGGGTGGTATAGTCTATATATGTCAATTAAGTCTAGGTTGTTAATTGTGTTATTGAGTTCTATAGTTTCCTTATTTAACTTTTGTTTGGAAGATCTGTCCAGTGGTGAGAGAGGTGTGTTGAAGTCTCCCATGATTATTGTATGTTGGTCTATTAGACTCTTGAACTTGAGAAGAGTTTGCTTGATGAACACAGCTGCACCATTATTTGGGGCATATATATTTATGATTGTTATGTCTTGTTGGTGTATGGTTCCCTTGAGCAGTATGAAGTGTCCTTCTTTGTCCCTTTTGATTAGCTTTGGCTTGAAATCTATTTTATTAGATATGAGTATGGACACTCCTGCTTGTTTCCGCGGTCCATATGAGTGATATGATTTTTCCCAACCTTTCACCTTCAGTCTATGTATATCTTTTCCTATCAAATGCGTCTCCTGTAGACAGCATATTGTTGGGTCTTGTTTTTTGATCCATTCTACTAGCCTGTATCTCTTAATTGGTGAGTTTAAGCCATTAACATTTAGGGTTATTATTGAGATATGGTTTGTTCTTCTATCCATGTTTGTTTATTGATGTTACTAAACCTGATTTGTTATCCTCTTTGACTACTTTCCCCCCTTTACTGTCCTACCTCCCATTGTTGGTTTTCAATGTTATTTTCCATTTCCTCTTCCTGTAATGTTTTGCCAAGGATTTTTTGAAGAGATGGTTTTCTAGCTGTGAATTCTTTTAACTTTTGTTTATCGTGGAAGGTTTTAATTTCATCTTCTAACCTGAAGCTTAATTTCGCCGGATACAAGATTCTTGGTTGGAATCCATTTTCTTTAAGCGTTTGAAATATGTTATTCCAGGATCTTCTAGCTTTTAGAGTCTGTGTTGAGAGATCAGCTGTTATTCTGATTGGTTTACCCCTAAATGTAATCTTCTTTCTTTCCCTTGTAGCTTTTAAAATTCTCTCCTTATTCTGTATGTTGGACATCTTCATTATAATGTGTCTAGGTGTGGATCTCTTATGATTTTGCACATTCGGCGTCCTGTAGGCTTCTAGGATTTGGGATTCTGTCTCATTCTTCAAGTCTGGGAAGTTTTCTTGTATTATAAAATATTATCCTAAGCTACAATTCAAAAGTTTTACAGATTTTGTAGAGTTAAGTGTATACTTTTAAAAATTGATTTATAGTACAGGATCCATCTTGTAGGATCATAATTCCACTAGGTAACTTGGATAAAAGAAAATAGTCATTCTAGGCTGAAACGGAGCTAAAGCTTTGTGGAGCATCCTGTTTTTTTTTCAAAAAGTTTTCTCTTAGATGAAATTTCTTTAGAATTATTCTTTTAGTTTCAGGATATGAAAGTCCAGTTTGATGTAGGGTGGAATAGGTAGCACTTTGGCCTTGCACAGCACTTTGTTAACCAGTTTTCTTCAAGTGGCATTTTCTTTTGTTGCTAGATGGCAGATTTGTAGCAAAGTGGCATCCAGAAATCATTATAATTGCAGCAGTATTTCATACAATTGTTGAAGAGAATTCTCTGTTCAAGGATTTCAAAACACTTTTCTAATGGTAAATTACTTTCATAATATCCTTTTTTTTTTCCTAACTGTAAAAAACCAAAGCACAGAGAGTACAGTAGACCAAGGGCTGCTGCTGATTTTCTTAGTCAACACATTTATGGGCTATCTACTAAATGCTTAATACTTAACTGAGTACAGTGAAGAGTTTTAAGAGGAATAATAGGCAATGTTTCTGAAGTCAGTTATTTGATTTAATGAGGGAGAAAAAAGAACCAAAGAAAATTATGCATATGCAAAAAAAACATTTATAAAGCAATTATAGTTGTTCCCATTAAGTGCT